>NC_139027.1:6997846-7523606 GCF_964662115.1 Mustela nivalis
AGGCTCCCTGCGGAGCAGAAAGCCCGATGCGGGGCTCGATCCCAGGACCTTGGGATCATGACCTGAGCCAAAGGCAGAGGCTTAACCCACTGAGCCACCCAGGCGTCCCAGACGTCATTTATTTTTTATTTTTGTTTTTATTTATTCAATTTTGTTTTCTTTTGCTATTTGTGATCTTGGTGTCACACCTAAGAAAGTTTTCCTCAGCCCAAGATCGCAAAGACTGACTGCTCTGCTTTCTTCTAAGGACTTTATAGCTCCACTCGTTCACTGAGGTCTGTGATCCATTATGACTTAATCTTTGTAGATGGTGTTGGGCATCTCCTTTGATTGTTTTCCTCTTCTCAGAGAATTACCGAAGTTCTCTGCCGAGGACAGAGCTGGGAGAAGAGAAATTGAACATATGAGGGGAGAGGAGAGTTTGGAAATACTTGTCCAGAAGAGTGGAAGGTAAAATGGAACAGGGAAACAGAGGACATTACTGACTGTATCAAAGGCGCGATGTAGGGTCCCGGTCATGAGTGCCAAGGGAAACTGGAGGGGAGTGTAGAGTCAAGAAATCTGTACAAACAAGCCTACTTATACTAGCCTTTATCTTCCTAGTTACTTCTTCTCTACCTCCTACACCTAGTCCAAACCTCTTTGTCTGATCAATTCACAAATTGATTATTCTATGCCTAAGAGAATAAAAGCTTCTTGCTCTGCTCTGGTCTTCTGGTCTTCGTTGTCTTGTGAAGGCTCCCAGGTAAACATTTAATAAAATTTCTGTGCTTTTCTCCCATTAATCTGTTTTATGCCCTTCTGATTATTGGGTCCAGCCGGAGATTGAACCAGGCTGGAGGAGAATTTTCCTCCCTACACTTTTTAGTTGACGGGATTCACCAGCCGCGCATCTCAGCCTGACACATTCTCTGTTTCCTTCAAGACCATCAGCGTGGTCCTGTGTTTGCTCCGACTACACACAGCTGCGTGACACAGGCACATCACAGGCCAACAGGTGGGTTTTCCCAGGGCTGGATTTTTCTGGCCATCAAGGAAAGCAAAACAAATAAGGGTCAAGAGAGCTTTCAGGGCGGGCAAAGCGGCAGAATCAGTATATGGCTTGTAAAGTTTAGGGAGGGAAGTGAGGGCGTGGCAGGGTGATGGCCAATGAGGAGATGATGGATGTTGGTCCCAGGGGATGCACAGGGAGGGCACTAGGAAAGTAAGGGGGTGTTTTTTGGGGGGAAATAATCCATCCCTGGTTACTGAGGTCGCCATCTATGTTGGCTAACTGCCTTTATCTAAAGAAAAAAAGAAAACTTTTCGTATTTCTATGACGAGCAGTAACAGGAAGGCTTGGTTCTTGGTGTTTACATTTCAAAGGGGTGGTTCCTGGAGCCTTAAGGAAGACCTCTCTGGGTTGTGATATCAGCCAGAGGCTTCTGCGGTTTTAAAAAAGATTTATAGACACGTCAAAAGCATACAGGTAGGATTTACAAACATTCTTTTCTCCAGCAAATGTTCTATTAAAAGGAAAGGGAGACAGGGAAGATCTCGTTCTTTTGGGGCGATAGGGGAAGATCAGTCCCTTTATTTTTGGATGTGGCAGTAGTCAGAGAGCAGACTCCGGGTACCGAGACCACTGAGGGGGTCCCAGTCAGTGGTAATATTGAAGGCTAAGACCGCAGGAGTAAAAGACAGCTGGACACCATCACTGAAGGAGAACGGTTCAAAGAAGTAAGAGACCAGGGTATGGCCGGAATCATTTCAGTATATGGTGCCATCACCAAGTGTTAAGAGAAAGGATGTGTGGGGAACTAAACTCTTTGAGCTTTGGGGGTCTGTGGAGCACCATACGAAGCGGGAGCAGATGGTATGTCTAAGCTGTGCTGTCCAATATGGTGGCTACCCTCCGTGTGTGACTAGTCAAATTTAAATTAATACAAATTAAATAAAAGGTAAAATTCCACTCCTTAGGGTCACTAGCCATAAGTGCCCAATAGACACAAGGCCAGTGTCTGCCACATAGGGAAGGCAGCACAGTTAGAAAATGTTTCCTTTCCACTGGATGCAGCGGAGTTCCACTGGACGAGACAGCAGAGATTCAAATCTGGGGAGAGGTGTTAGGGGGTTGGAGGAAGAAGAACCTGGAAGCGGCAAGAGGGAGCAAGGAGGGAGCAAGGAGGGTATTTCCCACTGGAGCCCCAGCTCTAGTAGGTGTGGGGGTGAAAAGCAGCCTCCACTTGAGAGAGAGCTGGGAGCAAAATGGTGGCTTCAGGGAAAGCCAGGTTGAGGTCAGCGCCAAAAGGTGAGGGAGAGTGAAAGAAGTTAGAACGCCAGGCATGTGCCGTTGAGGGTTGTGAGTTGCCGAGGGCACAGGTCCAGGGGCTGAGGGCTTGAGGAGGGATAGGAAGATGGACAGAAGGAGTGAGATGGGAACTCCTATGGTTTCCTGTGGTGACTGAGTGAACAGGGATAGACGTATATCGGCCTCGAGGCCCAGAGTGGGGCCAGGCTGTAAGCGGAGGTGGGGAACAGGACCTCTCTCTTCACTGCCACTTCTGGCAGGCCTGTGAAGGGAGATTTTCTTTTTATTTAAATATAATTTAACAATGACAGAAAAGTAACGAGAATAGCGCAAGGAATTTCCATAGATATAGACATATGGTGAGACCCTATGTAAAAAGTGAGAAATACATATATCTTTATATGTAATATACACATTATTATTATTATTTTGAACAATTCAAGAGTAATTTGAAGACATTATGTCTCTTTACCTGCCCCCTATTCCAGCTCTGGAACTACCTATCTCTCCCATTTCTCCGTCTCTCCTTGACTATTTAAGATTAAGAGTTGGGTAGAGCAGGACGAGTGGAAGACAGTAGATTTCAGAGCTTGGAACAGGAGGTGGAATGTGTAGCGCATTATCGCATTTTAGTGGCTGCCACCTGGTGGTCTAGATGGCTGTGGATTTTACTATCGCTCAGTACTTTTCTGGAGTTTAAGAATGAATTATTATAGGGGCACCCGGGGGGCTCAGTCACTTAGGCATCTGATTCTTGATTTTGGCTCAGGTCCTGATCTCAGAGTCGTGACATCCAGCCCTGCATCGGGCCCCGTGATCAGCAGGGCATCTGCTTGAGATTCCTTCTTCCCCTCCCCACACGTGTGTGTGCGTACGTGCTGTCTCTCTGTCTCTCTCTAAATAGATAAATACAATCTTTTAAAAAATGACTTGTTTATTATTAAAAAAGTTGAAAACACAAAGATCAAACAAAGGAAAAGACACACCTATCATGCCACTTTCTAGCAATAACCTCTTCTAACATCTTGATTTATATCCTTTTAAGAGGGATATAGACAGGGGCGCCTGGGTGGCTCAGTGGGTTAGGCCGCTGCCTTCGGCTCAGGTCATGATCTCAGGTCATGATCTCAGGGTCCTGGGATCGAGTCCCACATCGGGCTCTCTGCTCAGCAGGGGGCCTGCTTCCCTTCCTCTCTCTGTGATCTCTTCCCTTCCTCTCTCCTACTGTGATCTCTCTCTATCAAATAAATAAATTTAAAAAAAAAGAGGGATATAGACACATGTATTGTTACATTTACATATTATTTCTTACACAGTTGGAATCTTAACAATGTCACTTAATATTCCTCTAAAACATTTTCTTTCTTTTTTTTTTTTAAGATTTTATTTATTTGTCAGAGAGAGAGAGCACAAGCAGGGGGAGTGGCAGGCAGAGGGAGAAGCAGGCTCCCCACTGAGCAAGGAGTCCCCACATGGGACTTGATCCCAGGATCCTGGAATCATGCCCTGAGCTGAAAGCAGCTGCTTAAATAACTGAGCCACCCAGGCATCCCTCCTCTAAAACATTTTCAGTGGCAGCATGATTATACCATTATTAGTTTGCCCAACTCCCCTTTGTTGGTCATGTATGGTGTCTCTAATTTTCAGTCTCATAAATATAATGAAATGACCATGGATGTCACCAATGTTTAACATACAGAGCCACTATTCACACACAGAGGTCTATCTTCATGACCTTGTCAAGCCATGTAAAATTTCTAAAACAGAGTCGATATAAGAAGAGCAAAAAAATTCTCACTTAGCTTCCCCTGATTCTCCAAGAAGTCTCGGCATTTAAGCTCCTTGCTTTAGGTGATCCAAAAATATTCCCTGAGCAGGAACTCAACACCAAGAATGTGACAGTGAGTAGAGCAGAAATGTCTGATCTAGAGTAAAAACACAAGCACACTGGGGTTGGGCACATTGGAATATTTGCACACATCCTCTCTTTCCATTTTTTTTTAAAGATTTTATTTATTTGAGAGAGAGAGAGAGAGAGAGACAGACAGAAAGAGAGCATGAGCTGGGGGGAGAAGCAGATGGGGAACGAGACGCAGACTCCAGCTAAGCAGAGAGCCCAATGTAGGGCTCGATCCCAGGACCCTGGGATCACAACCTGAGCTGAAGGCAGATGCCCAATTGACTGAGCCACCGAGGTGCCCCTCTCTTTCCATTTTTATCATAATTCTCTAAGTAGACCTCAAAGTCCCCATTTTCCAGGTGAGGAAAGTGGAGTCCAAGGAGTTTGGGTATGTGGCAAGTCAATAAATGCCAGAAATGGGACGGGAGGTCAAGTTAATAAACGCCAGAAACGGGACAGGAGGTCAGATCCTCTTCGTTCCGAAGCCAGAACCCAAAGCCCCATGTGGCTCTTCTCTACAGCTTCTCCCTGAGGCACTTGCTGTGCTCTCCTTTGTCCAGGGCTAAGTACATCAAAGATGTGTTTGAAGTGACTGAATGTGTGAGTGACAAATGAGCCCCAGCCAGGGCGGAATCAGTGTCTTCCAAAAGAACCCTCTGAGGGGAAAAAGGCACCTGCAACAGAGAGACAAAGGGAGGAAAAGAAGCCAAGAGTACCCAAGGAAGCTCATTCTCCGAGCGCACCTGGACCGGTTACTTAATAGGGGCGGGTCACTGTGCTGTATCAAGGAATCCCCAGAAAAATCATAGAAGACAGGTACATTTTACATTCTCTTTTAGAGTCCCCCAAAAGTCAAGTCACTTGTTCAGTTTCACTCGGTGAATGACTATAAGAGCCAGGACAGGAGTCACGGATGGAGGGCTGCTAACTCGTTCTTTGGACAGGGCAGTGGAGGGCTGCTAACTCATTCTTTGGACAGGGCAGTGGAGAGGAGCTTAGATCTGATTGAGCAATACGCACACGGAGGTAGAAGAATGAAGTCCAAGTTCCAGGTCTACCATTAACTGCGCTCCCGATTCGATCACTTAATCTCCTCGGGCTGCTTTTTCATCTGTGAAACAAGGACCAGGGCATTCTTGATCATATACACCTCATTTTATGCATCTCCCGTTCTGCTCCCGGGTCTGTGTTCATACCTTAGTGAGCTAGGACACCTTAAAATTCTGTTGACCACACTCGCTTTCCTCAATCACTAGATTGAAAACGGATTTATTTTTGCGCCCCCTCCCCCACCCCCCCACTGCCTTGCAGATACTGAAAAAACAAAACAAAACAAAACAAAACAAAACAAAACCAACAACCACTCCTTAAATGAGCCTTCTCCTTAACTTGATCAAAAAAATCACGAGACTTTACGGCCTTGGTTTGTCCAACCAGAGGAGAAGCCATCGTGATAGTTGTCCTTAAATCACAAGGGTATTGGCTGAATGGGAAAACATAGATCAAGGGACTTCAGGCTCATGGAGAAAGATGCTGGCATCACGGCGGCATTATTACAATGGCGCACGGTTGGGGTATAAAACTTTTCTACAGAGCATCCAAGAGAAGGAAGTGAAGGGAACGCTGACAAGCTCGCCGCAGCTTCCAAGTACTGTCTTGGAAGCCTCCAACGCTATTCTCTCTCACCTGCAAGACAAGCCTAAAAGATGGGCTTGATTGTCCCCCATTTTCAGATGGGAACCCCGCGGCTCAGCAAGGCGAAGCAGCTCAGCCAATCGCCCGATACCAAAGCCTACTCTGTTTCTCCAACACCCTGCTGACTCAGCGGACAACGCCACTTATACTCATCTCCCCCGGCGAGCTGTCCTTATAGAGAAACTTCCCTGGGTTCTTCTCAGAAAAGCCTTGAAAAATGTACTTGAGCCACTGACAGGTGGAATTCTGTGTCTGTGTTAAGTGAAAGGTGCATCCTCTGAGGGTTCTTTCCACGAAGTAACAAAGAGATTCAAAGGGCACTATCTGGGAGAGGCCGGAGAACAGCAGACCAAGTAGGCCAGCCTGGTCCTTCTGGTTCCCAAACTTGACGGGACTGTTCCGTCTTGCATAGACTCCAGCTGGCTCCATACATAACCAGTGCCAACTGCAGAAACATTTCTGGACTCTGCAGTCAAAGCCAAATTCATAGTAAGCTGGAGATGATTCCAGGCCGATAGCATTTCCTCCCTCACCTTCAGTCCCAGGAAGAGGTAGTATTCTTTATAACCCGGGTCGTGTCTATGAAGCACTTTCCATAACCTGTGGGTATTTTCAAAGCCGTGGTCAGGGCACGTAAACTTTTGGTCATTTAGGTATAGATTTCAGACTTTGGCAGGATGGGAACAATTGAAGGAACTGAACCCGGGTTGTTAAATGCTGCTTCCGGCTGGTATATGAAAAGGAACCACTTCCCTTACAGGGTGGGAATGATGTTTTGTATTCTCCAGATCTACCAATGGACGAGGCTCCATGACTTTGGGTGGATTTCTCATTTCTCTGTGTTAAAGGCTGATTGATTATAGGGAAACTTGAAAGAATAACACAAGCCCGTTCCAAACTGATGAGTACAAATGTTGCTTTTGAACACTGCAAATCGAAAGACCCTCGGGGCAAGACGGTGCTGTTTTCATCTCCCTCTCTCTCCCTAGGTGTTTTTTTTTTTTTTTTTTTTCCCCTTTTCTTTAAGATGTAAGTTGTCCAACAAGATCTCTTTATTTGCCTTTGAAATCAAATGTATCTGATTCCGGTTCTGAGCTGTAGGAAATTGCTGATGACTTTGGATTATCCTTCACTGATAAGATAGGCTTGATAATTTATTGATCTTGAAAAAACAGGCAACAGAAGGATGCCAAATCTTATGAATAGTTTCTAATCTCAGTCCTGCCCCAAAGCCTAAGTCTGTGTATGTATATATGAATATGTATTAAAAAGTAACAAAGAGAGTTATTAACTGTGGTTATTTTCAGACTGTGGAAATACAGGTGATTTTTTGACTTTCTCGTTTACACTTTTCTGTGTTTTCCAAATTCTCTATAGGCAGCATAGAATTACATTTATAAGCAGAAAAATGTTAGTTGGAAACAGCCAAGTTACCTCTACAGCAGTAGCCACCAACAATCACACATTCCAACAGGTAACAAGAAGCTCACGATGTACAATAATCAGAAAGATTTTAGATTCAGAGTGGGAAGATTTTAAGTAAGACAAGGAACAGTGTAGGTCCTCAATAACTTCTAAATCGGATAGCCAGATGTTATTTTGTGTCGAACTCTTTTTTTATTTCATGGAACAAGTGTGTTAGAGGAAGCCATATTTATGGAAAGAATGGTGCCAGAAGCAAAGTTGGGGACACTTCTAAATGTGTTGCCCAACATCTGAGAAGCCAGGGCGATGGCTCAGTATATTGAAGAAAAATGTTGTCTGAAATGGAAAGCACCCATTCTCCCACAGGCTGGCTGAGAGCAGGACAAAGGACCCTTGGATCCCACGGCATTCCCCAGAGACACGACACCCAGCAATTTGTGTAACTTCTGGGGGCATCCCTATCCTCTTTTGTAATTGAGTTTGTGCCCAGCTCTACAGTTCCGTTTTGCCTAGCTGGAAAGAAATGTCATTATTGGGTCAAGTACAAGATTGGAGACCCTGGGTTGAAGGTCCAAGACGGCCACTCCTTCTCTGGAATTACCATTTTTACCTCCCTGTACACACCAAGTTTCCTCATCCCTTGGTTTCAGGTGTCCTCCCTCAGGAAGATGTTGCAAGGACTGACTAATAATGCACACGAGTGTCCCAATACCGATGAGGCACTGTGCAGGTGCTGGGAGTTCCAAACTGCTAATTCCGAACCCACAACAGGATTGTGGTGTGACATGTGACCTTTACAAGCCTCCTGTCTGGGCTGCGTCTGAGCCTTCTCATCCCAGCATCTAGAGTTCCGCCTGACCTTTCCTTCCAAAGATCCGAAAGCATTCTGGGCAGTAGGTTGATAGTCTCACTAGTTTTATCTAGTAAGGGGAATCTCAATTCTCAAGGAATTCTTCAACACCCTCCACCAAAGATAATCCTGAGATTTTTATCTTTCCCAGAAACCACTGAAAACATTGTCCACCGGGAAGGATATGCTCGCACTTCCTCCTCTTACTCCAGAGAAAATGAATTCTTAGAGCTTTTCTTTTTTCAACATTCCCAGGTTAATTTCTGCGGGTTCGTCCTCTTTTTTCAAACAGGACGGATCGCACACCGCGGTAGTGAGACCCTGCCTTTTAAATCCCTCCTACATCCAGGGCCGTTTCGCAGGGGGGTAAGGTGAGGTGGGCGCGTGGGACCGGGAGTTTCCTTGGCGACCCGGGCACGCTCACGCCCACACGGACAGCAAGGCTTGGTCCTCTGCCCAGGTGCATTCCAGAAACATAGGTGGACCTGTTGCGCTTCTTCCCACAGATCAGTGCTCTCGCCCAAAGATTCCCGAGCCCCCGTGCCGGGTCACCGCCGGGTGGGGGTGGAGAGCGAGGCGGTGGCCGCGGGGACCGGGCGTCCCCGGCCCGAGGACTTCGCCTCGCCCGCCCCTCTCGGTCGTGCTGGCCCCGTGCACTCTGCAACGTTGTGGGCTGGAGACCCACCCCGCCCCCCCCCAGCCCCGCCCGATGGTCCTGAGAATCCCGCCGGGACCCACCTCCCCACCCCGCCGCGGGCGCACCCGGGGCTCGCGGGCGGCCACAGCCCGGCCCCGTATGCAAATACCCGAGGGGCGGGCGGGGGCCGCCTCCCCGCTGCGGATAAAAGCCCGGGGCGGGGCGCCGCGCCGAAGCCGCTGCCTCCCGGGAGCCGGCCGAGCGTTCCGTCCCCGCGCCTGCCTGCTGCACGCCCGCGGCCGCCGGCGCCCGGTAAGGACGCGCAGCGGGGTGGGGGACGCGGGGCCACCCGAGCCGCCCCGCAGGCCCGGCTCCCCGGCTCGCTTCTGCCTACGTGCGCTGTCCCCGGCCGCGTTTTCTCCGTGGGGACCAGGGAACCCGCGCCTCCGCGGCGCCCTCCCGGGGCCGGGCAGGTGGCATCCCCGCAGCTTCTGCGCGTGCGGCCGGTTTGTCGCGAGGCCATCAGCAGACGAGACCCAGAGGAGCTGCGTTGGCAGTGCGCGGGGTCAGGAGGGACTAAGGGGGTCTCGGCGTGGAGGGAGGTGGGGGGCAACCAGAGAGCTTCCAGGACGGGTCTCTGACCTGTTTTTGCCTGTTTGCCCCGGAGCCCTCGGTGGTGCCTTGCGAGGCGCTGGGACGGGAGGAGCGGGCCGAGGGGGGAGCGGTGCGGCCGCATGCACGTTTGAATGAGCAAAATTAATCGCCTTTGGAAGCTGCAGGCACTGGACAGAAACTGCTAGGCCCCGCACGTAACGCACCTCTGCAGAGTGGACGCCTGTTCTTAGGGAAAAACAACTTCAGTAGTTCCCCCACCACCTTACCCCCCCTTCTTATTTGGGAACAAGAGGAGTTTTTCTGAAGAGTTTTTAAAGCTAGCACCATTCTCAAGGTTGCTCAGTTAAGATCTGGGGTTTGTCCGAGCTGTTGTGAAATTCCCTCCTTGTCTCATTCCCGCCTTTACCCCATCCTTCTCTGAGTCCGGGAAAGTACAACGTGGAGAGTATTTTAGAGGGCCCCACGCAGGGGCTCTCTGTGCAGGCCCTCCCCCGTTTGCATTATGGTATGAGAAGAGGGGGAAACCGAGGAAGGGGTAGCCACCTTTCCCCATCTCTTCTCCCCATCCCTGTCCTCCAACCCTTAAAAACCAGTCAGAACCACCCTAGGGATGGAGCCCTGAGGGCTTTCAGAGTTGCGATAAGGAACTGCATGCTGCTTTGTGCCTATGGTGTCCTTGGAACTGGAGAATCAAATTTGGAAGGTCGAAGGGGCAAAGTATGGGAAAGAATGGGAAACTGGTAAACGCAAGACATCCCGGAGAGGATTAATTCTGGTGGAAGGGAGTGCTGAAGGAATAGAGATATTTGACGCTTGTCTCCTCCTGTTTCTGTGTGTGTTGCTGTGGTTCTGGTCAGTAACTGCGTAAAAGAAGGCTGAAGCATGTCGGAGTTTTGGTTAATTTCTGCCCCTGGCGACCAGGAAAATTTACAAGCTCTGGAGAGGATGAACACCGTAACTGCCAAGTCCAACCTGTCTTATAACACCAAATTCTCGATTCCTGACTTCAAGGTAAAATTCCTGGACCGGAGGAAGGAGGTGGTGGGTTAGGGGTGGGTGGCTTCTGGGAAGTCAAGGAGACATCACAGGGCAAAGACAGTGACGTTGATCCTCACTCAGCCTGGGGCTGAAGATGAACCGGGCACGCCAGTGGTCTGGATGGGACTTCATGCCACCGTCCGAAGTTGGTTGTGGTGTGTGTGGACTTCCAGACCCAGGACGAAAGGAGCAGGAAGAGATGGGTGTGGTGGAGCAGGGTGGGAAGCTTCAGGATCCTTCTGGTTCTGGTGGGGAGGCAGGAAGGGAATTTAATGATCGGTGGGCAGACGGCAGAGAGATGTGACAGCACAGAGACGGGAGGCAGGAGACTCTCAGGGCTCTCGCAGTGGAGAACAAAGTTAGAATGAAACAAACAGGAAAGAGCAGCAAGGCGAGCACAGTCCTTTTGCTTCAGAAGAGTGGAATTGTTGCCGTGCTTCCCAAGACTGTACGTTTCCAAAAGGAAGGCGCTTGAGGCATTTCTCGATGACACCTGTGCAAATGTGCTGTGGCTGCTGGAGGGATGGCCCCAACTGACCAGGGGCAGCTCTTCTTGAAAACTGCCATATAATCTTTCAGACCGCAGTCTGCCCTCTGCGCTGGGAGCTGCACCGTCAGCACCGTAGACATTGGGGATGCCGCTGTATTTGCTGGTGTTTACTGAGCACTATGGTTGGGGCCCAGCCACTTTAAACACATCGTCTGGAATCTTCCAATCCCAGGGATAGATCAGGAAGGGAGGAGAAAGGAGACCAGGGCTGCAGATCTGGTAATTGGCAGCACCTGTTTCTGAACCCATGTGTCGCTGCCTGTGTCAAACCTGCCCTGTTTGTCCCGTGACCCCCGCTGTGAAGGTCAGGGAATCAGCGAACACTCAGCACTTTGTGTAAGGCAGAGTGTCAGATGGGAAGGAGCAAAGAGAAGAGACAGGACCCTCCCCAAAGATGCTTAACGTCAGGTTGCTTGAAAAGAAGCAGCTTCATATACGAGACATGTCCGGGCCTTCTTATTTCCTAATTTCCTTTCTTAAAGTATTTTTTTGTAAAAAATATTCTTTTATGAAAGGATAGCTCCCACACAGCGTTAATCCTGATTGCTTTTTAATGTCTGACTGGTGGTTGATGACCTGAAAACAAAGCCTTTCCTTCTGGTTCTGTGGACTAGACCTTTAAATACAGTTTTGGACTCTAATAACTGTCACTTTAAGAAGCGGAGTGTTATGAGTAATGGGAAAAGAAAAGGACTTGCATGAATGAGGAGGTGGGAGGGGGAGTTGGTTTTCTGCACCCCCAAGATCGTCATTAGTAATAGCAGAGAAGAACAGAGACGGGGTTGGTTGGATATCTTGAAGAAAAAAGGCTTTAGAAACAGCAATTTCTTTCTTTCTTTCTTTTTTTTAAGAGTTTTATTTATTTGAGAGAGAGAGAGAACATACTGGGGTCAGGAGGCAGAGGAAGAGGGAGAAGCAGGCTTTTAGGCTTCTTACTGAGCAGGGAACCCGTGCAGGGCTCATCCCAGGACTGTAGAATCATGACCTGAGCCAAAGACAGATACTTAACTGACTGAGCCCCCCAGGTGCCCCAGAAATGGCGGCAGCTTTGACTTGCTTTCTGGTCCATCTCCTCAACTATGGGGATGAATCCCATGACTAGCAGACGGCTATTCTAAGAAGAAAATGAGCTGGGGTCTCACAGTGACATAGTGGTCACTCCTTCCTCTGGCAGAAATAGGATAGTTTATCCTATTGGCAGAAATAATAATAACAACAACAGTAATAATAATTTAAAAATTCCCCAATTCATTGCTTCTCTTAACAGCCCTTCCCAGTTTCCAGTTCGGCCACTGACCAAGAATAACTAAGGGGAGATGGAGTTTAGAGAACTCTTTGCTGTTGCTGAAAGTGACCTAACTCTCCCCTACCTTAAAGCGTGAACCTCTAACTTCTTTACGATCTTTTTAGGTGGGGACCTTGGATTCCCTTGTTGGCCTCTCCGACGAGCTGGGGAAACTCGATACCTTTGCTGAAAGGTAAACTATTTCTTATTTACTGCATACAAGTGAGAATTGGACAGTGTTGTCAAGGGACACAGTGCTCTTGCTTTGGCCAAGCCAATCTTGTCCACACCCGGTCCTAAAAGTCACATAAGGGCATCGGGTCAACAGCAGCACTTGGGGGCCCTTGAGTAGTTTTGTTTTTTTTTTTTTTTTTTTGGCTGGAGGCAGCGTTTTTCCGGGGGCCACCTTCAGAATGAAGAACACTGTGTGGCATAAGGTACTGAAACTTCTAGAAAATAATAGAGCCATTTCCCTCCAGGCTTTTGTATTTTAAGGTTCTTGGTTTGGTTTTGTGTTCGTAGTCATATAAGCACATCATAAAAGATTCGAAGGACAGACGGAAGGCTATCGAATGACAAGAAGTTTCCCTCTCGTCTGGTTTCTTCTCTCCTGTTCCCCAACTTCCCCTCTTAGGTGGCAACACTGTTATCAACTTGGGGGCACCTTCTGGAGACAGCCTGTACGTGTACCACCAATATGAGTATATTCTGGAAAGCAGGTTGAGAACAAATAATAGCATCTGTCCCCCACCTTGCTTTTCTCTCCTCATCACGTATCTTAGACATAGTCTGGTGTCAGTCCATAACTGGATTTTTTTTTAAATGGTTTGCATTTTAAAGATTTTATTTATTTATTTGACAGAGAGAAATCACAACTAGATGGAGAGGCAGGCAGAGAGAGAGAGAGGGAAGCAGGCTCCCTGCTGAGTGGAGAGCCTGATGTGGGACTCTATCCCAGGACCCTGAGATCTTGACCCAAGCTGAAGGCAGCGGCTCAACCCACTGAGCCACCCAGGCGCCCCACATAACTGGATTTTTCTGTTGGGCTATATTAGCTCGACTGGAGGTGTCCTGATTTACTAGTATTTCCCTGTTGATGGACATTTAAGTTTTCTGTCTTCTTCTGTTCCAAACAATGCTGCAGTGATGGTCCTTTTTTTTTTATTTCTTTGTACACGCCCTGGAGTGGGATAATTAGACACTGAAATGCTGTGTCAAAGAGTATTTGGATGTGAACTTGTGCAGATATGCCCGCATCACCTCTCCAAGGAATTACTCCCATTCCCAGTCCCACAAAAAGTGTGCATATGAGGATCGTTTAAAGTCTTAAAATCATTTTTTTTAAATTGTTACCCATCTGGTGCATAATCACTGGAAAATACCGATAGATCGTAGAAAATCATGAGACAGAAAATGCAAAACCCCAGTAATTATACCATTTAGAGAATGCTACTGCAAGCGATGTTATGTTGTATTTGCAGTAGATAAATCCAATTTTTTCTACAGATATGCTTGCGTACATTAATAATGGTGACACCATGTTATACATATTTTATAACTTGCTTTCTCTTCATATCTTTTTTTTTTAAGAATACTTATTTATTTGAGGGAGAGCGAGAACGCTCACATGAGTGGGGTAGGGGGAAAGGGGGAGAGAGAATTATAAGCCGGTTCCATGCTCAGGAAAAGCTGTAATAGAGGAGGTCCCAAGAAATCTTCAAACACACAAAGATAGAAACAGCACTTACTTCACACTGAAAATGCACATGTTCAGGCCCCACTCAGCTGGAAGGGAAGCCCAGGAATCTATTTTTTTTAATGGGGGAGAGAAGCAGAGAGAGAACATTAAGCAGGCTCCATGCCCAGTGCAGAGCCCAACATGGGGCTCGATCTCACGACCCTGAGATCATGACCTGAGCTGAGATCAAGAGTTGGATGCTCTCTCAACCATCTGAGCCACTCAGGCGCCCCCTCTCTTCATATCTTTGGATCACTGTTGACTGTTCCACTAGTGTTACACCACAGGGATTTGCCAGCATTTGTTTATTTGGGTGTTTTAAAAAATAATAATAATAACCCTTAGTTTTGGTGCATCCAGAAATGCGGTGTTTAACCAATGTTCCCATTTGATTGAAACAGAATGCAGAATGGGGGTAGATGAGGAAAACAGTCCAAGCAGGCCAGGTCATGACCAGAACACAGACCCGGGGCCGACGGATTGATCTCGCTGCCTCCGTAGAAGGTTTCAGATTCGCTCAGGGCGAATGTGGTGATGTGATGGGTCAGTTGCCTTTTTTACGCATTTCCTGGGAGCCCTCGAGGTCACACTGGGAGGACCCTTCATCTGCAGACTGGGGCTGTGAGCTAGAAATGTGTCCTGGGTTCTGTTGCTGTTCACCTGCCCCCTTCCCTGGGCATGAAAGGAATGCTTTGTTAGTGACATTTTGCTACCTGTGGGATGTTGCTCTGACCACAGAAAGACAGTCCTGGTCACCAGGTCCTGGGCAGCGCACCGTCTTTGAAAAAGAAAACTAACCTTTGGCTTTCTTATCTGCAAAATGGGATAATAGTGAACATCTCTGTGCTTTCCCAGAAGAATGAAGAGGAGTAAAATCGTGTTACCTCAAGTGTTACCAAATCCGAGGCCACATTCTATGAAAAATTAACGTCCAAGAAAAAGTGGCCTGATCCCTGAATGTCAGCTCCTTTCTTAGGCTGATCTGCTCCACAGGGAATTGGGTCTGACAGCCTCTCTGGAGGCCAGCCCACTGCCCTCGGCAGGAGATGGCTTTCCCGGCCTCTTGCAGAAAGGACAGCTAATCAGCATTTTCTCTTCCTAGACTTTTCTAGACCCTTCTAGATCTTTCTTTGCTACCGATTGTCTGCTCTAATGCAGGTCCGAGAGCCTGTTTCTTATTCCCCAAACCCTCCTCTAGCTCTAAAATTCTGTGATCCTGCATTATTATTTCCACCTTTATTTTTTCCTTTGTGTTTCGTTTTGCCTTGTTTTGATGCGTGTCCTGTTCCTTCTCTAGCGGTTGCACAGTTTGCTTGCACTGGTGGCATAGCATGTGTTTAAGGAATAACAGCCAGGTTTAGGCTGTCATTGTGAAACAGACCGAACCAATACGAATGGAGGTGTTTTTCAAAAGCCGGGGCTAGGTGTGGTGAGAATGGCAGTTGCTGTGCATTGTTTTATTTTTCCTTGTGGGCAGATATTCTCAAGAACCTTCTGTGGTGGGGGGCAGGGAGGAAAATGGTGTGATCTGAGCTCCCTTATTTCTAGCATTTCTTTACTTCCAGGGGCCAGGGTACTTTGTCTTAGAGTTAATGCTGGGGCTTGGAGTGAGGGAATGGGATACACTACCCAGGGGCTTCATGCCTTTGAAATGCCCTACCTGATTCTTTAAAGGGGACTCCAGTGTTGTTAGATAAATAAATGCTGGCCGGTTCTGTAGCCCAGGCAGCGCAAACCTGTCAGCACTGCCTCAGGCCAGGAGAACAGAGGAGGGACAAGAGTTTTCAAGGTGTATTGTTTCCATATCCTTTTATTATTTATTTACTCGGGGCACTGGAGTGTTTTTCCATGTAGCTGGAAGGCAGGTTTTGCTTACTGCCTTTTTTTTTTTTTTTTTTTTTTAATTCCCCCATGCTCCCTTTGTTAATTTACTTTGTACTTACCCTGTAATTCATGAACACGGGAGAAAACAAATGATTTTATCTTGGGAAAAAGCACCCCCCACACACACACCATTATCAGTGTTTGAGTTCTTCTCAGTATCTTCGATTCTTTTGCCATGCAGGTTGAAATACTACATTTCAACTACATTGCACTCAGATACACCCCACAGGTTCCTGGGGTACACAGGTGACTGTCGCTTGCCCCCGGCTTGTGGAACAGCTGGTGGCTTTTCTTTATCCCGTGGTTCCATGAAGTTGACTGAGGGTTAGCTCAAAGATGTGGATCACAGATTATGTATCTGAGTGTGGATGCCTGATTAATGGTGGGTTCTTCCAAGGGCATTTTGAAGAGACGCAAAATATGATTTAACAACTTCCCCTAGCTGCGTGACATTTCTCCAGTTCATTAGACAGGTATTTGTTGAATGCCTCTTAATGCTGAGTGCCTTTCTAGACTCCTCCAAGCTTCTGGGCGGTCCTGCTGTAGGTGTTTGCTGTTTTCCTGCTCTCCGTGGTGTTTCCAACCTTCCCCTCCCTGTCAGGCCCCATTAACACCTGCTCATGCTGCTCCACTCCCCCAGACTCTTCTCCTAACCCTCCTGCCTTCAAACCTGTTTATCTCCCTCCTTCATTGCACTTTCCACAGTGCCCTTGTGCGTTTCCTTGCCGGATCATCTGCTTAAATACCAGCCTGTCACCTAGACTGTCAGTTCCCTGAGGTTAGCCACTGGCACACTTTGATCCCTTGCACCTGTACTATTGTAGGCCCTCCAAAACCAGCTGAACGAATGAATGGAAGAAAGAATCCTGAAATATTAGGGCTGCACAGACCCTTAGAGATCGAATCTAACCCCTTCGTGTTCTAGATGAGAAAACAAACATGCCCAGAGAGACCCTCCCAGAAGGAGCTAGATGGGCTCGGGGCAGCAGAGGAAGAAGAGAGCCTTGACCCAGATCCACCAATCAATCATTGTTGTTTTCTTTCTTTCTTTTTTTTTTTTTTTAAATACAGACGTTTTAGTATGTCTTAATCCTGTCTTATTCATTGCTCAGATAAGTAACATTGGCATTTTACAAAGTATTTGTAAATATTTAAAGATTTAAATGGTATAACAATCAAATGGTATGCAGAGGTAAAAAAAAGAAATAGTTCCAGTTGATTCCAGAAGCTCTCCCCATAGGCAGTCCTTAGGAGGGTTTTGTATATCTCCTTTCTTGGTAAAACAAAACAAAAACACACGTACATTCCTGCTCTGATATTTACAAACCTGGAAAGACCTTCTTGTGAGGTATCTAAAAGCACAGATTTTTTTTTTTTTAAATTTAGATATATCCCAAACACTTAGGACAGAACCTATCACATGGTTGGTGCAAAGATCCTATAGATAATTCATCGGAGATTACAGTGAAGTTAGGGGGATTAAATCCTTATCGTTTTGAGTGTTGTGGTGAGCATGGTGGCTCTTCCAGTTGGCTTAATTCTTTTTCTTGTTCCTCTGGAAAGAGCGCTTTCACGTTTCAGTCAGCAAAGGTCCAGCACGGTATCTCATCGACTCTTTCCCCCCAAATTTTATTTTTTATGTAGTTGCTATTAGAAATGAGATCTTTTCTTGAAATGTTTACTATTTATAAATGGGGATTTCCATGTCTTAATTCCGTGAACCACAAACTTAACTGAGTTTCCTTATGGAAGCTAAGGTGAAAGGTCAGGGAGTCTGATTCCAGCGTCTAGACTTTAGGGTTAGGGTCAGGATTAAGGGTTAAGGTTAGGGTTAGAGAGAGTCTGGCTCCAGAGTACTCTTTTTTTTTTTTTTTTTTAAGAATTTATTTATTTATTTGACAGAGACGCAGCGAAAGAGGGAACACAAACAGGGTAATGGGAGAGGGAGAGGCAGGCTTCCCACCGAGCAGAGAGTCCCATGCAGGGCTCGATCCCAGGACTCTGGGATTATGACCTGAGCTGAAAGCAGATGTTTAACTGAGCCACCCACATGCCCCCAGAGTCCTCATTTTTTTTTTTTTTAAAGATATTTATTTATTTGACAGACGGAGATCACAAGTAGGCGGGGAGGCAGGTAGAGAGAGAGGAGGAAGCAGGCACCCTGTTGAGCAGAGAGGCGGGGATCCCAGGACTCTGAGATCATGACCTCAGCCGAAGGCAGTGTCCTTAACCCACTGAGCCACCCAGGCGCCCCCAGAGTCCTCATTTTTAACCACAGTATTAAGACGGGTCAGTTGTGTGACAGCACAAAATTAGAAAGACATACTAGTTTAAGAATGATGATGACAGCTTTGTAAGAAGAATTTGGAAGTTTCACTCTGTTCTCCATCTTTTCCACATTGTTCACGCGGCGTCCACTGGCCACATGGGGCTTGAGCACTTGACTGGTGGCTCGTTTGAGTGAGATGGTAATGTAGGAAACCTCAGATATCGAAAACTTAGTACCAAAAAAAAAAACTACAAAAAACAAAAAAAAGGGAAATTCTAATAGCTGTTGAAACAATAATGTTTTTGATATTGAGTTACATAAAATATATTATTGAAATTAATTTCACTGTTATTTTTTATATTGTGGCTACTAGAAATTTTTAAGTGACATGTGGCTCAGTTACATTTCTGTTAGCGCTGGGCTGGCGCTCTAGACAGTGCTTCTCAAACACAGATGAATGGCCTGGGGATCTCGGCAAAATGCGGGTTTTGACTCAGTGGGTCTGGGCTGAGCCTGGGACTCTGCGTTTCTTACAAGCTCCACGCTTATCCTGTGCTGCGGGTCCACAGACCACACTTGGCATTCTACGTTCAGCCTACTTAAATCAGTGGCTCTTAACCCACACTGTGCCCCAGAATCATCTGGAAGACTTATTAAGAAATAGATGATGGGAGGGGCGCCTGGGTGGTTCAATCAGTTAAGCGCCTGACTCTTTTTTTTTTTTTTTTTTAAGAGTTTACTTATTTATTTGACAGAGAGATCACAAGTAGGCAGAGAGGCAGGCAGAGAGAGGAGGAAGCAGGCTCCCTGCCGAGCAGAGAGCCCGATGTGGGGCTTGATCCCAGGACCCTGAAATCATGACCTGAGCCGAAAGCAGAAGCTTAACCCACTGAGCCTGGACCCAGGTGCCCCAAGGGCCTGACTCTTGATTTCAGCTTAGGTCATGATCTCAGGATCGTGAGATTGAGCCCTGCGTAACATTCTCTCTCTGCCTCTCTCCCCCCATTAAAAATAAAATAGATTCCTGGGCTTCCCCTCCAGCTGAGTCGGGGCCTAAACATGTGCATTTTCAGTGTGAAGTAAGAGCTGTTTCTGTCGTTGGGTGTTTGAAGATTTCTTGGGACCCCCTCTACTGCGGCTTCTCCTGAGTGTCCCATCGGGTCCTCTGATGAGTGTTTTCTCCTGTTCCCGTTGTCTAGAGCTGGTAGGTGTCTGTAGGAACCACAGTTATAATGATTTTCGTATCTGCTCTACCCATGCTTTCATGCGTGATGGTATTTTCTGCTCTGGCTGGAGGCACGAAGACGATGACAGTTGTCCCTCCGTGGGGGATTGCCACTTGATGGTGTGTGTGCCTGTTTGTCTCGTTTTCTGTCCGGAGTGCCACACTGGCGATGGCCTTTCACCCATTCCTCGTTGTGTGCCAGGCACTGTATTAGGTGCTTCTCATTTCTCTGTTTCCTCACAAAATCTCCGCCACCATCCTGTGAACTGTGTATCTGCTCTTTACAGGTGAGAATATCGCTGTTCCCCGAGAGAAGCTGCTTTGGCAAAGTCGTGTAGACGATGCGTGTGTCAGGCCTTAACCTGGTCCGCCTGCTTCTCTCCCTGCCTCAGCCAGAGGCCGGGGGCAGATGGCAGTTGGCTCCCCCTCTGCCTGCCTGCCCGGCCTTCATCCCTTCCTTCAGACCCTGCTGTGACACTCTTTGCTTTGCCTGATGTGACACAGGCCCTGACAGTCCTCCTTCCCCCCCACCGCCCAGCTCTGGCAACTAGAAGTCGGGCCAGGAGGGAAGGAATGTGGGCCGGCTGCTTTATATGCATCAGGCCTGGGTCAGGGGCAGCCGGAGGCAACATTGTGAAATCCAGGAAATAATCTTTTGGAGGCCAAATTTAGGAGAAGGCACTTACTTCCCTCCGAGATCTTGGTCCCATAGCTCCACTCGCGTCGGGACCTCAGCCCGACCACGGCCACTCGGCCCTCACTGACTCTTCACACCTCAGCTGGACGGCAGCCCCTTCGACTTTTCTGGTTCTCAAGGGCTTAAGGGGCAGCTTTAAATGGCTCTTTTTTAGAATGGGCTTCATGTCCTAAGTGAATGTCATTCTCAGGAGACCAAGTACGTATGTGGAGTCTCTATGGGGCCCTTCGATGGCTCGTGGGCCCACAGACGCGCTGCCCAGGCATCCTGGTGTTCCTCCAGGTCCACAGTCCACTTGCCACTCCAGTAGGGACAGAGTCCTGTGGGTGCCACCTTCCAAACTTGGCCCGTGTCCATCACTTCTTGGCGTGTCCCGCGCCACATCTGCATGCAAGCCACCTTCTGCCCTTGCTTGTGTTCCCGTAACACACTCTTCCCGCCTGCCGCCTCCCCCGGCCCTGCCCCGACTCCACGCCACTCTCCGCATGGCAGCCAGAGTGGTCTTTTTCAAAACGCCCTGTCACATGACTTTGGTGCTTAAAACCTTTCTGTGGCTTTCCAGTACCTTCAGTATAGAATCCATGCTCTTGACCCTGGCTTCCAGAACCCTAATGAGTCAGGCCTTCCTTTATGCCCCCCCCCCCCCCAACCACCACCCTGGCTCCATCCTGCTCTGGGTCACGCTCGACCTTCCCTTGACCTGGAAGTCCCCCCACCCTCGCAGGGCGGGTTCCTCCTTGTCATCCCCATCTCAGGCTAAATGTCACCTTCAGAGGCCTTCTCTGGCCCGGCTGTCAGCCTCGTCCTGCCAGGTCGCCCTGTTCTGATACCTGCATTCCATATGCCACTATTTAATACTTTTCTTCTTTGTCTTTATCTGTTTCCTTTAGAATATAAGCCCCAAGAAAGCAGGTTCTGGAACCGCGCCTGACTCATAGTGGGAGTTGAATAAATACATACTGAACACATGGGCCCCATCTGCCCCGGCAGGAGGTCATGGGCCGCCTCCTTCAGCCCATATGATCGCCTGGGAACTAGAAAAAACATACAGAATCCCCGGGGACTCTGATTGGGTACATCTAGGGTGGGGTCCCAGAACCTGCATTTTATTTTGTTGTATTTTGTTTTATTTTATTTTTTTCCTGAAGATTTTATTTATTTATTTATTTATTTATTTATTTATTTATTTCAGAGGGAGAGCGAGTGAGAGACTGAGCACGGGGAGGGAGCAGAGGGGGAGAGAAACTTAACGAAGACTCTGTGCTGAGCCCGAAGCGGGGCTCCATCCCTTGACCCTGAGATCATGACCTTGAGCTGAAATCAAGAGTCAGAAGCTTAACCAACTGAGCCACTGAGGCACCTCTCAGAACCTGCATTTTGGGGGGCTCAGGGTGATTCTGGGCAGGCAGGCTGGAGATGCTGAGGAATCTGGTTACTGTTACCAGCCATGACCCCATTTAATCTTGACACGCTTCTGGGCACTCGATCTTCAGGCCGGGGTCTCTAAATGTATATTAAAAAGGTGATAATAGGGGCGCCTGGGTGGCTCAATGGGTTAAAGCCTCTGCCTTTGGCTTGGGTCATGGTCCCTGGGTCCTGGGATCGAGCCCCACATCGGGCTCTCTGCTCAGCATGGAGCCTGCTTCCCCCTCTCTCTCTGCCTGCCTCTCTGCCTACTATGATCTCTCTCTCTGTCAAATAAATAAATAAAATCTTTTTTAAAAAGTAGAGAATAATTTCTTCCCCAAACAGGTAATACATTCACATGCATCCCAGATAAAAACAATGAGAAATCTCCCTTACATCGTCCATGCCGCCCCCCTCTCCTGCCTTGCCTGACCTCTTCCCTGCTTCTCTGGTCCTGGTTTAAGAAAACCAGGTTTGCAAATTGCTTGGGCACATTTTTGGTGCTTCCTGATGCCAACACAAGGCAATTTCAGCATCTATTTTTCTCTCCCCTTTCTAAACACAAAGTGGTCATCTACACATGCTGTTACGGATCTTGCTTATCCCTAACTGAGCAATATGTCCTGGGAGATTTCTCCTGTTGGTTCATCCAGAGCTGTCTCTCTTTCTGGGCTCCCTCGCATTCCACTCAGGGGACGTACCCTAGTTTATGAAGCAGCCCCAGAGGTGGACCCTGGCTTCTCGGCGTTTACAGGGCAGGGAGCTGTTACCAACTGTGTCGTGTATATAATCTTGATGCCTGTATAATTTTTCCGTGTGGAAGTGTGTCAGGTGTGCCTGCGGGGCGAATTCTCAGAAGCAGACTGCAGAGCCGAGGGTCATAGGCTTTTGTAATTTTGACGGACGTTGCCAGATTTCTGTGCATTGGCCATTTCGCATTTCCACCCTCAATGAAGAAGAGTTTGCATTTCCCTACACCTTTCTCGTAAAATGTGTTGTCAAATATTGAGTTTTTATGAACTTGACAGTTCAGAAATGCTCCTAGAATATAGTAGCTGTTTTTGTTTGTTTTTCTTAATGGCTCTGTTGAGACATGAATGACAAGCAGCGGAGAGCAAGTTTTCAAAGTGTGCAGTTTGCTGAGTTTTGAAATAGACACATCAGTGAAACTATCGCCACAGTCAAGATAATGAACACATCCCTTCCCCCCCAAAGGTTCTTTGTGCCCTTTTATAATCAGTTTCTTTCTTACAGCTCCACCAGTGCTTGTAAGCTTTCTGTCACTATAAGCGTATTTGTGTCTTTTGGAACATTGATACAAATTGAATGATACAGGAGAGACCCCTTCCTTTGGTCTGAGTTTTCCATTCCACATCATCATGTGATTGCATCTATTAACAGTCATTTCTTTTTTGTTTTGTTTTGTTTTGAAGATTTTATTTATTTATATGACAGAGATCACAAGTAGGCAGAGAGGCAGGCAGAGAGAGAGAGGGGAAAGCAGGCTCCCCGCTGAGCAGAGAGCCTGAAGCGGGGCTCGATCCCAGGACCCTGGGATCATGACCTGAGCCGAAGGCAGAGGCTTAGCCCACTGAGCCACCCAGGCGCCCCTTAGCAGTCATTTCCTACTGCTGAGTTGTGTTCTGTTTTAGGGGTGAGCCCCTATTTATTTACCTCTCCAGCTGTTGGGGGACATATAGACACCTTCCAGTTTGGGACGTTTATTTATTTATTAGAGAGAGAGCAAGTGTGTGCGCACGCATGCAGGTGGGGGTGGGCAGAGGGCAAAGGCGAGAGAGAATCTCAAGCAGACCCCGTGGAACCTGTTGTGGGGCTCATTCGCATGACACTGGGAGTGTGACTTGCGCCACAACCAAGGGTCACACGCTCAACCAGCTGTGACAGCTGGACACCCCAGTTTTGGACTATTAAAAAAGAAGGGTATTGTGAACATCCATATGTACGGTCTTCGTATTGACATATATTTTAATTTTTCTTAGGTAAGCATCTACCCATTGAGGCAGCTAGAGTCAGGGACACATGAAGTGCGGGTACACACATACCCTTTGACCCTCAAATCTTTGGATTGCTTCCTGACCCCATGGGATGGACATGGCTTGGAGGAAGGCCACACTGGAACCTTCTAAAGCATGGGGTCCCATGTGGTCCCACAACCTGGCCCCCTTCTCATGGGCGAGGCCTGCTGTTTAATTGCAGTGAGTACTTAGGGTTTTGTAGACAGAGGGAATACTGAGTCGTCGTCGTCGTCGTCGTTATTTTTAAGGAAATGGCCGTTCTTTGGAAAGTTCACATTCTGGGAGATGCAGCCGATGAGTGAAGAGATCATTTCCATCCCGTGTGACGCGTCAACAAAACAAAAATGGCGGTGGACCGTGTCGGCTCTGAGGAGCCCTGGTCTAACAGCCACTTCACGTCGTTGGCCCAAGTCCCCCCAGGCAGCATTTGCCGGGCATCTGTGTATTTGCCGGGAACCACTGTATTTTTGCCGGAGCTGGTGGTAGTACAATTAATAATGTTTCAGAGATCTGTTTGTTTTGATGGAGTTCCCAGATGAGGAAACCAGCACTACGGTAGTATAGTGAGTGATGTGGTGGAGGGAAGTTTCTAGTAAGCCCTACGAGGGAAGTGATTATGGTTTGTTCACGACTGTCTCCCGATGGTTCCGCCTGGTACGTCATGGACACAATATGTTTTTTATTGAGTGCAAGAAGCAACATGTGTTGGGCGCAGTGTTACCCAACACTGTGTTGTGTTTGTTAGGGGTGACTTGGCACAAGGAGGAGCGCTTGGCCTGTTATAATGGTGAGCGGTACCAGGTGGGTCTGGAAAGCTGATGCGGGAAGGGCCGTGGCAGGCGGGTAGACAAGAAGCCTGGACAGGCAGATGTGCTCCTTGTAGACTCTGCCAAGGAGCCAGACCGTCAATATTTGAACTTCTTGGGAAACCGCTGACCTGGTTTAAACACAACGACTTGCTAAGCTGTGTAGTGTTGGAGATTTGTCTGGATGATGTGGGCGGGTTGGAGAGGAGGGGGCCAGATTAAGAGAGGCAGGACAAGCAGAGAGGAGGCTATTGAAGGAGACGTGGAGAAAGATGGTGCGGCCTGGCTGGGACCGTGACCCAGGGCAGGGCTCGGACAGATTTGCGGTAACTAGAGAATCTGGCGGAGATGGAAAAGAAGGGAGTGGAGCCAGGGAACTTTGGAGAAGGTGATGACATCCAGTGGGAAGGGCCATATCCGTCCTTGGCATTCTCCTCTAGGCTGGGTCTTCACCTTCAAAGCCAGGAGAAAGGCAGGGGCATGTTTTTAAAAATTAAGATAGAATTCACACACTGGAATAGTCACCCTTTGATGTGCACTGTTCATCGGTCTCCATTATATTTACCTCACTACCACCTGGTTCCAGAACGAGGCCGTCATCTCAGAAGGAAACGCCGTGCCTGTCAGTCACTACTCACTCCTTCCTCCAGTTCCCGGCCTCATCCCGACCCCTCCACTCCTCCTGCCTCTGGTCATTGGCCACTCAAGTCTGTAGATTCACCTGTTGTGAGCCTTTCATGCAAATAGAAAGCCTGGATATTTTCAGATAAACCAAGAGAGGAAACTCCCCTTCCCTGCAGATTTGCCCTGAAATGTGTGTATTGACGGGGGGCCCTATAGGGTGGGTGACTACGTGTCCTGTGGGGTCTGTTGCTTTCTTCTTCTTCTTCTCCCCCTCCTTCCCCCTCCCCCTCTCTCTCCTCCCCCTCCTCGTCCTCCTCTTCCTCCTTCTCCTCCTCCTCCTGCATTTGAGAGAGAGAGTGAATGAGAGAGAGGGCTCAAGCCAGGAGGGGGAGAGGCAGGGGGAGAAACACACTCTCCATTCCGCGGGGAGCCTGACATGGGGCTCGATCCCGGGACTCTGGGATCATGACCTGAACTTAAGGCAGATGCCTAACCCACTGAGCCACCCAGGTGCCCCTAGCTTTCTTCTTATTTAAAAAAAAGATCTCTGGGGCACCTGGGTGGCTCAGTGGTTAAAGCCTCTGCCTTCGGCTCAGGTCATGATCCCAGGGTCCTGGGATCGAGCCTCACGTCAGGCTCTCTGCTCAGCAGGGAGCCTGCCTCCTCCTCCTCTCTCTCTCTGCCTGCCTCTCTGCCTACTTATGATCTGTCTGTCAAATAAATAAAAATCTTTAAAAAAAAAAATTAAAAAAAGATCTCTTAGTACAAACAGACAAGGGATTTAAATGAGACGTTTAAAAAAAAAAGTTTTAAAATTCAATTTATTACTCTAAAGTTGAGGTCTTGTTTTGGCCCTGGTCTGCTGCCTAAGGGCTGTGTGACCTCCGGTAGTTCCCCACCTCTCCTGGGTCTCTAAAGGCCCATCCCACTGGTGATTCTGGGTAAGTGGCTTATATTCTAGTCACCCTTCCCAGGCATGACTCTAATGTCACGGACTTTCCACACGAGAGGGCTTCTTTCATTTGATTTCTCATGGTAATGAAACTCTCACTCCATTCTCTTATAGAAGTACCTTCGCTTAAATCTGTAGCTGGTTTAAGTCGGCCGCGTCCTACAGCGGCATTTCCGAAAGTGGAACGACTGGTTCGGAGGACACGGGCACATTTCAACTGTTTGTACATATCTAAGTTGTTTTCCAATGAGGTTGGGAGGCCACGCTGTTTCATCATCCCCTGTCAGTGTGGTGCCCTTAGAAACTCCTGCGGGCTTACCCGGCTGAATGCAAATGACGTGTGCTGTTTTAATGTGGATTTCCTGGTTCAGCAGCAAGAGGAAGCACGTTTTCAGAGGCTCACCAGCCATTTGTCGTTCTGTTTCTGTGGTCTGCCTGCTCTGGCCTTTGCCCGCCCATCCTCTGGTTTGGGGGTGGGGGCGGGGCTGCAGGTCGCACAACTCTTCACTTGGGCGCCTGGGCCCTGCTCGGTGCCAGTGGGGCCCCTGCTGTGGGGTCCGGTGCCCAGGCTGCTTGGTGGATTGACTTTTTTGGAAAACACTCTAGAACTTAAATTCCAGTCTCCCTTCTAATTCAGATGCTCAGAGGCCCCGTTACCCAGAAAAGCCTGCAGGACCCCAGAGCATGTTAGTAACACTTAATAACCAGGGGCTTTCCTTGTCCCTAGCCTTTCCGGGGGCAAATTTTCTCTGAGGATAGATGGGCTTTTGACGAGGACCAAGGATGACCCTCCGAGGTATGGGTAGGTCGAGCTACAGGAGGCCAATTTGGCCAAAGTGAATTCTGTTTTGAGTCACAGACGATTTTACTAAATGGCTTTGCACACAGTATGCAGGGGGATTCCCCTGAAGACGGAAATATCAGTCCATTCCTGCCACTTCCAAAGCTTCTAAGTAGCAAGGCCAGAATTCCAAGCATGGCACCTCTGAGGCCAGAGTTCCCCAGTCATCCCAGGCTGTTCTAGAACCCTCCAGAGCCTTCCAGAGAGGGCAACCTTCTCAGAGTCCTCATGGGATCTTTATTTATTTATTTATTTTTAAATATTTTTATTTATTTGACAGAGAGAAATCACAACTAGGCAGAGAGGCAGGCAGAGAGAGAGGAGGAAGCAGGCTCCCTGTGGAGCAGAGAGCCCGACATGGGACTCCATCCCAGGACCCTGGGACCATGACCTGAGCCGAAGGCAGAGGCTTTAACCCACTGAGCCACCCAGGCGCCCTGGGACCTTTATTTTTATTAAAAGAAAGTCACAGAATCACAGTCCAGTCCCATGTTCCTGACAGTTGCTGCAAGGCATGTTGATTCCTTTTTCCTTTGGCTGAAGAGGAAGCAGGGACCATGGAGCGGGGTGAGGTGCCCAGGGGCTCCTTGAGTCAGGTGGAGGCTGCTGGGCCTCGCTCCTCTGGGCTCCTGTGTGGCCGCAGAGGAAGGCGGGGTGGTCAGAGCCCCTCCATCTGTGGGGTATGCTTGGGGTTTTGGTTAGCCAGAGAGAGACACACTGGTCACTGGAGTGCTGAGAACGGTTGGCGCGGTGGACGGAAGCTTGCACCGGGGCGAGGCATGGGGATGGTACTAATTAATGTCAAGGTCACCAGCAAAGGGATCTCAGGCAAGGGTCTTGGTCTCTCTGAACCTCAGTTTCCTGAGCTCATTGTGGCCTCGCCTTGCTTATCATTCATTTATAGACACGTATGTACACAAGGTGCCCAAGGTCTGGTGACAACTCACTAGATAAAAGCTGTTGCTACTCTTGCTTCCAGACCCTATGGAAGCCCTCTGCCCCCCCCCCCACCCCCGCCTCTGTGGGTGCTCTCCGCCCCAGCTTGGAGTCATTTCTGGAAACCAGACCAACATTCGTCTGCTTTGGTCTGAATCATCCAAAAGACAAGGGGAAGGCAGGGAGCCCCGTGTTTCCCTTCCTGTGGATGCCCTTGGGTCCTGGGAACCTGACAGCCACGCTCCCTTCATGGAGAACTGGGTGTGTGAGACTCAGTCCTTCTTTGCACAAAGCAAGGGGTCGGGCAGGTGAGGGTGGGCCGCCTGCCAGGGTGGGGTACCCTGAGGAAAGCTGGGTCCACAGGGGTGCACTGGATGGAGGAGACATGAAGCTTCGCTGTGCGCGCTTGCAGTGGGGCCGCCCTTCAGGAATTACTGTCTGTGCTTGGGACCCTGGGACAGGGGCGCTGCCATGAGATGAGCCCATGGAGATGAGCCCTCTGCTTTGTACCCGTCGTCCATCTGCGCTGGGCCTAGAAGAGCCCCGGGGCCCTGCACGACAGATGGCCTGCTGAGCGTGGGATTGCGGGGCTCTCTGGCCACGAGCCGTGGACGTGGGTAAGCAGAGGCTCATCATGGGCTATCTCATGGCAGCCCTGTCCGTCCCGCCCCAGGGAATGGCCCCCGTGGAGCGCAGGGTCCGAAAACCAGCAGTGCTGAGAGGTACCCCGTGGGGCTCTCAGGAAGAACGAACAGCATTGTCATTGCACACCTGACCCCTTACCCCGCAGGTTCCTAGCATCTGGATTCAGCCTGCCCAGCTCCCGAAGGCCTGCCCTGCCCTCCGATCAGTTCCCTACCTGCCCTGCCCTGCCTCACACCTAGGTGGGGCCTCCATCTTTCTCCCTTTCTCCCCCTGACTCCCTGTTTGACGGGCAAAGTTAATTTGAAAGAAATCCTAACCAGCTGAGCCCAGGTAGCATGCTCTTGACTTGATTTACTTATAGCTCTCGTTCATGTGCAATGCCATTCTTCTTCTTCTTCTTTTTTTTTTAAATGAATACATGCTGTTAATTTTAAAATCCAGATTCTCCCTCTGCAAATCTACTGCCCAAAGAAATCCATTTCACCACCATGGTGCCAATCTTTCTAGACTTTTCCATGCATAATGCATGTATTTTTATGTCTTCTGTTTTTACAAAAATGTGACCGTAACTACAGATACTACTTACAATTTTCTTTTCCCCCTTTACTCCAAGAGGTACGGCCTCTCGTGGCCATCCGTAAGAGACACATCTTTGCGTAGGAGTTTTGTGCACGGGAGCAAGGATTATCAGAAGAACCAGTTCCTGAAAGTGAAATTGTGGGTGGAAATACCTTACATGTTAAAAACTTTGGATAGTTGTTCTGAAAATACTCTCTAGTAACTAGGCTATACCAGTAGACACGGCATCAACAGGGCACTGGTGTTTCAATTTTCCAGGGTGCTTGCCAGTGCTGAAGTCATAAAACTTTGTAATATGCCAATCTGGTAAGTGAGAAATATTTCATAGCGAGTGAGTTTGAGCTTTTATCCTAAGTGTTTATGAGCCATTTGTTGTTTACCTTCCAAGCATTTTTACCAGTCTCCCTCTCCCCCGATTAGTGCTAAAAAGTGATTTTTGAGCATTTCTTCAGGTGGTTGTTGGTCTTTTGTTTGTTTTCTTTGGAGAAATGTCTGTTTGAGCCCTATGCCCACTTTTGAGTGGAGTTGTTTGTTTTTGTGTCATTGAATTTTAGGAGTTCTCTATATACACTGGATGTTAATCCCTTATCAGGTATGTAACAAACATTCCCTCCCATTCTGTGTGCCTTTGTATTCTGCTGATATTTTTTTTTTTTTAAAGATTTTATTTATTTACTTGAGAGAGAGAGACAGTGAGAGAGAGCATGAACGAGGAGAAGGTCAGAGAGAGAAGCAGACTCCCCATGGAGCTGGGAGCCTGATGCGGGACTCGATCCCAGGACTCCAGGATCATGACCTGAGCCGAAGGCAGTCGTCCAACCAACTGAGCCACCCAGGCGTCCCGATGATATTTTTGATGCACAGAATTTTAAAACTTTCGTCAGATCCAGTTTCTTTTCTTCCTTGCCCGTGCTCTTGGTGTCATATCCAAGAAATCATTACCTAATCCAGGGGTAAAAGTTTTAACCCTATGTTTTATTCTATAGTTTTATACTTTTAGGTCTTTCATTTAGGTCTTTGATCCATTTTGAGTTCATTTTTATATATGGCGTGAGGTGGGGGGCCAGCTTCATTCTTTCACGTGTGGATATCCGGCTTTTCCAGCACCATGGGTTGAAAGAGCTGTCCTTTCCCCCACTGAACCGCGTTGGCACCTTTTTCAAAAATCACTTGCTGTATATGAGTATTTATTTCTGGGATCTCTATTCTGTTGCATTGGTCCATATGTCTGTCTGTATGCCAGTACCACCCTATTTTCATTATCGTAGTTTTATAGTAAGTTTTGAAGTCAGGAAGTATGAGTCCTTTTGGCTTTTGGTTTGTTTTTATTTTTTCACAAATATTCTCCTGTCCCTTTCTCTTCTTTTGGGACTCCCACAATGCATATATTGGTGCATTTTCTGTGTCCCATGGGTCCTTTAGGCTCTGTTCACTTTTTTTCGGTTTTTTCTCTTTCTGTTCCTCAGACTTGATCATTTTCAAGGCCTGATTTCAAGTTTGCTGGGTCTTCCTGCTCAAATCTGCATTGGGAGCCCTTTAGTGAATTTTTCATTTCAGTTATTATACTTCTCAGCTCCAGAATTTTTTGGGGGGGTATTTTTTCAAGGCTTTCTCTTTATAGATATTTTCATTTTGTTCATAGTTTATTTTCTCAACTTTCTCTTCAGTTTTCTTAGTTCTTTGAGCGCCTTTAAAACAGTCATTTTTTTTAAAGATCTTATTTATTTATTTGACAGACAGAGAGAGAAATTGCAAGTAGGCAGAGAGGCAGGCAGAGATAGAGAGGAAGCAGGCTCTCCGCTGAGCAGAGAGCCCAATGTGCGACTCGATCCCAGGACCCTGAGATCATGACCTGAGCCGAAGGCAGAGGCTTAACCCACTGAGCCACCCAGGCGCCCTAAAACAGTCATTTTAAAGTCTTTGGGAGTCCTGCCATCATCTCTTTGTCAGGGACAGTTTATATTCCTTTCTTTATTTCCTCTGAATGGGCCATACTCTCTTGTTTTCTTGTATGCCTTGTGAGTTTTTTGTTGAACGTTGGGCTTTGAATCTAATAACGTGTTAATTCTGGAAATCCTATCCTCCTTCTCTGGGCTTGCTGGTTTTTGGTTATTAGTGTTGCTTATGATTATCATTTTGAATTGTTGTAGGCTGTGTCCGTGCCAAGGATCAGCCTGAGGTATAAACTTACAGTCTCCTCAGGTCTTTTCCCAGCCCTTCCCTGGATCTGAACGCTCACTTTCTGACGTTTCCCTGTATGCGCAGTTGTTTTTGAATATTAATCTTCATGTCTGGCTCCCGAAGTGGAAAAAGAAAAATGAAGGCGGGAGAAAGACACAGGCTCTTTAAATCCCTTGGAGGTCAGGGTAGCTAAGGGGGTGGGGGGAGGCATAACAACGCTGACCACCCGGCTCTGTACCCCCGTGATCAGAAGCCCCCGTCAGAACACAGATTCCCCGTGTGTCGAGGGCAGCATCCTTTAGACCCACCTCGGCTCCTGCAGATCGTGTCCAGGAGCACACAGCTGCCATCATGCATCTGAGGGTTGTGAAAGGGGTCGCTGCTACCGTGCTGAGAACTGAAATTGGCCCAGATTAACCCCAGTGAATGGTGCAAGCCCTCCGTCAGCATCTGCAAGCCTTCAGCAGGTTCCAGGGTTCCTCTCCTTACATCAGCGACACAGGCACCGATGGACCCAAGGCCTCGATCAAAATACACGGTGTTTGCGGTTTGCTTTTTTAACTCAAAATACGATCTGTACATTCTCCCTTACGGATCAGTCTACATCTTCACTGAGTACTTCAGAGGAAGGGGTCACGTGTCATTTAAACCACCACTGAGGAGCGTGGACTTTGGAGTCATGTAGATTTGGATCAGTCTCTGCTTTGACACTTGTCCCCCTGCACCGGGTGACTTTCAGCAGCGTAACTCTTCATGTTTTCACCTTTCAAATGAGGATATGACCCAGCTCAAAGCACCATCTCAAGAGTTGTGTTCCTGAGATCCTTAAAAGCCCTTACAAGTCAATAATTTTTTTTTTAAAGGATTTGTTTTTTTTAGATTTTTTATTTTATTTATTTGTCATAGAGAGAGAAGCAAGAGCAAGCACAGGCAGACAGAATGGCAGGCAGAGGCAGAGGGAGAAGCAGGCTCCCTGCCAAGCAAGGAGCCCGATGTGGGACTCGATCCCAGGATGCTGGGATCATGACCTGAGCCGAAGGCAGCTGCTTAACCAACTGAGCCACCCAGGCGTCCCAATAATTTTTTTTTTTTAAAAAGGAACAATACCAGCAGAAAAACCAACAGGGAAGGGCATGAGCATGCTATTTGCAGAAGAAGAAAACAGACCATTTATGGAGTCAATGAGCCTGTGAAAGATGTCCAGCCTTCGTGAGGATCAAAGAGATGCAAATCAGAGCAGCAGTGCGATGGCGTTTTTCAGGTATCAGATCGGCAGAGATGAAACATTCGTGGCACCTGATGCTGGCGACGGTTTCGGGAAGCAGGCCCTCTTGCCCAGTGCCGGTGGGGCTGTACGCCGGCTCTGTGTGTTTGGAGAGTTGCTTGGCCTGTTTGTTAAAAGTCATCAGCGTTCGTTCCCTTTATTCCACTGGTTATCCTTTAACAGCTGACCCTGCCTGCGTAAGTGGGCCAAACACATGCACCGTTGCAACATCCCATCACGGGGGAAACAACCCACATGTCCATGAGTAGGGCAACAGAGCCCAGGAACCAGGAAGCTCCGTTCACGGAAGTGTGTTCCCAGTGAACTGTGGAGTCACGTGGTCCCTGAGGTTCCTTCCGGTGAGGAGAATATCCTGACTGGGTAAGACCACAGTTGGCCGATGACTGTCGTTGGTCATCACAGCTACGCCAGGCCCCTTTTGTTATGTGAAGTAAGTGAGCTTTCTGGTGGTTAAACTTCATCAGACCGTGTTACTCTGCGCTGTTCCACGGTGGTGGACACGCCTGAGGCCGGATGCGCGGCCATCTTGTTGTGGCTAAAAGCTCCATATGGGCTGGAATCGGGAGCAGCAGAGAGTCGTTCACAAGATGATGAGCGCGTTCTGCTTTGCAGTGGACAAGGAAGCAAGCATGGGTTTCATTTAGGTGCTGGGAAGTGCCGGGATTCGTGTATTCGCTCAACAAACATTTCCTGAGCTGTGCATCAGGCACTGGGGTGGGGGTGAGAGTCACTGCTACCTCCAGGTAAACAGGTAATTTTCTCAGAGCAAGCACCACAGAGGATACGGAGGTGCACCACTGGACCAGGGATAAGGAGGAGTTGCCGACGGTGTCGGAATAGAAGCTTCCCGAGAGCCGGGACTTTGTTTAGTTCACAACACTGTGAACCGTGCTGGGCACCCAGTTGCTTAACATACAGAATTTTGGTGACTGAATGAGCATACAAATGAATAAATAAAGTTAGTGAGTCAGGGTCTTAACAGCTAACAGAAGACCTATTCAGACGAGGAGAATCTGTTTATAAAGGGACAGACAGTTGCTTGTGAGCTGTAGGTGACCCACAGTAGGGATGGTGTGCAAACCCAGGCAGATGCAGAAGTGTCGTCACACCTGCAGGTTGGAGCGGAAGAGCGCAGAAAGCTTCTGGGAACTGAGAAGGAACCAGAGTCAGGGTCCCCCACCCTCCCTGGTCTCCCATTAAGTCTCCCCGTGAGCGAGGCGAGCGCTGGATGCGGTCCACCGGGCTGCCTGGAGCACATCAGAGGCGTGCCTGGAACTCCGTGCCTGGAACCGCAGGGGCATGGCATCAGACTCCACCAAGAACCCCAGGAGACGAGCAGGACCGTCTCCGTTTGATAGTGGAGGAAACAGAATGAGATCAGTTGGGTCACTAATGAGGATAATTATAACTCATTATAATTAGTGTGATGCAGAGCTACTGTTCCAAGAAATGACAGGACATTTGTCGAGATTTAAGTCCAGGCTGGGTCTTAGCGACTGTCGACCGCAGCGTGGCCTCGGAGTCCTCAGATGGACCAGGTGGATGGGGTCCAGTTCCTTCTCTGGGCCTCATCCGTCAAATGGGCTAATACTTGTTTTCAAGTCGTCTGTGAGGATTCCGTGGGGTAATGTTTACAGATGTTGTACCTGGTAGACTCCGCTAACGTGGTAGGTGTTACCAAAAGAAAACTCACATAAGCTCTGGATGTGTTAAGGCTTTGGAAATATTCCAGAATGCAAAGTGTGTGTTCTTTTGAGCAGAGGAGTATGGTTTTCATTTTGGGGTATTTTTAAAATTTTGGTCATGAATGCATTTTACTCTGATGGGAAAACCGGTTCTTCCCTCTCTCCTCCCCTCTTCTTCCTTCCTCTGCGCATCTTTCTGTGCCTTTCCTCCGTCCCGTTTCCTGCCTTCCTCCGGCCTATTCTCCCTCTCTTTCTTTAATCTGGGACCTTTCAGTGCCCTTCTGCCTCAGTTTCCTGTGTTGGTCCCCAGCCCTCTGGCCTCATGCTCTGCGTGTCCAGTATGGCTGGTCCCTACAACAGCAGAAGACCATGTTCCCATCTGGAATTCGGTGACCTGATCCAGGCTTCCTGCAAACACTGCCTCCTTCCTGGAGGCCAGGGTTAGGTCGAGAGAGGGCCTAAGGCAAAGATTTGGATCTTGAGAGCTTTCGACTTTGGTCCTGGTTTGACGTGTTTTCCAGCAGACTTCTCAGTGCTCACCCTCCAGGAGCGGACAGTCTGCTGCTAGGCCCTTGGAGTCTGATCAGTTACATATATGTTTTTAAAATGATTTTATTTATTTATTTGGCAGAGAGAGACACAGTGAGAGAGGGAACATAAGCAGGGGGAGCGGGAGAGGAAGAGGCTGGCTTCCCGCTGAGCAGGGAGCCTGATACGGGGCTTTATCCCAGGACTCTGGGATTATGACCTGAGCTGAAGGCAGATGCTTAACTGACCGAGCCACCCATGTGCCCTGATCAGTTATATTAATATTTATAATAATCCTGCAGAACAGACATAATCTGTGCCTTACAGATAAAAGAACTGAGGCACAAAGAGGTTTAATGGATTTAACGGAAATCATACATTTGGGGGCGCCTAGCTGGCTCAGTGGGAAGAGTCTGGCTCTTGATCTCGGGGTTATCAGTATGAGCCCCACCTTGGGTGTGAGGTTACTTTAAAAAAAAGGAAAAAGGCGGGACACCTGGGTGCCTCATTTGGTTAAGCATCTGCCTTTGGCTCAGGTTAGGACTCCAGGGTCCTGAGATAAAGTCCTGCATGAGACTCCCTGCTTCTCCTCCCCCCTCTGCCCCTGCCCCTGCCCGCGCTGTGCTCTTTTCCTCTCTCTCTCTTTCTGACAAATAAATAAATAAATAAATAAAATCTTAAAAAAGAAAAAGAAAAGAAAAAATGCTGCAAGGGTGCCTGGTTGGTTCTGTTGGTAGAACTTGCCACTCTTGATCTTAGGGTGGTGAGTTCAAGCCCTGGGTTGGGTGTGGAGCCCACTTAAAAATTAAAAGCAAAATAAACAAAAATGATACATTTGGTAATTGGCAGAGCCGTGTGGATTTGAGTTCTCCCTTGAAATCCTGCCCTTCCTGTTCTTGTCTCATACTTCGTTTTTTTGAGGGGAGGGAACCGCTGGTTTATTTGTTTTATTCTTTTTTGGATCTTCCAGTGTCACATCAGTCTCAGGTGTACAACATCGTGATTTGACAGCTTTGTCTGCTCGTCAGCTCACCGTTCTTCCTCATACTTTCTGAAGCCCTCAGGATCCTTTCTGGAGACTTAAATGTTTGATTTTTTGATAATAAAAGCAATACTGAATTATTATATTCCATAGTAATTCAATACTGAATCATCATTATGGATTTTTAAAAAGATTTTATTTACTTATTTGACAGAGAGAGAGATCACAAGTGGGCAGAGAGGCAGGCAGAGAGAGAGAGAGGGAAGCAGGCTCCCCGCTGAGCAGAGAGCCCGATGTGGGGCTCGATCCCAGGACCCTGAGATCATGACCTGAGCTGAAGGCAGAGGCTTAACCCACTGAGCCACCCAGGCACCCCATCATTATGGATTATAATCGAAAAAACAAAGAGTGGGAAGAACATTTCCCCGTAGTTCCAGCGTGCTGTCTCTGTAAATCTGTATCTTGGGTTTTTTCCACGGAACATGATAATACATGCCTTGTTCCACAGTATCAGGAATTCTTTGGAGACCTTCCTTCCAGGGGCGTGTGCAGCAGGCCCTCAGTCGGATATCCCATTTGCTTCCAACAATCCCCTATTGTTGAACCTTCCCATGGTTTCCAGTGTGTTGCTCTCAGCAAGAGTGCTACGAAGAACATCTTTTGATTCAGGGAGGTTTTCGTGTTCACCCTATTTCCTTAAGACGGTTTCCCAGAAGTGGAAATACTGGTTTGAAGGGTCTGCACATTTGAAGTCTGTGCCTCCACATTGCCACAGTCCCCAAAGGGCAGTGCCCATCTCTCCCCACCCCCACCCCCGATGGAATGTCACAGATGATTTGGAGGGCACATTCCCAGTCTGACTGCCTTGTGTTCTTTTCCCAAAGCCTCATAAAGAAGATGGCCCAGAGTGTGGTAGAAGTCATGGAAGATGCCAAGGGGAAGGTTCCGGAGAACCTCCTAGCCAACGGAGGTAGGTCACTGGCGCGTTCTTACCCAGGCCTCTCTCAGCGGGTTCTAGCCCATTGCTCGCCCGGTCAAGGCTGCAGGCACAGGCCCCATAGAGCGTCTGGATGGGCACATTGGGCAGAGCTATAACCCCCATTTTGAGCTCAGCAGGACCTCTAGTTTGAAGACCTGCCCCTTGGCCTGTGGAGGGTCCTGCTGTGGCATTTCTAGAGCATCTGACGTTTTTACCCTATAGAAACCTGCAGGGAGAATGGGGTCAGTGGGGTCTCGGGGTTGTTGGATCTGCCCGCCTTCCCCATGAGCTTCTGCTCTGTCCGGCTTGGAAAATTCCACCTGTTCCCCTCCCCCATCCCCACCCCACCCAGCCCCACTCATTCCTTCTCCCAGAAGAAGATGGAAAATGCCTTCAGGGGCTGAGAAAAGCCTCAGACTTACGTCTCAAGTTGTGCCCAGTCAATCCAGAGAGACCAAAAATGCTCTCTGTGCTGTGTGTTCGCATTTAGAATTTCTGTCTCTCCTGGGCCGTAGGGGAGACCCCAGATTCCAGAGACATTCAGGCCCCTTAACTGCAGACATAGAATCTGAGTGTGCTGGAAATGTGCAAGGCGCAAACTTGGAGACTTGGGAAACTTCAAATCAGGTGTTCGAGTCCCGCAGAAGTCGCGGAACGTGTGACCGTCCGCATGTACACAAGACCAAAAATGAGAGTGTAAATTCTGTATCTGACATTTCTGTCACTCGTTACGTGTCAGTTCATAGTTTTTCCCTCTTGGGAACCACAGAAGGTTTTTTTTTTATTTGCTTGTTTAAATGGAAAAAGGGTATTGCTCATGCTCCCAGATCTGAACTTGGCTTTGTGGGTTCGTGTGATGGAATAACTCTTCCTTATTACATTGCAGGTTTGAAGGAAAAAATGAAATATTTAAAGAGTAGGTTGTACGTTGTTTGCCGTGAGTGTGCTTGGCGTGATGCCTGTGTGTCCCTGGGAAGGGGGACTCTCAGTCTGGTCATTGGGGTGTGGTGATTGGGTCCTGGTGGATTTCTCGAGGAACAGCCTGGGACCTGGGTCACCGTAGCCGTATGACCTATCACCTGTTGTATTCCTTTTCCCTCTTTCCCATGTCTGCCCTGCTTCCCTCCCCACCTCCCTGCCCCCAGCACCGCATGCCTCCGGAGGTGGGGTGATCCTCTGGTTCTGGAGTTTAAGGTGGACTTTCTGTATCTTTCGGCTGTGGTCTGCTCCTTGCTCTTTGATGTTTGTCCTCAGTCCCCACTCTTCCTGCCTGCACTGGGAGTCTGGCTTTTGTGGACCCTGGCAGCTTACATGTCAGGCTTAGCATCGTGTGGCTCTGCTGGGGTCCACTCACACAAGGGCTCTTCTCTCAGGAGCCTTGGGGAGGAGGGGCCATCCCTGGGCCTCAACAGGCTGTTGCTGGCTCAGAGGAACCATTTGCTTTAGGTTTTCTCCAACCTTCTCAAACTGGTGGAATTTAGGCCAGCCGATCCTTCTAGGACAAACACTTAAGCCCAGCAAATCCTTTCAGGAGGAACATGGGTCTTTACAGATCGGAACTTAACCAAAATTCCTTTCCAAAAGCAGTCTGTTAGTGGCACTGACATTTCTTGCTGTGCTAGTAAAAAATTATTTTGTTAAATTGATCAACTGATCTTCCTTCCCAGCCCGTAATTTGTAAGGGCCCTAGACGGAAGGGTTGGCTTAAGGCAGAGAGCTACTTTGCCATATAAAAACCTGGTCTTTAAGCCACGAGGATTTGAGCTCATGTTAAAATAGCGAACAGGATGCTTGCTTTTACTCAAAATTCCCATTACTTAAAGCTAGACTTATCTTATCATCCCGTGGTCTCCATCCCCAGGGCAGATGGCTGCTGTTCTGAAGCCCGGCTTCCTCTCGGGAGGAGGAGATTCAGCTGTATTTATCTATGTAATATGCTTCATTACCTCCAGGCCCCCTGTGAATTGGGGCCCCATGACTTTGGCGAGACTAGAGTTTCGAAGGCTTGTTCTGTAACCAGCTTTGTGCACACAGAGGTCAAGGGCTGTGGCTGCTGACTCCTGACATTCACAACACGTGTTAGCACAATAAAGGCTCTGAAAAGTACTGCAGTCCAGAGACCTGGTCAGACTGACTTTGGCTGGGGCTTCCCTGGTAGGATTGGGCTTGGGAAATCTTTTTCTTTTTCTTCTGCAGAGCATCCATGGAACTAGTGAGCTAGCAATGGGCAGAATGAACTGGAGGGCTCCCGGTTGGCCTCAGTAGGCGGGATTTAATCCATCTCCCCCGGGGCCATGTCATGGGGACAGCCAGTGGCCGCAACTGCCTTAGGTCAGACCCGGTCCTGGACCTTGGCGGGTCACCTCTCTTGGTCCTGGTTTTCTCCTCTGTCCATGGACTTCATTTCTCCCCTGTCCATGGACTTCATCCTTTTCAGGCACCTTGCCTTGCTGAGGCATCTCTTGTTTTGGCTTGTTCTTTGCCCCCAGCTGAGCTCTGAGTCTAGAAGGAAGGCTGTGGATGCTTTGGATTATAGCAGAAGCCTGGCAGACATACCGCGGTTTGGAGTGGGCCCTCGATCATGCACAGAAGTCATAAACACCTGGAGATCCGTTCAGTGGAGCGGGAGATGGGCCGTGGCCCATGTGTGTTTGCAGGTCCCTTGTCCTGCTCCCATATAAGGCCAGGAAGGCCTTGTTATGGTTCTCAGACAAGGTTCCTGTTACTCCAGGGCAGCTGCCTGTTTATTGCATGTTTTGATTCTGAGTGAGCCTGCCTGGGTCATGGTCTGACCTCCCAGGCCAGGCGTCCAAGGCTCCTCTGACTTCAGCTGGGGGAGGGAGGGGAGGCCTGTCCTTTCTAGGACAGCAGGCCCAAGGGAATGGCTTGCTGCTTTCTAAGATGGAGAACTGTCCTCAGGCCATGTTGTCACCAAAGATGATGGGCGTGGGCAGGGCCATGCTTCCCTTGGATGTGTGCTGAGGGTGAGCGTCGGGGTCAGGAGCTGGGATGGGAGGGTCACTCAGCAAAGGCCTCAGGAAGCTTCTGTGCTGGGTGCTGAACATGCAGAGGGGCTGCTCTCCAAGCGCTCCTGGCCAGGGGGACAGCCCTGTGGTCCCGCACGTGCTGTGATGCCAGAGGAGCCTGGGGAATCCCCCCAAGGAGATGAGCAGGCTCTGGGGACACAGAAACAGCCATCTGCCCTCCGGGAGCCTGAAAGTGCCAAGAGAATGGGGGGGGGGGATCAGGCAGCATTGGAAGAAGCAGGGAACAGGGGAACATCCAAGACCGTGGACGGGCAGTCAGCTGGCAGGCTTTTAGGTGGTGGCCCCTGTCCTGATGCTGAAGGACAAAAGCAGCAGGAGAGTAAGGGGTGGGAGGCAACAGGCTTGGAAGTGGCAGAGTGGGGAGGAGGAGGAGGGGCTTCTGGCCAGCATCTCCTGCCTGGGGCCAGGCAGCGGGGGCGAGGGGGTGGGGGGGAGGTGGGGGGCTCCCGTGAGTGGATCAGTCACCATAGGAGGGCTCCTTCTCCGCCTTCTGGATCTGCCTCCGGCTCTACCCCCACCTACACCCCCATTAACCACACATTCCTTCTGTTCCTCCCCGGTCTGCAGTCTCCCCCTGCAGGGGTGGCCATACAAAAACCCATCGTGATCCCAGATTTTTTTTTTTAAATATTTTATTTATTTATTTGACAGAGAGAGATCACAAGTAGGCAGAGAGGCAGGCAGAGAGAGAGAGAGAGGAGGAAGCAGGCTCCCTGCTGAGCAGAGAGCCTGATGCGGGACTCGATCCCAGGACCCTGAGATCGTGACCTGAGCCGAAGGCAGTGGCTTAACCCACTGAGCCACCCAGGCGCCCCGTGATCCCAGATTTATACCGAAGTCTGTATTGGCTCGAGGTGCCTTAACGAAATACCAGCCTGGGGGGCCGACGTAACAGACACGGATCTCCCACAGTTCTAGACACTGGATGTTCACGGTCAAGGTGCCCGCAGGCTGGTTCCTGCGTTGGGTCCTCACAGGGGCTTTTCTTGGAGAGAGCATGCGGGGAGGGAGAGAGAGAGCTCGTGGCGTCTCTCCTTACAAGGACGCTTATCCTAACGGATGAGCTCCCTCCCCTTGGCGACTCTTGTCAATTCCAGCCCCACTGGAACCCGAGGGACCTCTTCTAAGGGCAGGTGAGCCAGACGTGTCAGCTCGTGGTTCTTGGGCAGAGACAGGCCACCGTGCACACCGTAGCCGTGACCGTCTGTGGGCGGACAGGGAAGGGGCGTGGCACTCCATATGCCCCACCACTGCGTGCCGGTCCCACCTCAGAAATGGAGATAATGATAGCACTTAGTAGGGTTGAAATGCAATAATTCCCGGGTCCTGGCCAAGGGGAACAGTCAGTGTCAACTGCCTGATCGGTTGAGGCCCTTCCCGCTTGTTGCGCGCCCGCCTCTCCAGCAGGCTGCTTGCCTCCTCTGAGCCCCATTTCATCTCCGTCTGCGTCCTGGGGACTCGGCGGCCCCCCTGTCGGGCTCCAGCTTGTCCGGAGCTGAGCTCATCTCCTCTCCCCTCTGCCCCCTCCTGCTGCGTCGCGGCTACCCAGCCGAGTACGTGTCCCCCCCCCCCCCCACCCTCTCACCCGACCTGGAAATCCAGGTGTGCCTTGGGCCGCCTCCGTGGGCAGCCGTGTGGGCCTGCCCTTCCCCTTCTGTTTCCAGAGCTTGGGCCCCTCTCAGCTGCTCCTCTCCCACACTCCCCTGCCAGCTTCTCTCCTGCAAAGCCCCTGTTGGCCCCCGAGAAATCTCCGTGCACGAATGTCCTTGACTGACCACACAGCCCCCAGAGGCTTGGTATCCTAACCTGCTTGGTGACCTTCCCAGCCCTGCTGTTGGAGTTGGAGCGATGTATGGCCACTTGCTGGCAGATAATGGGGGGCGGGGTTCCATATGTGCGCCTGGTGTCTTTATCACCGTAGGAGAAAGTGTAGACACGGCCTTCCACGACCCTGCCACAGCCCTCCTGTTCCATCGGCTTGTCCCAGAGACTCCTGGGCCCCCCGCACACCCCCTCTGGGTGTCCTCAGCTCACACCCACTGCCCTCCCCCTCCAGCCCCTGGCAGACTCCTGTCCCCTCCAGCCCCTGCCTGTCGCCCTCCCCGCCCTCCCTGGGAGTCGGGCACCGGCTCTCCCAGCCCTCACACCAGGCCACGCTTCTGTTGCCACTCGCCGGGCTGTGAGGCTTGCCTGCTTGGCTCCCTAGGCGACTGAGCACCTTGAAATCCAGGCGCTGTGGTCTCTGCTCCCCTTGTGGTGGCGAGCTGGGGTCCAGTGGATGTGCCTGACCGTTGAATGAGCAGCCACCAGTGCCCTTTCCGTGCACAAGGACATGCTGGGGAGGGCAGGCGTGCACGTGTTGTGGCATGAGAACCCAGTGGAGGAAGGCTGGTCTGGCTCGGGTTCACGGTGGGGGCCACCCCAGCATTGCGTGCACAGACCTGACTTAGTACAGGGAGCGAGGGGCAGGGTAAGCAGCAGCGGGCTCCAGGGCGCATGGAAGAGGGGGCACTCAGAGGGGTGTGGCCTGCTTTCCCACCCAGTTCTCAGGTAAGGAGACTGAGGTGCGGAGGGGCCAGTTACTAACATGCTGGAGACCCAGGGTCCTGAATCGGCCCCGGTTCAGTCGTGTGGCACGTGGGCCCTCGCTCCAGGGCTCCTTCCTCGGCCTGCAGCCAACAGGGAACCAGAAACATCTCAAGGGGAGCGGGTTTCGGTTTGCCTTTGGAGAAAGCAAGGAGAAAAGGGGAATTTTGTTGAGAAAACTCTGGTTTGGTCTACTCATTATAGACTTCTATATAAAGGACTGAAAAATGCATCTCCTCGCCGCGTACCAAAAACCACAGTCGCAGAGTCGAGTATTTTGCCAAGATTTAAAATGCTGCCACTGTCATCGTTGTGTCTTCTTCTTCTTCTTCTTCTTTTAAGATTGATTTATTTGAGAGAGAGTAGAGGGAGGAGCCGAGGAGAGGGAGAGAAAGACTCTTCAAGCCGACTCTGAGCATAGAGCCCAGTGGGGAGCCCGATCCTCGGCCCCGAGATCACGACCCACGCAGAAATCAAGAGGAGCCCGATCAATGACCTGAGCCACCCAGGCGCCCCTAAAATGCCTTTTTTGAAATCGCCCCCACCCAGTGCTTGGGTGAGGACGGTAAAAAGACAGCTCAGCTCCTCTTGCGAGCAGGTGGCGCCCGTACCTGGCTCTGTGGTCTTTGGGGTTGGCTTGAGGCCCTCGGGTATGTCTCTGAGATCTCTCAGAACAGAACAATAACCCAACAGGGGAGTGCGGCCAGCACAACCAGAAAAGGCGGGCGGGGAATGAGCCTGGCTCTCAGAATCTCTCCCAGTCCTGCTTCTGCCTCGTGGGGAAGTAGGATCTCCCTAAGGCAGACCTTGGGGGCAGCCGTCTGAGCATGTTTAGGACACAGGTGTGGCCACTGGTGGGTTCTTCTGAGGGGCTTTGGGTGCTGCTGACGGTCCTGATGGAAGGCCCACGGCTGGCCCAGTGCTCCACTGGGGGTGGGGGGCAGCATGTGCTTTCCCGGAGCCCCAACTCTGTCCCCCCGTTTCTCTGATCGCTTCCTTGGGTTCAGTGGGGCTGCTTGGCTCGGGGTTTGGCAACCTTGTTGGTCTCCTGAGGCGAGGAGAGTCCCACTCACTTGCTGAAATGTGTTCCTTCCAGTTGACTTAACATCCTTTGTGACCCACTTTGAGTGGGACATGGCGAAGTACCCCGCGAAGCAGCCGCTGGTGAGCGTGGTGGACACTCTGGCAAAGGTGAGAAGATGGCCTTCTCTCGGGGGACAGTTAACCTCGGCGCCCGGGCGCTGCTGACCACCCGGGTGTTGGGGGCCCAGGCGGGGGTGCCAAGAGGGACTTTCTAGAAGGCCGGAGTCGGGAGGCTGGGTGGGGTCCCAGCTCTGCCGAGTGACCCAGGGCGGAGTCCGCTTCCCCTCTGCTTCTTGCCAGCCCTGACCAGGCCTGGTGCCTTTCTCAGGCGTGGCCTTCCGTGCCCTGGGCAAGGCCAGGGACTTAGGGGTTTTGAGGCGGGCACCTGCCCTTCCTCCACCTCTTCCGGCCATGTCCCCCGCCAGGCAGCGGCCTCCACAGGACGCTCCCCTGGTGCCCCTTCCGTGGGCTCCCTCCAGCTCGTTACTTTCTGGAAGGTGCTGATGGAGCAGCTCAGCCCCATCCTGACCTCCTCACGAGAGCCGCAAGCCCCCACACATCCCTCAGTGATTGTTTGCTTAACAAGAACGATCTGCTTCCCTGGAGAGTCCGGCTTAGGAGCCCTGACTCCTGGGAGGCGTTTACGGAAGGCATCGCAGCAGGTCCTGCACCTGCTTGGAGGCACCTGTGACGATAGTGAGGCCAGGAAGGGGCACCTGGGTGGCACGGTCGGTTAAGCCTCTGGCTTGGTTTGGACTCAGGTCGTGTGTGATCTCAGGGTCCTGGGATCGAGCCCCGCATCAGGCTCTGTGCTACCATCTCGGTAAGCGACAGCCTCCAGCTTTTTCTTCATAAGTAACAGGACTGTGGCCCAAGTCTCTGGGGACATTGTGGGGGCTTGTGGCCTTGTTGACTCCTGTTTGTCTCACTGAGGGTGAGCGCCCGTGGCCTAGGACTGCCCCCTCCCTCCACCATCTACTGAGCCCCTCACAGGCCGTGTCTCCTCCTGGCCCGGGTGGCGGGGAGCGACTCAGCCAGGCCAGGAACAAAGCCTTCCTGTTGTCTCCTCAGACCACAGAGCCTCCCAGGTGTGTCTGGGCGGGTCAGGGGCAGGAGATGGGCCCCTGGGACCCATCCGAGTGCAGCCCTGTGTGCTCGCCATGGCGGGCTGGTGCCCGGCCCGTGTCTGTGGAAACTCGGGTGGGGCCAGAAGGCTCCGGAATCTGGGTGCGGCTCCTCCGGCACTGCTTATGCCACAGAGGTCCCGGCCCCTCCTGGGACAATTGGGCAGTGATTCCGGAAAGCCCTCTGAGGAGGGGCTGCCCAGCGCACCTGGGCCAGGTGTGGCTTCCCGGAGGTCCTGTGTGCCTCTGCCACCCACCCAGGGTCGCGCTGTCACTGCTGGGGCCGGCCGCACCCTGCGGGGCTCTCTGAGGCCAGGCCGAGCCGGGCAGGCGGTCAGGCTGTGATCTGCGTCCTCTCGGGACGGGGCTCACTGGCGTGGCTGTCCCGGGGGTGCCGGCTAGCAGTGAGGACCCCGGGACATGACAGGATGTCTACCGAGAGGGGAGCAGAGCAGTTGTAGAGGACGGAAGTTGGCTTCTCTCTAGTTCAGGGACCCAGAGAGTGACTTTGGCCGGCAAGCAGGGACGGGGAGGAGGGCACCGGGGTTGACAGCATTCCCTGTGTGCCACAGCCACACTGGGCTCTTGTTTCCCGTGTCACCCCCGTGAGGTAGGGTCTCCTTCCCGTGTCACCCCCGTGAGGTGGAACCCCTTTCTCTGGTCTCAGAGGAGGAGGCTGGCAGAGAGGTTCAGTGGCTGGCTCCGGGACCTGGGGTGAGAATGCAGGTCTTGATTGTGCTCTGTGTGTGTGTGTGTGTGTGTGTGTGTGAGAGAGAGAGAGAGAGAGAGAGGTTGGGGGGTGGGGCACATAGAGAGAGACAGGGCTTCTCAAGGACGCCCCGAGCCGGCTCCGCTGCAGGGAACCAGCTCTTTGAGGCTCTGAGTTTTGGCCCTGGAGGCTGACCTGCATCAGGATCCCGTGTGTGACGCCCTCAGCCCTGGTTCAGGTCTGTTACTCCAACAGGAGGCCCTTCTTGGGGAGAGCCTTGGGGACACAGAGGTCGCTGCGTCACCGGGTGTCGAGTTGTACTTGCCAGGTGTCCGGGGAGGTCTCCCAGCCTGGAAGAGCCCTGTGCTGAGGTGGTCAGGGCCGGGCCCCAGACCCTCCCGACTGCTGGGAACTGAGCCCAACGTGTCCCTTAAAGAAGAGGCTCAAGGGTGAGGAGGGCTTTGCCCCCTCCCCACCCTGCATGTGGCAGCACGTGCGGTCACCTGGTGCCAGCCCACCGTGGTGTCAGTCTCCACGGGCCGGGTTATGCTGCAGGTTCAGAAGAGCCCCCAGACCTCACCGGTGTGACCCGGCACAAGGTTTACTCCTGAGCACGCACACGTGCTGCTGAGGGTGGAGGGCCCATGCCGACCCCTCAGGGCGCTGGCAGCTGATGTCTCCACCACCGGAAGCATCTCTGGGTTCTGTGGGAGGGTCCACGAGGCTCTTGGGGCTCTTCGGCCAGCTGGCCCCCCACCTCGGAGCCCAGCTGAACGCACGCCCTCAGCATGGCCAGTGCCAGCTTCCCTCCCAGGGGTCACAGACACGGGGGTCACAGACACTGGGTGGGGCACCCGGCTCCCTGGAAGAGCTCTGGCTGGGGCAGGTGGACCCCACCTTGCTGAACGGGGACTTTTTTGTTTGATTTAAAAAAAAAAAAAATATATATATATATATATATATATATATATATATGATTTTAAAAGTTAAGACTGTGGATTGTACCTGAGTTCGTTTCTTGGTTATGATTGCACAATGTTGTTATGTAAGATGAGTACATGGGATCTCTGTCCCATTTTTTTTTAAATTTTATTTATTTATTTGACAGACAGAGACCACAAGTAGGCAGGGAGGCAGGCAGACAGAGAGAGAGAGGAGGAAGCAGGCTCCCCGCTGAGCAGAGAGCCCCATGTGGGGCTCGATCCCAGCTCTCTGGGATCATGACCTGAGCCGAAGGCAAAGGCTTTAACCCACTGAGCCACCCAGGCGCCCCTCTCTGTCCCATTTTTAAAAGTATTTTATTTACTCATTTTTTAAAATTTTATTTATTTGTGAGAGAGAGAGAGCACACAAGCAGGGGGAGCAGCAGGCAGAGGGAGAAGCAGGCTCCCCACTGAGCAGGGAGCCTGATGCTGGACTCGATCCCAGGACCCTGAGATCATGACCCAAGCCGAAGGCAGACACTCAACTGACTAAACCACCCAGGTGTCTCTATTTACTCATTTTTTAAAGTAATCTCTACCCCAGACATGGGACTTGAACCCATGAACCCGGGGTCAAGAACCGTACACTGTACCAACAGCCAGCAAGGTGTCCCCTGTGTCATCTTATTGTAATTTCCCATGAAATCTGTCGTCATTTTAAAGGAAAATATTTTTTTTTTTTTTTAAAGATTTTATTTATTTATTTGACAGAGAGAAATCACAAGCAGACGGAGAGGCAGGCAGAGAGAGAGAGGGAAGCAGGCTCCCTGCTAAGCAGAGAGCCCGATACGGGACTCGATCCCAGGACCCCGAGACCATGACCTGAGCCGAAGGCAGCGGCTTAACCCACTGAGCCACCCAGGCGCCCCAGGAAAATATTTTTTTTAATGGTAAAAAATAAAAATTACATATCTTATTTTAAAAATCAGACGTATCAGGGTATAATGATAAAAACATGACTAGACCGCTGTCTTTCCTCTTCCCCCAAAAGGTGAACGACGTGTTAACCTTTGGAAGTGGATCCTTCCGTGTCTATACGTGTCTATACATATAGTGGACCGTGTCTATACGAACGAAATCTGTAAATTTCAGCTCGGGGTTGTTCGGTCCCTCAGGCGGCCTCCATGCTGTCGCGTGCCGACGCAGGGGTATCCACGTCAGCAGCGTTTGTTGGCATGGAGCGGGGGTCCCACGGGGTGCGACTGCGCACCCCCGGGGAGCTGGCTCAGGACGTGGGGCTCTGAGTTGGGAGGAGGGGTGCGGTCCCTCAGGAGCTGGGGGGTCGGCCTTCGTGTGCAGGAGTCTCCCGCGACCATCTGGAAGGCCGCGCCGTGTCCCGTAACGTGGGCCGCCCACCTTCGTTGAAGCAGTTCTGTGAGGATGGCACTCCGCTGTCCGAGCATGAGTTTGGACAAGCCCTCTGTGTTTTTTTTTTTTTTTAAAGATTTTATTTATTTATTTGTCAGAGAGAGAGAGAGGGAGAGCGAGCAAGCACAGGCAGACAGAATGGCAGGCAGAGGCAGAGGGAGAAGCAGGCTCCCTGCCGAGCAAGGAGCCCGATGCGGGACTCAATCCCAGGACGCTGGGATCATGACCTGAGCCAAAGGCAGCCGCTTAACCAACTGAGCCACCCAGGCGTCCCAGCCCTCTGTGTTTTGAGGGCTTCCTGCTGGGCATTTGCCTTTTCTGTTTCCAGCCATTGGGAGGACATCACCCTCTGGCCGAGCAGGTGGGCCTCTGAGGTCAGGCAGCCAGAAAGCAGGAGAGCTAGGCCGTGGGTCTTGGGCTCGGCCTGTATTCCCTCCTCCCACGACATAGCCGCCCGGGCCTGCTGCGGGTGGGGGTCTGGGACGCCCTCCCTGAAACGGGGCAACGGCTCTCCTGCGTGCCAGACCCGTGACCTGCATGCACGCTGAAAGGAGCCGTCCTGCCGACCTACCCCTTCCCGTGGGAGGGGGCCGCGGGTCAGCGGGGCTAAGCCATCGCGGGGCCCCCAGAAGCCAGGATGGGGTCAGCTGGGCTGGCCTGGCAGGGTGAGGAGGGCTTGCCATCAGAAGAGTCACCTCACTGAGGGGTTCTGGAACAGCCGTGCCCGTGTGGGGTCTTGCAGAGTGGGGACGTGAATCTGTCCCCTGCTCCCCACGGGCTACGCAGGGCCAAATGCTGGCACGTGTGCGGGAGCGGTGGGGAGGGAAACACGAGCGCTCCGGACAAGCGGGCGGCGTTGATTACTTACTGCTTACTCCGAAGTGTGCTGTGCTCGCTTGATGGCCATTTTGAGAAGTTGGGGCCCTGTCTTTTGCTTTTCTGAATAGCAATTGGCCCAAATCGAGACTGACCTGAAATCCCGAACAGCCGCCTACAACACTCTGAAGACAAACCTGGAGAACCTGGAGAAGAAATCCATGTGAGCCTGAGTTTCTGCACTGAGGGGAGGCCGGGGGCGGGGGCCGGGCTGGCCGGGGGCGGGGCCGGGCTGGCCGGGGGCGGGGCCGGGCTGGCCGGGGGCGGGGCCGGGCTGGCCGGGGGCGGGGGCCGGGCTGGGCGGGGGTGGGGGCCGGGCTGGGCGGGGGCCGGGTGGGCCAGGAGTGTGCCTTTCAGGTCTCTGGGTAAACCAGGGTCTATGCTGGGTCAGAGAGAGAGAGAGAGAGAGAGGGCACCAGCCAGACAGGCAGACGCCGCAGCCCTCCTGCCTCTCTGGGAGCTGCGGACTGGGAGGGGGGCCTTGCTGCACGTGGTGAGAAGGCCCGAGCCAGGGTGATGGCACCCCCCTGCCTGAGCCCAGAGAGGAACACCATGCTGCCTCTCACCCCCTTCCCTCCCTCTCCCAACCTCCCCAGGTTACTGAGAACACCTGGGGGGCCCTAAGACCTTTCCCCTGGAGGAAACTTAACAGAGGATCCTCTCTGCAAAGGCGGTGGGGGGACCTGACTAGCCGAGCCTGGCCCTTGGGGGAGGGCCCCCAGGGTAGCGGGGGCTGCAGCCCAGAGCAGACCATCCGCAGGGACTCTGGAGCCTTCTGCACTCAAGTGACGGACCCCCCACAAGAGAGAGGGAGCAGACGGTGTGGCCTGCGGACAGCGGTCACCAGTCACCCAGATGGTGGGAGGTCTCTGGAGAAAAGCAGAAACCCAGTGTCATGGCGGCTGCAACTCTCTCGTAAGGGAGTAAGTGTCTTGTCGTGGGGGGCATGTCAGGAAAGGCCAGATGAGCTCCTGCCGCGGAGTCTGGAAGAAGGTGCTCCTGAGTCGGGCTGAGCTGGCATGCGGGACCCTCCCAGGCGTCCCAGGTTCTGGGTCTGATCCTGTTGGCAGTTGTCTGAAGAGCCTCCAAAGAAGGGCAGTGCCCAGGGGAGGTCAGAACCAGCTGCTCCTCTGAGCAGCTCACCGTCCCATTCCCGCCTCTCCCTCTGGATGGTCCCTGGGCCGGGTGTCTTCTTCTTGTGAAAGAAGCATATGGTACATTAGCGGAGATTTTAAAACCAAAAAGGGAGAGATGCACTTCAACTAGAAATGGTTGCCGTTGGTTGCGTGACTTTGCATCCGAATTAAATGGGCATCCCCTGAGTTTCGCCTCGTTCTTGGCCCTGCGAAGGCGTGAGATGGGAGAAGGGCAGCGTGCCGATGGCAGAGAGCACCCTAAATGGCGACCTTGGCTTAGAGCCGTCACGGCATTGACCATTTGCCTGCTGGGCCATCTACTCGTCGCATCATGGATTTGTGGACTCCTCGAGAACCGTTTGGGACCGGAGCAGACATCTGGCCCAGCCTTGTCATTCAGCGGATTCACCGCCGCGCTGATCTGTTGAGAGCACTTGGAGGGGGAAGGGGTAAAGCTGTTCTGCCGCCTTCGCCCATTCTTCTTCCGACAAATGTGCAGTAAGCACCGGCTATCCTCTCAGGCTTTATACCAGCCCCTAAAGATAACAAAGCAGAAGAAAATTGGATTTCTGCCCTCGGGGAGCTCCCAGTGACTTGCCCAACAAGTGTCTGCAGAGAATCAGCTGTGTGCTCGGAGCGCAGGCGTCGATGAGACAGAGCAGACCTGAGAGCAGAACGGGGGTGTGGTGGGGACACGTGCCCTGTGCCTTTGGAGAGGGTCCTAAGGGACTTAGCAGTGAAGGCGCAGGTGGGAGAGGTGAGGCTGGAGGTGGCATGTTACCTAAGACCTTGGCCTTGGTGGAGTGTTTGAGACCCATTGGCCAGGGAAGTGTCGGCTCCTAATGTATTAGCTGACACGGCCCGGGTGCCCAGGCTACAGTCTCTGTAGCCATCCTTGGCCTGCTTGCTGCTACAATACCCTTGAACCATGTGCTAAAAATACCATGATCTCGATGGAGACCGGGTTCTGCTGGGCATGAAGCAAGCAATGGCAGGTGAGGTCCCCTGGCAGCTGGACCTGGGAGGTGTGAAAAGTGACCCGGGCCTCTCTCTGGGCCCGTCTCAGCTCGGGACAGCCCAAGTGTTAACACCGGTGTAACTCAAGCTGCCTGACACCCACAGTCCCCTCCCGGCAGCCCCAGGGGCAGCGCAGGTGATGGTGGTGTTGGGTTCTGCCGCCCCTTGGGGGACTGGTGAGGGGGCCTCTGGCCCCGCCAGCCCCAGCAGCTTTGGCCACCCTCAGCTGGGGGACCAAGGGGCACACTCAGCCCGGGGACCTCTGAGCTTTCATGTTTCCTGCCTGCCCTCCTGACTCAGGGCCTGTGTGTTGAGGGTGTGCGGGGGACCATGCGTCCCAGAAGCCCGGGCCCACGCGACCTCCCTCTGCCTTTCTGCTAATCCTGCCCCCTTCGTCCCACCCGGATTCAGGGGAAACCTCTTCACCCGGACACTGAGCGATATCGTGAGCAAAGAAGACTTCGTGTTGGGTTCTGAGTATCTCGTCACACTTCTGGTCATTGTCCCCAAGTAAGTGGCCTGGGAAGGGGGGTACTGGGGGCCTCAGCCCATGTTGGTGATCCCAGAAGGAAACCAGCCCTGTCCAATGGAGAGAAAGGGGGGCCCTCCATGGCCAGGGCTCCAGCGGCAGGAATGGGAGCAGGGTGAGTGCCCACAGGTAAAGCAGTGAGCAGCTTCCGTGTGCCACGAGCCTTAGACAGGAGCCCATTTTGCTCACAATAAACTGGGGAGGGGGGCAGGGGCGCCTGTGACCCCCTTGTCCAGAAGCCAGAGAGGTCAGTTGGCTTCTCCGAGGCTACACAGGGTCAGGACAGGTCCCCACATATCTAGCTGCACCCTTGACCTGAACCGTCTGTGGCATCTGGCGCCCTTGGGAGGCTGGGTCCAGGACCAGGCTGGGGAGGGGGTCCCCACTGCCCATGGCAGGACCTTGGGGTGCTTGGGGCTCTCTGGCCCAGGCCTGCTGATCTCAGTCCCTTGGGAAAAGTAGTGTACAGTGTCCTAAACACTTGAACACCCCCAGCCTTTCTGCAGAAATCACTGAATGATCCGTATTCTTGCAGATCAAGCTACGCACAATGGCAAAAAACCTATGAATCCCTCTCGGACATGGTGGTCCCTCGGTCGACTAAGTGAGTGAAACCCCACCTTGGCACCTAGGCACCAAGTATGCAGTGAGGGTACAGGGACCCTCAGCCCTCCCCGCTTGAGCTTATGAGAGTCCCTCAGCCTGGAGGTCTTTGCAGCCGCTCCCCCAGCCACGCGCCAAGCTCCCTGTAGCCTTCAGAATGCCGCTTCCCTGCCCCCTCTTCCAGGAAGCCCCCTCTAGCTGTATGCCGGTGAAGATCCCCCTCACTGCGCTCTGATCCGTGATGGCCACAGGGGTGGGGTGGGGTGGGGACAGTTGGAGTAGTGTCTGGCCTGCTGGAGTCAGAGCAGGAGTGGCCGGTGAGAGCTGGGAAAGTGGCAGGAGAAGAGATACAGGAATATATTCAAACCGCGATCACCATGCACGTGGGGAAACCAGCCCAGCAGGGGGCTGCCCACAGCAGCAGGGTCTCACCATCCTGGGTGGAGCAGGACAGGCCAGTGGCTGAGAAGGACACCCAGCGTGAAGCCAGTCACTCAAGGCCTGGAAATGGACAGAACGAAACCATACGTGATCTGGGCACATGCAGGTGCACAGGAGAATTGAGGGGGTGTTCGGGGGATTGGAAACGCCAGACTCCGCGCAGTGCTGACCTCAGAGAAGAGAGTGCCATGTGGCTAGAGTGTGGCCTGGGGCTTCTGCCACGTGAGAGTTGTGTTAAGTGGGGCCTGCCTATATGTAGTATTTGTTATTCTTTATGCCTTTCTTTAAAAAAAAAGATTTTACTTACTCATTTGAGACAGAGAGATAGAGAGCGTGTGCATGAGCAGGGGGCGAGGCAGAGAGGGAGAAGCAGACTCCCGCTGAGCCGGGCGCTGGAAGTGGGGCTCCATCCCAGGACCCGGAGATCATGATCTGAGCCCACGGCAGACCAACAGCCACCCAGGGCCCGTCTCTATTCCTTTTCGTATGTCTGAAGTAGTTTGTAATTTAAAAAGATTTGGCGGTGGGTCTCGGCCAGCCACACCAATTCACCTGCTTCTGGGCGCACAGTGTAGGGTGAGGACAGCTCTGCCCGTGCCCCTCTCTGCGCTGAGGCCCCCTCCGGTCGGGGTGGCTCTCCCGGGGTCACAGCTCACAGGAGACGGCGATCAGGAGCTACACTGAGGGATGCAGGGAACGGGACAGCCATAGCTTGAGGTCACGAGGGGGTGGCCAGAGGAGGAAGCCAGGGCCGTCCGCAGGGAGAGGAGGGCAGACGGCCGGATGGAGGGGCTGGTCCTTGAGGCCGCCAGCTCGGCAGAGGCCGCCAGTGCTCTGCGACCACGAGCTGTGGCCACGAGCTGGGGGACCCCTCCGGCTACCTCGGTAGGTGATTTGGCTGCTCAGACTGGAAGCCCCGGCCCTGCATTGTCAGGAGCCACCGGAGGGTCTGCAGAGGTGATTCTGGAAAAGTTTCTGGAGCCTGGGGTGGCCCAGAGACAGGAAAGGTGATCTGGCCAGCATGCCTGTGAGTCCTGCCCGGGCTTGGCGGAGGGCTTCCCTGAGGTCTTGTGGCCGACAAGGCCGGCTCAAAGGAGTTGACCGCTGGCTGCCGTGACCCCTGTGTTTGGGACAGTGCCCACTGTGGCCCTGTGTTGAGGCGTGCCTCGGAGGCTGGCCGATTGGAACATGGGGACACTGAATGTGAGGTGGACACGGTGGGACAGTTTCCACTGACTGGAGTCTGTCTGTCCTGCTTCGTTCTGAGCGTAGTGCGCCCGAGCCTGGACACGTCCCCCCCAACACGCGCACACAGGTGACTGAGACCCAGGAAGAGCTCCATGGCTCAGCACATCACACACTGGAGCCAAACTGGGGGTCTCTGCAGCTAGTCTCCTGCCCCTCCCTCCCCTCGAGGGTCTGCCTTTAGATCATCCAGAGGCCCCAGAGGCTTCAGCTCGGTGCGGGGGGTGGAAGGAGCAGGCGTGGGCGGGAGCAGCAGCAGGTGGTGGAGCCCCGCACCCCCTGGCCGGGGGTCAGGAAGTTATAAGGGGCTTCTGGTTCCCTGCCCTCAGCTGGTGGGGGTGGGGTGGGGGCCCTGCCTGCCCATAAGCCAGTTGCCCCTTGGCAGGAACCCACCTCCCCTGGGAGAGGGAACAGGCCGCTCCTAGCCCAGCTCCGACCGCAGCTGTGGTGAGGCATCCAGTGACCAGATGCTTCTCTCCACCAGACTGATTGCTGAGGACAACGAGGGCGGCCTCTTCACGGTGACCCTGTTTCGAAAAGTGATCGAGGATTTCAAAACCAAAGCCAAAGAGAACAAGTAAGGGCTGGCCTCAGTGGGCTTCTCTGGGTTTGGGCTGTTTCCACTGGACGGGTCTCTCTGCTCCGTCGGGAAGCTTCCCGGTGAAAGCCTCTCATTTGCTTGTTTTAAGGTTCACTGTCCGTGAATTTTACTATGATGAGAAAGAAATTAAAAGGGAAAGGGAAGAGATGAGCAGGTTGCTGTCTGATAAGAAGCAACAGTATGTGAGTAGACTACGTGGGCAGGCGGGCGACTTTCTAGAGCATCCCCCTCCCTTGGGGGCACGCGGCCTGGGACATGTGTTCCCTGAAGCTGCCAGGGCGGGGCACCCAGGGGACACCTGAGCAGTGAGCTAGGGCACTGGGCACTGTCCCTAGGAGAGCTCCCGAGTCCTGACCCTGCCCCTCCGGGAAGGGACTCCGAGCTCCAACGTGCCCCTGAGAAACTGAGGCTCTGGGAGGTCACAGAGCGTTTCCCCCAAGAGGAGAACCCCCCCTCACCTTCCTGTGCCCCGAGATCCGGGCAGGGCAGGCGGGGATCCAGGCAGGGGTCCCTGTGCCAAGCGCGGGCAGGCCTGTCGCCTTAGTCTCCTTGCTGGCCTCCTCCGTGTGGTTCTTATGCATGATGGGACACCCCCTGTCGTCAGCCCCTGGGTTTATTCCCCCGATGCTTTCAGCGAAGAGTGGGGGCTTCTCCTTGAGGTTTCTGACGACAGCCTGGCAGAAACCTTCCTCGTGCAAGCGCCGCTGAGCTCGTGGGGGAGCAAACCAGGCTTGGAGTTTGGGAATGTGACAGTGTCGCCTTGGGAAGGTCACTCAGCTGCTCTGTGTGAGGGGCTCCTTCCACACATGGCATCCTCCTGCTGTGGAGACACCTAAGCCGGGTGGCTTTGGGGTCCCCCCGGCGGAATGTCTTCAGGGCCCCTCTCCCCGCCCTCCCCACTGGGTGCTGTTCTCAGAAACTTCCAATTTGGCCTCTGGTGTAGGGAGGAGGGAAGAAGGAGTAGAATGTACTTCAGGTTCTGGAAGAAAGCTGTTGTGTAGACATGAACCTGCCAGTACGGGCTTAGGCGAAGAGCAGGAAGTCCCCCCCGTCGCGGCTCTGTGTTGACCCCGGGCCTTCTCTGACTTCAGGCTGGCGGAATCGGCATGTCTGGTTTGACCTCTCTGGTCAGTGGCTTTTTCACAGGGACTCCAGACAAGCCGCCCCCTCGGAAGTGAGCAGCAACATGGGGTCCACAAACTGGGCTTCTCAAAGCCTTACTGGACGGGCCCATCCCCTTTGAAGACGAGGCAGGAGCTCGTCCTATAGTGGTGCCTGTGGGGGGCTTTCACCCGCCCCCAAGCAGACGCGCATGTGAACGGACGTGCGTGTGCACACCAAGTGAACGCACGCGTTTCAGACCCCAGATCTGCCGGGCTTTGGGTTAGGGCTGTTCCCGTGAGGAGGTGCTGGGCCCCGAGGCCTCAGACCCCACACACCCAGGCGGGGACTTTTGCTCCTTGGCCTTAGCTCGCCCCAAACCCTGATCGCCCAGGAGCGCCCCGTGGTCTCTCTCTAGCCTCATCCCTGCCGGCTTGGGTCCTGGCCCTGGGCCCCCTACCCAGTGTCTCGGGGGGTGGGGGGAGGCGAGACAGTGGCAGATTTGACCAACGTCCAGGCAGGAGGCCCTGCCCACAGGACAGGTGGTCACATCGTGCCTTTGGCACCAGCCTTGGCACTGGCACAGACCCCCTGAGGAGCAAGGTGACACACCAGAGCTTGTCGCCTGCCGTCTGGGGCTCAGGTTGCCAGCTGGCGCTTCCTCGCAGGTGTGAGGCGGCAAGTGGAGGCCTTTGCACACCCAGGCTGCCCCGGGAGCCCTGCCAGGGTCTCGGTGGAGGGGAAATGGAGCTCCAGAGGAGACACGCGAACTCGGAAACATTTAGCTCCATGCGAGGCTCCGGCTGTGTGCCACTGAGCAGGGGGCAGCCGGAGGCAGCCCTGCCCTGGCTTCTGAGGCACCTCTTTCCCCTTTAGCTTGTCGGGAGGTGGGTCTCACCAGCATCCCGCACCGTCTTTGGTACTTGTCAGCCAGAGGGGACAGGCTAGGTCCTGGGGTTCCGGCTCCCTTGGAGAGCACACGGTGGGATTTTCCAGGGCTTTCTCCTTGTCTGCAGAGAAAAGAGGATAAAGGATGGTAGGTCCCAACAGCGTGCCTGGCTCATTTTCTGCATGTAGCCTCCATGAGTGCCATGGAGCCGCTGTGGCTGGACAGGGCAGAGGGGCGCTCCGTGGTCCCATGTCCTGGCTGCCCGTGGAGGGGTGCTCCCGACCAAGGCCAGGCAGGGGCGAGGATGCGGGAGCTTGCCCCGCTGCTGGCATCATGGCCATGTCCCTGCAGTAGGGGCCCCGAAGATTTGAGCCCCCCTCCCCCGCCGCCCCGCCCCATCTCCTGTCCATCGGGCCTGCAAGTCCGGAGGGCCGTCCGGCGTTCCCATGCGCTTTCCCGGAGATGCGGATTTTGTGTGTTTGTTGTGATGCGTGTTTGCTGAAAGATTAATAAATGATTTCTGTGCCTTTAGCAAACTTCCTGTGTTGCTCTTAAAAAGGGATCTTCCACCTTCCCGGACCACAAGGTTAAGGTAACCCCGCTAGGTAACCCCGATAGGCCCGCGGCGGGGCAGACGGACAGAGAGAGAGAGAGTGAGGGCGAGGGCGAGGTAAGCAGCACCCCTGCAGCCCCGGGGCTCCCCTGCTCGCATGTCCCCGCCGGTGCAGGCATCTTCGGAGGAAACGGCGCCTTGCGTTTTCTGCTCCCCAGTGTGGCTTGGGAGGGCTTCCATCAAGGAGCCCAGAACGCTGCCTGCCTCCTCGTGTGGAAGGCATCTTCGGAGCTGCCCCCCGCCCCCCGGCTTGGTGGCCAGGGGTCCTCTGCCCTGCCTGGAGGTGGCGGCCGCTGGTGATGGGGACAGGCCCTGCTGGCTGGTGGGGGTCAGGCCCCTCAGCTCTCCTCCCCTGGCTGCACTGGCTGGACCCACCCTTGACCTTTGTGGGCAGCGGAGGCATCAGTGGGGGCTCGGAGCCTTGGCTCCAGGTGCTCGGGCTCCCCTGGAAGACCGGCCACTCCAGCCTCGGTGACTGGGGTTGTGGCCTCGGAGGTGGGCTCTGCGGAGCCCCTGGAAGCGGCAGCAGGTGGCTGATGCCAGGACGGGGCTGGGGGCGGGGGGATGCGATGCGTTCCTCAGAGGTGGGCTCCCTGGTGGCCCGGTGTCCAGGGAAGCCCATCCGCTGCTGCCCGGCCCTCCGCAGCCCGGTCTCTGGTGGCCCCACGCATGTGCCAGGTGGCGGCCCGCTGAGCTTGCCGGGCACCCGGTGCCCCGGGAACGTGGGCCGGGGCCGGCTGACTCGCTGCTTCTGCTGGTCGCCAGGCGTCTCTCCATGCGAGGCTTCGCTCTGCCGGGACCCGTGTCGCCCTTGGCCTGGCGTCTGGTGCCGCTGCCCGCGGGCATCACAGGCTGTCCTGTCTTCGCAGGGCCCACTGCTGCGCTGGCTCAAAGTGAACTTCAGCGAAGCCTTCATCGCCTGGATCCACATCAAGGCGCTGAGGGTGTTTGTGGAGTCCGTGCTCAGGTGCGTGGAGGGGGCGCCCAGCCTGGGCTGTCCTGCGGGGGGCGGGGGGAGCAGCCAGCTCGGGGGGCCTCTGGGGCTGCTGCCTCTCCCATCCAGCACCCACACCTCCCCCTGCCCTCTCCCTGTGCTGCTCCTGGCTCTTGGCGACATGCGTAGGATTTCCCAAGTCCCTGTGGTCCTGTGCTCCGCGTCCGTTTCCTGCCGGCCCCGGGGTGGGGGTCGTGCCCCCTCTCCAGCAGGTTCTGTGCTGGTCTGCGCACCTGCCGGGGCCTGGCCACTCCTGGAAGAGACGCCACACCGCGTCCGTCCTTGACTCTGAGGCCCAAGGCAACCCAAAAACTAAAACCTAAAGCAGAGCGAATTAACGACGACAAAAATTTTGTCTTGTTTTTAACAAAAGCGAAGTGGGTTCGCTGTGGAGAATGAGGCAACCATAGAGAAGCGCAGTGAGCGAGAGTGACCTCTACCTCTGACACCGAGAGCGCGCGCTGCTGGCTCAGGTGCGGGCGTGAACCGCTTTAGGAGTCTGTCCTTGTTTCGCTCTTTTTTCCCCTAGTTTATAGATAGATCCATTTTTTACTTAATTTTTACAGAAATGGAATTATATAGGAAATATTTTTTGAGAGCTGGTTTGGAGGTTCTAGAAGGGGAGCACAGCTGCTCATATACCCTCCCCTACCGAGACGGCCGTCCCCTTGGACGGAGGGTGCGGCTTTGGGAGGGACACACGTGGAGCCGTGAGGGGGGACGGGGACACCGGCCTAGCCAGCCACATCAGCCAAATCAACCCTGGTGATCCGTGGGGTGACAGATGTTGCGGCCTGATTGCCCTCACATCCAGGAAATGTTGTCCGAAGCCTGCTTTTCTCCTGTGTTTTGAAGATGCCCCATGTCATCAGCTCAGGGGGCAGATCTTGGTAGCACTGCACACGGCTGGCTGGACACTCTTTTTCCAGAAGCTCCCACCCCTGCTGCTTGGCCCCCCCGGCCTTCCGAGCCTCTGGAGTGCTGTCCCCAGCCCCTTCACCCGCCGGCCTGGCGACCACCCACCCGGAGGCCCCTTTCCCTGCCTGTGCTTTCTTGCATCTCCTGGTTCTGCCGCTCAACGGAAACCCGCTTCTCTGCACATCTGGCTCCTCTTCCCTTCCAACCTCTGGCTGCCCCATCAATGCCACTGGCCTCACATCCTCCCTGTCCCCAGGCCCCTAACCTGAGGGCTCAGCTCCCTCTGCTCCTGCATCCTCGCTCCCTTCCCCATCCCAGGGCCCCCCAGCGCCCTTAACAGTTCATCCTCCTGCCTCTGCTTTCTCTCTTCCCTCTGCCTCTGGCCTCCCCGGCCCAGCTGTTGCCACGGGCTCGCACTTGGTTCTCTGCCTCTGGTTCATGCTCCACACGGCTGCCAGTGTGGTTTCGTTCAAACAAACTGGTGGCTGCCAGGCACGGGTTTGCCCAAACACAATAGGGTGGCTGCCAGGTGTGGTTTTGTCCAAACACGATAGCTCCTCGCCCGCCCGTCTCCGAGGCCTGGAATGGCCTGGATTGTGGTGCTGGGTCGCAGGGTGTACGCAGGCTAACCCGCAGTGTTCCAGCCGTCTGGGGCCCCACACTGACCTACCTGCCTCCAAAGTCAGTGGTTCTCAGGCCCCATAGTGTGGATGCCTGTTTGCTCAAGAAGCCGAGGTAGAGGTCTTCAGTATCTTAAGCTGGATCAAACGGTTTCCCCTAAAAGTATATGTAGAAATAATTCTTCTTTTAAAAATTTTATTTATTTGGCAGACAGCACAAGGAGTGGGGAGTGGCAGTCAGAGGCCGAGGGAGAAGCAGGCTTCTTACTGAGCAGGGAGCCCAACACGGGGCTCAGTCCCTGTGTCTGGAGATCACGACCCGAATCAAAGGCAGACACTTAACACTTCACACTTAGCTGTAGGAATGATTCTTTATGAGACTATCAGCGTAGAACTTTTTCTTACTGTATCTGTATTTTTCCTGAATACAGTCGTAATACATGAACACTGTTAAAAAAAAAAATTCAAGTTTAGAAATCTATACTGTGGAGAAAGTTTTTCACAGTCCCCCGGCCCAGAGATAATCACGGTTCGTGGTTTCAAGACTTTTCTCAGCCCCCGGGTGGGATCATTCGCCCTCACTGTGCTGCAGCTTCTTTCACCTGCTTCCAGTTCTTACCCGTGTGTGTGGCGCTACCTGATCCTTTTAAACGGCTTTTCCATATTCTATTCTGTGGAGAGATCATAGTCCAAGAAAACAGATGTTGGAAGCAAGTTTGTTAGAGCAAAGACGGTGGGGCTCACCTGCTGGCCCGTTCCTTCGACTCCCCACTTGGCACGTGGTGCTGTCTTCCTCCTCGCCCTCCACCTCTGTCACTCAGCCCAGAGCTGGACAAGGACTAGATGCTGACTGTTCGTGGGCTCAGTAAAACCAAAGTGAAGTGGACCCAGCCCTCACCTAGCTCCCCCTCAGGGTGGAGGGGACCGGGGCCCGCAGTCATCCGGGATGAGATGGGCCAGCGGGCAGGAGCCGCCGGCCAGGGAGCTCGCTGGTCAGTCTGGCTCCTGGGAGGGGTGCCGGTGGGGAATGTTAGGGAACCCTAATGGTGGCTGTGCGTGTGCATTCATTTAGGGAGAGTCGTATAGAGGCAACATGAAAGGGCACGTTGGGGGAACCCCACCATTTAAGGGGTGGATGCAGAAAAGCCCATGAGGAAGTCAGAGGCAGGAGGAGGGAGAGGAAGCAGAAGGATCTACGTGTCCCTGCAAAGGCTATGTGAGGCCATTGGTGGGACCAGCTAGAGTGGTGGCCGAAGGATGATTGGGTGACACAGGACACTGGATACTCTGGTTTGGAATGAGAGCCGTAGGGGGCCGAGCAAGTTTATTTTAAGCAGGGCAAAGTGGTGACGGGGGAAGGGGGCAGCAGGTGAGAAAGGCTGACGCCCCTCGCAGCCGGGTGGGGGTGTGGGGTGGCTACAGTGGTCTCCGTATGGAGGGTACCGGTGAGGGCTCCGCACCAAGTGGCCTCAGTGATCAGAGGAGGGTTGTCTCCTGAGTGATCCAGGAGGGAGCAGCGGGGGCGGCCCTGAGCAGCAGAGCAGACCCAGCTGTTCCTGGAAGGCACATTCCGAGCAGAACAGAAGGCGTTCCTTTAAACTGATCTGCCACGGGGTTCGCGGGGAAAGGACTGGAAGGGTCCGGCAAGAATGTGAAAAGCCCTGAAGTCAAGAGTGGGCTGCGAAAGGGGCCAAGGGCTCAGAGGCTGCATTCCGCCAGCATCCACGAAGCAGTGGAGGGCCTGTTGCTCTCCACGGACCCGTGCCTCTGCCCTGCAGCAGCTCCCAGGCTGGGAAAGGCAGGAGAGCTCTCAGCACCGCGGTCCTCGTGAGGGAGGATGAACCATCTCCCAGAGCAGCGGGACGGCGACTGTGTAGTCCGACGGGGGCGGCAGTGACGGCCGGCGCGGGGAGAGGATGGTCTCTGTGAAGTCCGGGCCTGGAGCGGGTTTCCGAAGCGCGCGGGCCGCTGGGGTAGGGCGTGTGAAGGGAAACTGCTCGTTCGGGTGCGACGGCGGCGGCCCCTCGGCTCGTTTTCCCCGAATGCCAGAGCTTTGGAGGGAAGAGGGAACAGAGGAGGGACAAGGCTATCGGCTGGGCCAGCCAGCTTCTCCGGCACTTGCCTCCTGGGAAGACCTCGGCGGGCCTCTGAAACCGGGGTTCAGCGCGCCCAGAGTCCATCGAAGGCACAGGACTAAGTAGGTCGTAGGCTGGATTTCCAGTGAAAGCAGCGCACGCGTGGTTACAAGCAGCCTCCTTCACGTGTCCTCCTGCGGGTCCAGGCGACCTTGCTGTCAGCAGACACCACGCCATGAACGGCCAGAAATGGCTGGGGAGTGTGTTCTACTAGCGATGTTCCTATCCAGAAGAATCCAGGTAGTCTCACCTCTGACCCTAGATATTTCATTCAGCTGAGTTTTATTTTCTTAAGCTATGTTGACTGAGGCCTTTTTCTTACTAGAACTTCCTGTTTCTTGTCGGGAGTATTAGACCCACACTTGCTTCTGAGGTAACTTAACGCATGTCTTGTCTGTCTGGGAAGGTACGGACTTCCGGTGAATTTCCAGGCGGTGCTCCTCCAGCCTCACAAGAAGTCCTCCACCAAACGTTTACGGGAGGTGCTGAACTCCGTCTTCAGACATCTGGATCAAGTAGCAGCCGCAAGCATACTGGATGTAGGTAGAGAATCCAGAAAGCGCCGGCTTTCCGCACAGACGTCCATCTCCACGTGGGAGGCACTTTGAAAAGATGGACATTACCCTTTTGCTAAGACCTACGTTTCACAAGTGTGCAAGGCTAACAGGGAAGAGGCCGTGTGTGTGTGTGTGTGTGTGTGTGTGTGTGTGTCAGAGCTAGAGAGCCACCTTGAAACGGGCAGACGAGGCGGGACAGCGGAGTGCTGTCAGCATCTAGATAGAGCGCCAACGTGCCGTCTTTTGCAGGCGTCCGTGGAGATCCCAGGGCTGCAGCTCAGCACCCAGGACTACTTTCCCTACGTCTATTTCCACATCGACCTCAGTCTCCTCGACTAGAGCCGCGCGGCCCCAGCATGCTTTCCTGTCTCCGGACTCCTACAGACACCTTTCCCTTCGCCGGAGGACCCTACGGAATTCACCTTTTAGAGAAATTGCTCACAAAAGTTAGTTACAGTTGTATTTATTTTTTTTAAGTTACAATAAAGAAATGCTCAGTCCTTTGAATGGTCTCTTATCTTCTAACATTACTGGAACTGCACTTTACAGAAACAGGTTCCACCTCGGTTGGTCAGCGGCTGCCGTGTTGGGCCTTCACGGCCCCCTCGTGCGGCCGGAGGAAGGAAGCATGTCCGATCCCGAGCTGTGTCCTCGGCCGCATTTCCTAACGGTCACTGGGGACGGGCCGAAGACAAAATCCTGGGCACGAAGGGCAGTTCTCAACTGACCGCCCACTGCTTTTCACCCTTCTTTCTACAAACTCGCTGTACAGGTCACATCTCACAGCTGGAACTTGGCCTCGCAGGACACAAAAGAAATCTGTGTTGCGCCCGGCCTCCAGATGGTGTCTTTTGGGTCACAGGTTTATAGGGAGGTAAGACATCAGGGTCTTTCCTTCGTTATATTAATTTACTGGCTAAACATCGGACTCTGATTTTATGATGTGGATACTAATTTCATACATTTATTGGCATTGTCCAAAATATTTTATTTTTTAATGGAAAAAAGCCATTAATATTCAAACGAAAGAATCACATTAAAAAAACTTAATATGTAAGAAACAGCCTCCAAGAACATTCAAGCAGCAGTCAGAGGGAGGGAAAAATATATCAACAGCCCATCAGTTTTCCTCAAAATATTACTTGACAGAATACAACCCAATTCACTGGCTACAACAATTCATAGAATTTTTCACTGTTCTCTTGAGATGCAAAGTTCACTGGTGCAGTGTTTTCACATGACCAATCAAGTGCTACTTCTTGGTTAAAAAGGCCACTGGTAGACTCATCTGATTGTGAAGAACGTTCCTTCACTGCTGGGGAACTCTCCCAAGGAAAGCGAACTGAAGTCTGTGCCAAGCCTCTCACAGCTCATCTCTTTCCAAATCGTCCAGCTCCACGTCACTGAGGTCAATGTCATCTTCCACGGGAAGCTGGAAAACAAAGACAACGTGAGGCCCTGCAGGGACTCGGGGGGGCGGGGGGGGGGCTCCGAGCGCCTGGGCTCACCATGGAGTGGTCATTTCTAGGGATGCCCCGGATCGGAGAGCCCGTTCCTCCCTCACCCAGCTCCTGCATGAACACTGCCTAGTATGTCAGCTGGAAACTCTGAGAACTTGGGTGGAGCATGAATTTAACAAATTCCCACCTCCTTAACACCGACAGCCATTTAGCTGGTCCTTCGGAGGAGGAAGGGGCAGAAGTGTACTAGAATAAACACTCATCCCAAAGCTGTGACTGTTTCTCAGACACAGAGGAAATGAATTCCAGGCTAAATGCTCAGTTTTGGGGTGATATGCAGGAAGGAAACCTCGGTCTCGTCAAGAATATCCAGTGCCATGCGGCCTTGAAAGGCTGCAGAGGGCAGGACGTCTGTGACCCCATGCCAAGGCTTCCTCGCGGTGGAAAGGACTCGGCTGACAAACAGCAGAGAGGCACATGGACAAGGAGAGCTAGAAGCGGCTGGACAAGCAGCCCAACGACAAGTCCCGCGGGCACGTGGCCCCGTGGCGGGGGACTCACCTCGCCATCCTTGCCGTCCCAAGGCTCTCTGGCGCTGATGGGGGGGAAGGCCCCGCCTCCGACAGGTGCGGTCGAGCCCCGCCCGAAGGAGAGCTCCCTGCGGGGGAAGGACCAAAGCGAGTGCGCGTGCATGAACAACGCTTTCAGTATCTGTGCTGCCGCAGCGAGCACGTCAATGCTTTTAAAACGGCTACTTGCCTACTAGGTGCCTGCGGAGGCATTTCTCACCTCTCGCTCCTGCATGGTGTTATCTTTGCAAGCAAGGACAGCAAAGCGACCAGGTGTGAAATTGCTCAGGTATTGGCATCAGGTAAAACCAGTTATCACCAGTAATTAAGAAAAACTTATTTTGCTTAAATACAAATTAAGTACACAAAAGCTATCCCAGGTGGTGTAGAACGCAGGGGCAACCCTGATAGTTCCAGACTAGTTACCTCCTCTGTACTCAACAAACAACAACAAACCAGAAAAGAAAAACTAGTTGAAGTACGAATAAACTCAAAGCTGGGGGTTAGAACGGGTCATTGCCAGTCAGTGAGTCCAAGGGCTCAATCTTGTTACTTATCGCTCTCATGCATTTCCTAAGGTTCTTGACACGGATCCGCTGCTGAAAAAGGTTGACATTTTTCTAAGTAGATGATCCCAGAACAACACGGGCTAAACTATGCGAGTCCATTTACACAGATTTCTCACACTACAGTAACAAACTATTTTCTCTGATTTTCTTAATTGTGTCGTCTTCTTACTTCAGTGTAAGAATCCGGTACACAATACATAAAGCCTACAAGATACGTGTTCATCAGCTCTTTACCCGGAGCTTAGTACCAGCTCTACACGAGTGGAGAGAGACAAGGTCTGGGCTGACGAGGTTCACCGTTGTGAAAGGCACAGTTATAAGGAGACGCATTCACCGAAACAGTGCAGCGCTGCTGCCTTCTATTTGCTGGAAGGCGATGAAGTCAACTTTGGGATGAGCTGAGGAGCAGGGCCGACAGACAGCTCCGAACTGTCTGAAGTCACTGCAGAAGTAAGCTCGTTTCCACAGAATGACCTTCTAGAGCTAATGGCCAGAAACGGAAGCCATCCTACCCGAGGTCAGGGGCACAGAGCATGCTAGGGTGGGAATGGGTGAGAAAGGGCTCCTTCCAGCCCATGTGAGACTTTTATGAGGATCAGGAAGAGTTCAATGCCAGCGGCACAAAACGGCAAGGTGGCCAACGCTCTGTAGAATCCTTCGACAGGAAAGAGAACACAGCTCTTACAGGAAGATGACTTAGCACGCAAACATGTAATTCGATGGAATGCCAGATGCCAAACAATTCTAGCTACTGGCTGGTCTGTGCAAACCCAGTTGTGAACCCACACCACCACAGAATGAAGCCACGAAATAAAAACAACTCGAGAGAGCAAGAAATTACCTGAGAAACTCATTAATGCCTTGCTCGCTGAAAGACCCTTTTAGAAGAGCAAATTTCATCTTGCGTGCATTGATGGCTGCCATGGCAGGGTACCCAAACCCTCCGATCCCCAATGCATTTTCAAGTTCCGACTGGGCTCCAGCTTCAGTCCACAGCCACCTAGAAAGACAGGCGGGTTTCAGGGTAAAGATCCCTTTCAAATTTGTTGAAATATAATTAGCAGGTATTGAAAAAATGATTACACTCCAACTATTTTATGGAATGAAAGGGATGTAGAAATAAAAAAGTTTACCAAAATAATGTATTCTAGACACGCTCTTAAACTCCAGGCCCCTCTTAGAAGCCCTACCCTGTACCTCCCGAAGTCCCTCAAATCTACAAAATTTTCCTCTTGGCCTCTGAAATATCCACTAAATCTGGTAAGTTTTCTGTCTGTGTTACCTGAACTCCTACTGATCACTGGGAGGGTTACACATGCTCTCTAGGAGTGTGACTTCTTTGTAAAATTTACTGACATGTCGTTATTCCAGACCTACGAACATGCTCGACTGCGTTTCTTTACTCAACTGCTACAGCGGTGAAGACTAAGGGGCACCGGAAAGTGCTTTTCTATAGGGCCACAATCCTGGGAACTCGGCACCTGAGCAGGGCAGCAGGGGCAGGAGGCGGGGGGACGGCAAGAGGTATTGAGGACGAGAAGCAAAAATATCCAACAGGAGGCAGACACGCTGTGCCTTGAAATCTGCCTGTATCTACCCCCTCACTTGGAAAAGGGTAAGAAAACAACCTTCTACTTCTGCCTCATCTAGCCCTCAAAGCTGTACCAGAGTGCCGTTAGGGGACTCGGTTTTTGCTTGCAAGCTGGGACCCCAACCACCATTTAAATGACTGCTCTGGGGGCACCTGGGTGGCTCAGTGGGTTAAAGCCTCTGCCTTCGGCCCAGGTCATGATCCCAGGGTCCTGGGATCGAGCCCCACATCCGGGCTCTCTGCTCAGCGGGGAGCCTGCTTCCCTTCCTCTCTCTCTCTCTCTCTGCCTGCTTCTCTGCCTACTTGTGATCCCTGACTGTCAAATAAATAAGTAAAATCTTAAAAAAAATAAAATAAAATAAAATGACTGCTCTGAGCAAGAGTACACCGTGGCACAGATGAGTGTCTTTTATATAAAGAAGAATCCTGATTGCTTTTCCTTCTAGAGGATAATTGTTATTTACCTATTTTAAAAAAAAAAGCCAGAGAGAAACAGGACACATCTGACAGAGAACACAGTGGAAACCCAAAATTCAGGAGCAATGAAGCTCTTCCAGCCAAATCCTACCGAGATAATGACAACTTACCCCCACATTTTCTTTTTGTATTTGTCTGCCAACTTTAGAAGAACTTCTAAGTACGAGTTTCTTCCAGCCGCTCCTGATTGAAACAGACAGAATTTTTTCAGGGGAAAGAGAAAGGAGTCCATCACATTCATCAACCGAGCACGCGTTCTCAGAGCCGGGAGCGCGGAGCGGAGACAGCGAGGGAACCTCTGCTCATCGTACCGGTATCCAGAATGTGGGGCAGCACGGCCACGACGCAGAGCTGATGTTCCTCACACGTCTTCTTGGCGATGTCCTCACTGATGATCTGTGGGCCCAGAAGATAAGAGCTGGTTGGAAGGCCGCTGACACGAAACCCAGAGGTCAGTGTGACAACAAAGACTTGGCCCTGTCACATTCACTGAAGAGCAAAGCAGTTCACGGGACCGAGTGGCTCCTCCTGAATATGACAGCCTCGTTAAGTACTGTGGCACCAGCGACAGTTCTGCTCTGTGACGGGCTCCTGTGATCTGTCCCTTAGCCCTCCCTCTGGGGTGCCAGCGGACATCACGCACACACAGTCTCTACAGTGACAAAGCCTGGGTGCAGTCTGGCTCCGACAACCATTAGCTAGACAGATAGATACGTGTGTTATATATGCACAAGCCCTTGAGGCTCTCTGTGCCTCTGTTTAAAAATGTAAAACGGAGGTAAAAGCATATTTACCTCTAAGCATTCGTGTGGGAACTGAGAGGAACAGACGTAAACGTACCCACACGATGCCCGCTACATGCTTAGCTGCACAGAACAGCTATTACTTGAAGAACAAGGACAGCGTGACTGGAGGCGTTCTGTTGATAAGCAGCCTGGTACATCTATCCCTGCAGTGTAACTATTTTAGTGCTAAAAGTTATGAAGACGCAACAATTTATCAGACAGATCTTCCCCACTTGGAAGTACAGTATCACTTCCAAGAGAATGCTTTAGAAGAGAAGGGAAAGCGCTCATCTGAAAAGACAAAATGAGAGTCATCACTGAGGCAGAGCCCCCGCCATCAGCCTGGACAAGTGCTTCCTATCTCGAGTGAAGGAAGTGGTTTACCTCAAGCAGCTCAGGAGGTGGCGCATTCTCAGAAAACAAATCCAGAGCCCGGGAGACGATGTCGGATCGTGTTCGCCCTCCATCATAATCCACAGGAGACTCTCCCTTCTGAAATATCTTGATTGTAGGAAATCCCCTAATCTATGAAAAAAAAAGACAATCAAATTAACATTTAGTAAGAAATAAAATAATCTCTATGGATTCTAAAACTACCTTCTAGGTCATTTAACAAAACAATGTCCCAGCCTACATCAGTGATCGGGGAGGAGACAAAGGTCTGTTAACCAGGTGGTTTTAACAGTCTGCCCACCAGGCTTAGCCAAGGCTCATTCAAAACTCACCTATATACTTCATACACCACATCTGTTTAGAACAAATGGACCGACTTTGAAAGCAATGTTAGCGACTTGTAAAAGCCTGGGCAAGCTGAATATTTGCACAAAGCACACAGCAGAAATAGTGAGATACTGGATTAAAAAAAAATGATAGTCTTTGGACTCTGAAAAACAATCTGAGGGGTTTCAAGGGGCAGGGGGTGGGAGGTTGGGGTACCAGGGGTGGGTATTATAGAGGGCACGGACTGCATGGAGCACTGGGTGTGGTGAAAAACTAATGAATACAGTTATGCTGAAAATAAATTAATTAATTAAAAAAATTGATAGTCTTGAGTTGAAGATTTAATAGTTTTAACAATCAAGTCATTTAGTTTCATTACAAATGCCCTCCTACCACACAGGGAGGTTTGGAACGCTGGCTGAAGAGTTGAAAACACGGTGTATTTCTGAGAGAAACAAGCCTTACAGACACACTCACCCCGTATCGGCTGGCGAGGAACTGGTTCGCGGTGGCATCCACAGCGGCGAGCTTCACTTTTCCCTGTGTTTGCTCTTTGACCTCCGTAGCGGCAGCAGCCCACTCTGGCTCAAGGCTACAGAAAAATATTTGCACCTTAAAGCATCTTAACTCTTGGCACAGATACGTTAGCTGAGGTGCACACGTCTGGCCAGGCCTGTGAAAGCACACCTGGACACAGGCTGTGCGCGCGTGCGGCCTGAAGCACCACCACCCTTCCCCGTTTCCCTCCCGGGCCTTCTGTCACTGCCCTCCCCAAATCGGGACGCTGGCTCCCTGTTCATCTCTGAAAACACAACAGAAGATTCTAATGCCAACGTGTAACCATCACTTCGAGTCCAGAGTTTTTCTGGAGATCCTGGGGATTACCTAGGTCTGGGCCCGCTTCCTCGAAGCAATCGAGGTGACCGTACTGAAAGCACCGTGACGCACAGAACTCGGTACAAAGCGCTTACTTTTTGCAGTGTCCACACCAAGGAGCATAGAATTCAACCATCCAAACATCATCACTATCAAGGACATTCTTATCGAAGCTGTCGTCCGTCAGCTCAATCACATCCTTCTTGCTTGAACTTTCACTCCTACCCTGTCACAGGTGACACTGAACATTAAACTAGGCGTGGCCAGAAAGCACATTATTCCTGTTCCAAACAGACTTAACGGTCTCACCCACATCTTAATGAGGTTTGGAGCTTTTCTTTCAAGTGAAAACTTACTCAGTTTGGGGGCATTCCTTAACAGTATTTTTGCGTGTTAAGAGGTGTTTACTGTCAATTACCAGCTCCTACAGTATAAGCTATCGCACGCACCTGAGTTCTGTCCTTGCTGTTTTGTTAAGGGAAACCCCACACTGCTCACAGAACCGCCCAGTAACACTACTCTAATTCAGACCGGGCACAGCTGCTCCTTCATCCCAGGATGTTAAATGCACCACAGTTGCTACCTTTCCATAGATAGAATCCCTATCACTCAAGAAAGCTAAATATAACATTTAATCCCTTTTTTCGAAGAATTTTCTTTTTTTAAAGTTTTATTTATTTAAGTCCTCTCTACACCCAATGTGGGGCTCAAACTCACAACCCCAAGATCAAGAGTTACCCGCTCCTCCAACTGAACCAGCCAGGTGCCTCCAAAGAACTTTCTTGAGTACCAAGGCTCAGAAGCAGTCAGTTCTGTTTACTGCTTACTGGCGCTTGGGCCAAAAGCCATGGAAGCAGGGAGACAAGGAGCTAGTTGTACTGGTCTCTTTAAGAGTCAAGGGCCATTTTATCTCTATTTGTAAGAATTTAAGGCCTCTTCACGAGAATATAAGTACATCATGGTTAAACATCCCATCTCCTACACGGACATCTAAAATACCAATCCATGGAACAAGAACGTCTTTGTCTTCTTCCTGTCCATTCATACGCGTTTTCCAGGATTTCAGGCTGATTGCCAGATACAGGCCAAGAGATCATTCAAATTTCCCCCCTCTTTGCCCAAAGTCCACCTGGTCTCTTCTCTTTCCGCTTTACAACTACAGCGGCCATAGGACCCCAGAGCCTGGCTCCCCCGGCCTGGAGCTCTTTCTCGGTCTACAGCTCAAACTCTTCCATTTTAGCATGGGGACACAGACGCCCATCTGTGGCCTGGTTCTTGGCCTACAGTTGTGGCAAGCCACCCTGGGACTGCCTCTGAGGAGGTCAAATGAACAGGATGGTTGGTTGCCCCCCTCTGGCATTAGCTGATCTAACCTGTTTTTAACCGAAAGTTCTACTACCTACAATAGTAGTAGTGACTTTAAAAAAAGTAAAACAACAACAACAACAAAAAAACCTATCCTCTACAAGGAATCCATACTCTGGCATCAGAATCATTACACACATCAAAAACTAACACTATACAGCCTTACTTGCTTTCCGGAACTGTATCCGCCGCCCCTTCCCCCAAGGCGATCCTTGACGAGCTGGCGGAGAGCACCCAGAGCAGCATCTACGATGGCTTCACCAGTTCTGCCACCTACAGGAAGACATAGCACAATCAGACGGACAGGTGGCGGTGAGCTGTGTGCCTGGAGGACACTACCTCAATCTGTCAGCTTCATCGGATGTTTGAACACACCCAACAGTACGAACGTGTATTTAACAAAGGGCCAAGTTCTCCCTGTAATGCCTTTTGCACTAGACTTTTCACTGGGAAAACCTAATCCCCTTCTTCAGTTTTAGATTACTAGTGTGAATAAGAACACCTTCCTGTTGACCTATCAATATCATCTACAAAGGAAAGTAACTCACAAATGTTTACATAATGTGCAACATGGACACAGATGAGTAAGAAACTTATTATCTAGTTGCCACAGCAGAGAGCAAATTACCAACTGAGAAAAATAGAAGAAACTAGTTCTATGATAACAGAGAGAAAAAAAAATGTGGACAAAGGATGTGAAATATGTGAAGCCAAGAAACTAGAAAGCAGTCCAGGCCTCTTTGTTCTACCCTGCGTATGACACAGTTATCTTGGGCTTTTTTTTTATGTTCTCTAGCTGAATTTACTCCTAATCTAAGAAATATTAAACCCTGTAACTGAAACTCAATAATGACAACAGCCCTTAGAAATTTCATCAAAAACTATATTACTCAGGGCGCCTGGGTGGCTCAGTGGGTTAAGCCTCTGCCTTCAGCTCAGGTCATGATCCCAGAGTCCTGGGATAGAGCCCGGCATGGGGGTCTCTGCTCATTGGGGAGCCTGCTTCCCTTCCTCTTTCTGCCTACTTGTGATCTCTATCAAATAAATAAAATCTTTAAAAAGATAACAAAAAACTAACAAACAAGAAACTACAATACTCAAGAAAAAGTCAGGGGGCTCGTAATGGACTCAGAAGTGTGCGGTTGATATAGGCCGTGAGGTTATCTTCACAGTTTAAAGGCAAAACTCTAACAAAATCTCTGGAAAATTTTATTTTTTTTAAAAAAATAGTTTCTTGGGGCGCCTGGGTGGCTCAGTGGATTAAAGCCTCTGCCTTCGGCTCAGGTCATGATGCCAGGTCCTGGGATCGAGCCCCACATCAGGCTCTCTGCTCTGTAGGGAGCCTGCTTCCTCCTCTCTCTCTCTCTCTGCCTGCCTCTCTGCCTACTTGTGATCTCTGTCTGTCAAATAAATAAAATCTTTTAAAAAAAAAAAAAAAAAAAAAAAATAGTTTCTTATCAAACTGCCAAGGAAGAGAGAAAAACATCTGACAACACTTTCAGACCTGACATCAGAAAACAAATACAGTATAACACCACTTAGAACACGTTCCAAGTGTGTCCTTCCATGGCCCTGGCTGACAGGTCCTCACACCGAAGGGCAAGCTGTGAACAGACCACAGCCTTCTGAGGCCTGAACCCTCTGAACCAGCACCCCTTCCTCCAATCTACCTGGGAATATACCAAATTAAGAAAGGTACTACCAAGAAAGAGAGGGTTTTCTCACTCTAGACCAAGAGCTGGCGAACTCTTTGTGAAGGGCCAAACAAGAACTTATTTTCAGCTGGGCAGGCCTCCCTGTCAGCAGCAGCTACTGGATGCCGCCATCTGAGCGTGAAAGCAACTACAGACAATACGTTAACAGGTGTGACTGTGTTTTGAAATACTTTATTTACAAAAACAGACATGCCCTTGCTCCTAATTTTGACTTACCTGTTCAAATTAGAATTCCAACCAGAGGAATGGAGTCGTTAGGAAAAGTCCTTACCCTGATAATCTTCTGGTCTGTTTTTGTTGGAGCCAAAAATCTTAATGGTAGGAAAGCCCTGAACGCCGTACTGGCCTCCGAGAGACTGATGCTTATCTGCATCAACTGCGCCAACTTTTACAACATCCTGTGAAAACAGAAAAGCGTTAGCTACTTTTCTTTCAGCTGGAGCAGATTCCACAAAACCCACCATTCGATTCTTGTAGACTCAGGGACAAGATGGTAAAGGGCAGGGTTAGGCTGACAAACAGAATTAATGAGGGCTCTAGCCTGGACAATCCTCCCTGCATGGAATGATGGGTGAGACAGAAGCCAGCCCTGGTGGGAACTCGGAAGCTCCCAGAATCAACATGATGAAGAATCATCATGTCACTCATCTGGAAGACCGAGTTAACAAAAATAGACAACATAAAAATTAAATGTATGCTATCCCTTTGCTCCCTACATGGTTCTGGCACCAGAACAAAGGCTCTGAGCTTCAATATGCAAATGACCTTCCAATCCTACATCAAGCCCAGCTGCATACTGATTTACACATTCACAGGGGAACGTGGATGTCTCAGAAACTTACTTTTAATGCAGTTGCTGCTTTCTTCCATTCCGGTGTCAACCTCTGACAGTGGCCACACCTTTTAGGAGATGAAAACACATGGCAACAATTAATGTCTTTAATCCCCAATTCAAAAATACTCCACCAGGGCATCTGGGTGGCTCAGTCCATTGAGTGTCTATCTGCCTTCGGCTCAGGTCGTGATCTCGGTGTCCTGGGATCAAGTGCTGCATCAGGCCCCCTCCTCAGCGGGGGCCTGCTTCTCTCTCTCCCTCTGCCAGCCATTCCCCCTGCTTGTGCTTGCTGTCAAATAAATAAATAAAATCTTAAAAAAAAAAAACACTCCACCAGCAGTCTACGGAGTGGCTTGCACGAGGCGGGTGCTTGCCGGGAATACATGTACTTATAAAACCTGATCGGTGGCGAGAAGGAACTAGCCATTTTAAGTGACTTTACAATAATCCTTTTTTATATATTAACTTAAAAAGTTTTCAAATTACTGTTTAATCAAATTGTATTTGAAGAGTTTAAACTGTTCCCTGGAACTCTATCCCTGGGTAGGAACTTTAGCATTTTTATGGTCAAGTGTACCTCAGTGTTTGGTCTGAGTTCTATAAGGCCAGGCGAAATGCAGATTCTTGGGCGCCATAAAATTAGAATGCCTACAGAAGGGGTTCAGGAGCCCACATTTTAGTAAGATAAGCTAGTGATCCTTAAGCCCATTGGGTTTGATATTCCCTGATCTAATCCAACCTCTTCATTTTATAGATGAGGCCATCAATATTAAGAGCCTAAATCTCAATGCTCTTTGGCTCCCACAGCAGCATGTGGAGCTAAAAATGTACATGTAATCCCAAATTTATAAGCCTCACAAGCTGAAAAGTCCTCGATACCACAAGGTGGGGAGTTAAAAGGGCAAGAGAGAGGCAGACGAGAACACAAGAAAAAACAATTTTAATCTTGTAGGGAACAATATCTGAAATAAATTATTGTAAAACATAACACATACAGATGAGTGCTTTTAAAAAGTTATACATACACAAACCTGTTATGTTTATACCCTTTATCAAACCTGCAGACATTAAATTGTTTTTATGGCTGAGTAACATTCATTGTATGAAGATACCATAACCAGTTTACGCATAGGTGATTATTTTTTGTTTTTTTTGGTTTTTTTTTTGACAAAACAAAGTCAAGTCTCCTATCTAGGTTTCTAAACACCAAATGAGCAAATACAATCATTTCATTGGCACGATAGTGAAGACAGGCCTTGTTATCTTCATCTTCCAGATGAGGAGACAGAGGTGGAGAAATTAACAAACCTGTCCACTATCACACAGCGGACCGGTGACAGATCTGCTGGATAGGTGTCTGACTCCAGGTCCCACGTTCTTAATCACTATGTACTATCACCTTCCACAGGGGCCTAAGCTTAATCCAATATTTTAGAAGTCAGGACCTTGGGGCACCTGCATGGCTTGGTCATTAAGCATCTGCCTTTGGCCTCAGGTCATGATCCAGGAGTCCTGGGATCCAGCCCCACGTCAGGCCTCCTGCTCGGCAGGAAGCCTGCTTCTCCCTCCCCTGCTTCCCTGGCTTGTGTTCCCTCTCTCACTGTCTGTCTGTCAAATAAATAAATAAAATCTTTAAATGAATGAATGAATGAATGAATGTACGTCAGGATCTTCTGGGAAATGTCCTGGAATGCTGCTTCTACATACTTCTATCTAATATCCTGCTGTCCACGTGCTCCTGCTTAGAAGTCCAGGAGCCAAAGTTTTATAGGACTTTGCGCCTCTTTAATTTCAGCTTATACTATGAAAGGACTCAAATCAGAGATTGTCAAGAGCGTATGTTACCTTCAGTTTTGATATGCATATCTCTAACCCAAGGGTTCCTCACTTGTGGTCCACAGACCCTGAAGGTGTTGGTAGACAAAAATGCAGGGGCTTCAAGAACTTCTGATGGGGGGGAGACACCTCTATTTTGCTAGCTTGTAATGGAAATGAAGGCTTTCCTTCAACGATGGACATTACACATGCCTACTCTTAGATCCCTGCCCCAGTGCTACACTTCTCTTCTAGCCTTGCCTATGCTCATAACTACTTCGGGACGATGGTGTCTAGGCATTAGAGCTGCTGCCAGATCTTGGTATTTACTGTCCCAGTGAACGAGTACCACATAACCACATCAAGATTTATTTTAATATTTTGATGTTATTTAGATATTTTAGGTTCCCTACACAGTCCTATATGCTTTATTTTACATGCAAAAGAGGAAAATCTTTATTCTGGAAGGAATTCAAAGCCTTCACCAAGCTGCCAAGTTCCAATACAAGAAGAGGGGGAAAAAATACCTGCTCTAATGAGACCTCCTGTTCCCCAGAACATTAGGAAGCAAAACTGCCACTAACAGTTAACCATTAACTACAGGGTCCAGATCCGGCTTTCTCAATGATGCTCTTTGGTTTAGTTTTGGAATGAGGTATATTATCTTTATATAGTAGCTCCCCAAAACAATGTCAGTTACTCATGCCATAAATGATAAAAGAAAAAAAAAATCTAACATAAAAACTGCATACAAAAGCATTCAACAACAGAACAGTTTGTACAATTACAATCTGTACATTTACTAATACAAATGAATTAACTCATACAGAATGCTCATTTGGATTTAACAAAAAAAAGAGAGGCTTTAAAAAAAATAATAAAGGCACTCAGATAAGTAGTATTCACAATGTGGCAACATAAAAGTAGAGGGTTTTTACCTTAATTTGCTACACTGGACATTAACTGAAATAGTCCATGAGGACTGGTAATGAGTTTCCAAAAGTCAGTTTCATGGTCTTGCAAAGGAAAAAATTACAGCAATAAAGGAAAACCTTCCATCAGGTATATCCTCAAATGTACCCTTCTCAAGCCAAGTAAGTATCTGTAAGAATTTCACTGACTACATCTATGTGAGCATAGGGGGCGCAGCTCACATCTAAAAGGACTTCCTGAGATCATGTGCGGGACACAGCTGGCTGGGACCCAGGTCTCCTAAGGGTACTCACAGTCTGCTAGATTACAGAAGTAACAGCCTTGAGCACATTTTGCAGTTTCCATTCATTTGTCTCTACACTTGCCTATTTGTTGGGTTTCTGTTTTGTTTGCATTATAGACTGAACTACATAAATAATTAGTGCAATACTGTATTTTGACTATGTATAATCATGCACCATTTATTTCAACAATAACTGCATCTTTATCCCATAAGGGTCCCCATCGCCAGCAATGCATGTAAGGAAAGAGAAGAATTTTTAAATTAAACCAGTTTTTAATGACCTATTTCTGGAAGCAACACTCTTCAAGAAACAGAATGGAATCTATCTTCCCTTTCCTGTGCCCAGTACTTTTCAGCATAAACATGTTTCCCTCCCATCAAGATCCCACTTGCCTCATCATTGAAATATACCTTCTTAAAATCAGAAGGATTTTATTTCTTCTTTTTTGCAACAGTTAGCTGCTTCAACCGTATTTTTTCAGTGGACTCAATCTCCACGGCCTTTAACTCACACCACTCTAGGGAGTCTCCCACTTCCCTACTTCTTTTAAACAAGCAGTAAGCTAGATAAACTAGATGACTGAATAAAACCACACTTTCAAATAGTATTTTCTCTAACTTTATGGGGTACCATATATAGCCCACAACGGCTTTCTACTTACCAGGGAGCATAGAATTCTACAAGCCACAAGCTATCACTCTGAATAACTTCTCGGTTGAAATTTGATGGAGTCAGCTCGATCACATCGTCGCTGGAGGAATAGAGACCATTCGCTGCCAGGAAGAAGGTGCAGCTCATCAGACCTGCGGCGACACAAAGCAAACATGAGTGAAAGGGTTCAGGCTCTGGCAGCAAACTCAGTAACGGGAGTCAATAGCCCAAGGTGCTCCCGGGGCAGGGCCCTTCAGACCCCCAGCCCCGCCCCCAGCTTGCCGCCCTTGCAGCCCCTGGGATCTCGCTCTCCCTGGCACAGGACACAAGGACACAGAGGCCACACTTTCACCTCTCGAGCTGCAACTGACAAAACATTTCTTACTTCGTGATTATACACGAACATCTTCACTCTTCACAATCACCCTGGGAGGTACTACTACTACGGCCATTTCATGGGCGAGGACACTGAGAAGTTGGGAGGCCACCCTGTGAGCCTGGACAGTGCACATAGCATTTATTTCTTGTGACACACAGTTGTGATATTAGCACGCTACCTTTACTACTTTTGGAGGAAAAATCACTTGCTTCCTCCACTAAACTGGGACATCAAGGGCAATAACCGCTTTTATAAACAGTTTTACTTCTGCTAACACTATTCATGGCAATCTGCAGGCACTTAAAATGTTGTTGGATGCGCTTACAAAGAATTTTCTCATCCAGGTTATAAAGCGAGCATGGAGTCCTGCATTATTAACAGCACAGTTTAGCCACATTGTGGACCTTGTGCATTTTGCTAGCTACTCTAGGACTTGAAATGTAATTTTTAACAATTATATAGGAAAACAAGTTCTGAACTGACTTACGAATATCTTAAGAACTCAAAAGTTCTGAATTGGTAGTACTATCCAGGTCCACCTCCTCCTTTTAAATATATATAGGACTTCCTTGTTTTCCAACTGCATTGCATCTAATACAATATGCTTAATAATGCTTAATAATGCACTATTCTTGACTTTAATATTTTCTCATTTGCTGGCTTTGGGTTGAAAAATAAACTTGATGATATTAGAGAAATTCCTGTTACCTTTTCTTAGGATCTATGAAGATGATCATATAATTTCTTTCTTTTAATCTACTGATGTACCAAACTGTGAAACCGACCTGTCCTCTGAGGCAGCATGGGCGCGCACCATCTTAGTCACATTTTCCTAAGCCTTGTGGACAGAATTTGGAAGACTCTGAACCGAGCTTTGCTGAATAACCAACGGAGAGTTTCTCCAGGAAGGTGCGTACACCAGTGCTAACTGCTCCACTGCTAAATCTTCCATCTTCTACTTATACAGCACTTTGAATCTTCAAATCACTCTCAAACACAGTAGGTCACTGGGTTTTTCACAGCAACACTAACTAAAGAGCAGGGATAATCCCTCTTTAATAAATACGGAAACAAAGGCACATCAAGTGGCCCATCTGTGGCCTCTGACTTCTTTTTCCAAGTTCTTCCCATTAAACCACTGTTGTCTTTTTACTGCTCAGGTGAAAATGGTTCACTAGGTCGTGGGCATGAAGGAACAATGTAATCATACTGTTCAAGAAGACTGCGTCCCAGGGGTGCCTGGCTGCCTCAGTCAGCAGAGCAAAGCATGCCGTTCTCAATGCCAGGGATGGGAGTTCAAGCCCCACATGGCATGGAGACTACTTTAGTTATTTACTTATTAAGATTATATTTATTTGACACAGAGAGAGAGAGAGAGAGAGAGCGCGCGCAAGCACATGCGTACACAAGCAGGGAGGAGTGGCAAGTGGGCGAGAAGCAGGCTTCCTGCTCAGCAAGGAGCCTGATGTGGGACTCGATCCCAGGGCTCTGGGATCATGACCTGAGCCAAAGGCAGACCCTTAACTGACTGAACCACCCAGGTGCCCCTGGAGACTACTTAAAAAAAAAAAAAAAAAAAAGAATATTGCAACTGTGTACTTTACTATGTGACATAAAAGGCTATCATGCAGAGGGGTATGACCAGATTTGTTTTCTAGAGTTTTCTGGCTGCAATGTGGGAGAGTGGTATCACCCAAACCCAGGGAAAGTTGAAATGCCCAACAGTAAGACACGCTACTAGGAGGTCAAGTAGGAGACTGAAAACTAACTGCAGGACTTGTCCTCCGCCGCAGGACAGCTGTGGCGGAGTAGTGAAAATACGCAGCAGCCAATCTGCAGAAGGCTGGAGTGTAGGAGGGAACAAGTTGATGGAAACAACAGGTAAGTCTTTAAAACAAGACTTATTATGAAGAGCACAAGAAGGCAAGCAAATGTGGGGTGGAAGGAAAGTTTCTCTTCAAAGGGAAGTGATCTGAGCGCGAAGGGAAAAAATATGGGGAGTGAGAGAGACTAAGAAAAAGTGGAGGAATCATGAAACAAAATGCCTGGAATCAGGAAGGGAGGGAACCAGAGCCAGTGATGGGAGCAGCCTGGGACAGGATGACCTCCTTTCCCACTTCCCAAGATGGGAAAGGGTGCATGTGGATGGAGATCAGGCCATCCGAAGTGGGGTTCTCTTGGTAACTGCTGCTGTCCAATACAGCAGCCACCCGCCACATGTGGCTGCCCCAACAGGCACTGATGGTATTAAAAAACCCACTAAATTTTGAAGACTGGGTAGGGGGAAAAAAGCATCTTCTTAGTATTTTTGATATAACATGCTAAAATGATATTTTATATACACTGGGGAAATATATATTAAAATTAATTTCACCTGTTTCCTTTTACCTTTTTAAACGAGGCTGTTAGAGTAGTTAAAATCAGATATAAAGTTTGCATTATTATCTCTACTGGACTGCATTGCTCACTAATCTTTCTGTTGCTGCAGGAAAGGTTAAGAGGAGTTTGACGTATTTAACAAAGCAAGTAAATTAAGAACCTAAGCAGAGAGAATCTTAATTCTGAACAAGCTTAGAACTTAAGACTGGTCCTGGAAAATCCTCCATGGAGTTCTACTTTCTAAAGTTTATCATTTTTTGTAAAATCAACACGAACTGACACTTGTTCATTACATTGAGCTCACTGTGGAATTTTCAAAAATGCAAAAGAAACCCATCAACAGTTCCACTAGGATGAGCGATATTTTGGTGACTATTCTTACCGACATCTCCATGTAATCTAGAGGTCTAAAACTTTTATTTATATGCATGTGATCTTACTACACATTCTTTTCCATAATTTTTTTTCACTCAAAATAAGTTAAAGACATTTCCTATGTAGTTACGGATCACCTTCACCCCCTACATAGCCATTCTTAATGGCTCTATCACGCTGCCAGTCTACCCCCACAGAATTTATTTCCAACTTGTCACAATTAACAGACTAATGCTGAAAATTCTTATACTTGCCTTCTCCCCCAAATAAATATAAATATTTCCTTAAGAGATAATCTTACAGGAGGGATGGGGAATAGCTAATATTTTGATGTATGTATCTGTCCAACTACTCTCCAGACACTGACATGTTAACTATGAATAATGCTTAAAGGACATTACACACCAGAACTGTCTAAACAACTAAGATATATTAACTCATTTTGAGAAATCTATGTGGTATGTATCATCATGCCCATTTTTAGACCAGAAAACGGAGCCACAGAAAGGGTAACCTGCCTAAGGCCACCTCATTAGAAAGATGGTTACGCAATCCAGATTTTTAACCAAAGGACTGGAGACTGCATTCGTATAATCCCAAGGAGGGTCATTAGGTAGATTGTGGTAGGAGAATTGGTTTCTTTCCCTTCTCCATCAATCAGGGACAGCAGGCTGGAGTCACCTCAGGGATGGGCCATGATTTTTACCTCGGGAATGTGCTTCCTTTCCATACAAAAATGGTCATGACATCAGTGTAACACGGACTCGGGCTTTTTTTTTTTTTTCTTCTAACCATGTTGTTGGAGTTTTAATTTTCTTTAAATTTTGCCTGATTCTCACAAGGGACTCCCCTTTCTTTTAAATGGCTCTCCAGGGGAAATACCTGGATAACAGAGATTTGAAACCCAAATTCCTTAAAAGGCAGTATAACCTAGGAGGGTTAGAATGAAATGAAATACTCAGAGAAAAAAAAAAAAAACAGTTCAAAAGATGCATAAATTCCAACAGCAGAAAGAAGGGAGTCACTATCCCCTATGAAAACCCTCAAGAAAACCAACAAAAAACCCCAGACCACTTAAGATGATAAAGTAGGTCAACCTCCACTAATGAACGTTCTGTTTCTGAAATTCGCATCGCATTTCCACTCACCGATAATGAGCACCAGTGGGAAACTGGCATATCCGAGTGTCTAGAATCTATGTGAGCAGATGGTTTTGCCATCTGCGGCTCCCCATTATTCCTCCACAGTACTTCAGGATGTTACAAACCCACATCAGCAACATCTCTGTCCTACACCTGCCAGCAAGAGTACCCGATCCCAACGCGGTCATCTAGAAACCAGCAGGGCTCCCCAAAGGGTTGACTACAATTATTCGAATCATGAGGTAACTGAGAGAACCCCGGACTCTTCGGGAGCGGACTCTGAACTCACCCGGGAGCAACTAAACAGAGACTGGGGTCCTCCCGCCTCCTCCGCGTTCTCTCCGCAGCCCCACGGCAAGTATTTGTATCTCGCTTACCCTCCTGAGACCTGAGTGAACTCATTCATCCTGACAACGGCCCAGAGTGGCCAAGCGGCCCGCTCCGGGTCACCCAGCCAGCACAAGCGGGGGCGGGCGGGGGTCTGGTCTGCGCCCAGGGCGTCCCGGGAACGCCGGTGAAGCGCCTGGGCTGAGCTGGGCTGGGACCAAGGGGCGCCAGAAAAGGGTCGGGATCATCCTCAACCTCCCTCGCCGTCGTTTCTAAAACGGGCATTTACGTAATTCGTGGAAGTCCGCGTTCCACCGACTTTCTGAAAGTTCCACCACGCTTAAAGGGCTTCTGGAAGGCCCCGTTCCCTTTCGCAGGCAACTCTTCGGTCTGATCCCAGGGCTGGGGTTTGGTATTTCGGTCCTCGTCAGTGGCAATTCCACAGAACAGGTGGTGACCCCGCGGCCGAGCCGCACGCAGGCCGGCGTGAGGACAGCCGGCCCGGATCAAGGGAGCCCTGACCCTGACCCTCTCAGGCCGCCCCCGGCCGGAACCTCCGCCTGGGATCAAGGTGCTCCGCGCGGCTCCCACGCAGCTCCCGGCCTCGGCTCCCGCCCGGCCCGCCGCCGCCCCTCGGCCCCGGGTTCGCGCCCAGCCCCGGGGCTCCGCGTCCCCGCCGCGCCACGCTCCCCTGGGTGGGCTGCGGGAGCCCCCGCCGACGCGCCTCCCCTCCGCACGCGCCCCGAGTCCGGCAGGGCCCCGCACCCTCGCGCCGGCCGGGCCCGCCATCCCCCACCCCTGCTCCGGCTGAGGCCGCACGCCCGCCCCGCCGGGACCTCCCAGGCGGCCTCCCGACACCAGGAAGCCGGCGCCTACCCAGCACCAGGCGAGCCATGCCGAGCGCCCCGGCCGTCGTGTAGTCCCGCCGTCGCCTGAGCTCCGCGCGCCGCGCCCCCGCCGCCCCACGTCCCGCCCTCGGCCTGTGAGGCAGGCGCCGGGCGGCACGGAGGGGACGGGCCGGAAGGCGTTCGCCAAGCCGTGGCCACGGCTCATTGGTCCTCGCGGGCTTCGCTCATTCGCATAGCCAATGGGAGGCGGCCGGGTAGAGGTTCCCGGTTTGATTTTTTTATTGGGGGCGGAGCGAGCGGCGGAAGGAGGGACTTGCTGGGGGCGGGGCGGACCAACCTCTCTTTTCTCGGTGGCCCCCTGGTCCTGCGCGAACTCCGAACTGGGTTTTCAGGACTTCCTGTCCCTCCTGTAGAGTCTGGGGTTTGGTCCTTGTTATCTTAAGGGTCTTTATTCTCTCTTTCCCTCCCTGGCCTCTAGCGACCCCCTTTCCCACCCGTCACTCATCCCTTGCCCCTCCACTCCCCACCCCTTGTTCTCTTTGTCTGGGGGTGGGGGGTAACCTTTTTTAGCCCTCAGTACATCTGGGAGCTAATTAAGTAACATATTAATTATATTTTTCTAATCTTTCTCGTCTACCGGACGAGTATTCAGTCAAACGCTTGCTAAGCACGTACTGTATACACCATAAGTGAACATGTACTTATTTTGTGGAATTACTTTAGAAGTTCCCATCTCGGGGACACCTGAGTACAAAACCATGTCGCTGATAGATCAGGTTCTCTGTGGAAGCCCGTGGGCCTTCAGGCTCAGAGCTCCGCAGTACTGGGGGGTTCCTTCCTTGCCCTGTGAGGGGCCTAGGCAATGCCATCAGTTGCAAAATTTGCAAAAGTTAAGTATTTTAAGCGTAGCAGACTAAGATGCTGTATCTTTCCCCTCTGATTTCTCTTCCTGTGTTTGGAGTGGACTTGAGCATTTTGGTTTTGTATTAGTAATGGTTTGTTTCTCTGTAGTGCTGAGTGCCTAAGGTAGCTCCGATTCTGGCCAAAGCATTTAGCATTAAGTGGAGTCCAGGAGTGGTGAGGGCCTGTAGGGCTTCCTGGAGGAAGTGGAACTACAGCGGAGTCTGAAAGATTTCCCAGGCAAAGAGAAAGTCATCCAGGCATAAGAAGCTAAGGGAGTGAAGAAGGCCCAGCAGGGGGAACTGACACCAACGGAAATACAATGCCAGCCACGACCATATACGAAATTTAAACATTTCTAGCAGCCAGGATGCCTGGGTGGCTCAGTGGGTCCTGGGATCCAGTCTCACGCCGGGCTCTTTGCTCAGCCTCTGTCTGCCTGCTCCCCCTGCTTGTGCTCGCTCTCTCTGATAAATTAGGAAGATCTTTAAAAAAAAAACTCTCTAGTAGCCACATGAGAAAAGTAAAAAGAACACCTGAAACCAATACAACACTGTATGTTAACCATACTGGAATTAAAAATTAGGAAAAAGATGGGGCGCCTGGGTGGCTCAGTGGTTTAAGCCTCTGCCTTCAGCTCAGGTCATGATCTCAGGGTCCTGGGATCGGGCCCCACATCGGGCTCTCTGTTTAGCGGGGGAGCCTGCTTTCCCCTCTCTCTCTCTGCCTGCCTCTCTGCCTACTTGTGATCTCTCTCTATCAAATAAATAAATAAAAATCTTTAAAAATTAGGAAAAAGAAAAACATTAAATTTAATAATAGAGTTTAACCCCCAATACCCCCAATGTTATCATTTCAACATATGATCATATAAAAATGATTAATGAGCTATTTTACTTGTTTTTTCATGCCAACTCTTTGAAGCCCAGAGTACATTTGATACTTAGAGCACGTCTCAGGTTAAACTGGCCACATTTCAAGTGGTCAATAACAACCGCTAGCTAATGGCTACTGTATTGGACAGCACAGGTCTAGAACCTCCTTCGAGTGCTTGACTGGTTCTTCTCCAGTTGAGTGACTAAAGAGCAAAGCGGGAAAAAGCTAGCTAGGCTCCGAAGGCCTCGTGTATCCTGGAGGCTATGGGGAGAACAGAAGAATTTAGAGAACACAGAAGATGGATCAAAAGATGGATTTAGGGGCGCCTGGGTGGCTCAGTGGGTTAAGCCGCCGCCTTCGGCTCAGGTCATGATCTCAGGGTCCTGGGATCGAGCCGCGCATCGGGCTTTCTGCTCGGCGGGGAGCCTGCTTCTTCCTCTCTCTCTGCCTATCTCTCTGCTTATTATCTCTCTCTGTCAAATAAATAAATAAAATCTTTTAAAAAAAAAGATGGATTTATCTAGAACATTCTGTCTCTTCTTAAACAAAGGCTTAGATGTGTTCACTGTTCACTCATTCACTGATCCTGTCCCTCACTCATTCTGCTCATTGACTTGACGAGTATTTCCTGAATGTCCATTTATTTCAAGCATGGTCCCGGGTTCCGGGGGTTACTCCAATGATTAATAGATGTTCCTGGCGGTGTAGACGCTCACAGTCCAATGAAGGAAACAGGTCAGTAAAAAGCTACAGTGAAGGAATATCCAGAAAGTTCCATGGGATCACATAGTAAGCAAGCAGTGTGTTCTCTTTGAGGGAGTCTGATGTTGAAGAGATTTCCTGCCATGGCAGGAAGGCTAGAAGGGATGAGCCAGGCAAGGGCGGGCTCGTGAGCAAAGGCAGAGAAGTAGAAAAGTACCGAGTGTGCAGTCAGTCGCGGGCAGCGGTCCGTAGCGGGGCTGTTGAGACTAGTCTCAAAAGCTGTACTGAGCCACAGAGACAGTGAACACAGCAGGTCAGTTTTTTTTTTTTTTTAAAGCAACACTGGGTTTTAAGAACAAAAATGTCAAAAACATTTTACATGATTAGCTTTCTTGAATTCTAAAACTTTGGGTGCATATTCAGCATTGCTCTTTAGGTGCTCTCAGTCAATGAGAACGGAGTGTTCCAGAGTTGGGTGACCAAGATTTGAGGCAGTTGCAGAAAGTCCCATTGGCCTTGGTTGGAAGCTGAGCCTGTCAAGCCCCAGCTCCGGGCTATGGTTCCCGAAAAGACTCATGGGGCAACCATAATATTTTCTGAAGGCTCCTTCCGCAATGTCTTGATCACCAACCAGAAGTGAATAAACCAGAGGATTTAAGGAGGAGGAAAGGACAGTCCAGGACCTTGACTTTTGTCCCCCCCCAGGGCAATGAACAGAATTAGTAACTCAGATTTCCACTAACTTTCATATAATTAATAATAATAATAATAAATAACATAGGATAGCTTTGCAAGTCCTTCCCAGATTTTTTAAAGCAGGGTCGGGAGTGGAGATGTTGGTGAATAAAGTGGAAATTTCTTTTTCTTCTATTTCCCTATCATTTCTGCTCTCCCCCAGCTGGGTTACTGTGGCTGCTGCCTGTCTCCCCTTGTCCCTCACCCTGACTTTCGAAAACACCCCTTCCACCCAGAAAGGAGAGGAGACAAAGGCAGATGGGGCTGGGTTAGAATGAATATGTTGGGGGGACTGTCATGATCGTTATATTTGCTCAGAAGTGAATGCAATGAAATGAAAGCCCCAAGGAAGGAACTGGATTATCAGCCGACCCCGCCTCCCCGGACAGTCAGGGAGGGAGAAGTCTGTACTGCACCTCTGCCCCCCCCCCGCCCCCCAGTTTTCTATTGCACGCCCCTGGATTTTCCCCTTCTCAGCAATTGTGTTCCTTTCTCAGGCCATTGTGACAAGTTAGCTCTAGCTTAGTGGCTTCAGTGATGCAAATTTATTATATCTCAGGGTTCTGTAGGTCAGAAGTGCCACCCGGGTCTGCCTGGGCTGCCCTCAGGGGTTCCTCTGGGCCGGGCTCCTTCCTGGAGGCCAGGAGAGAGCACCTGTTTCCTGAGCTTCCTACATCCCTTGCTTCTCGGCCCCGCTCCATCTGCAAAGCCACGGATTACGTCCGGCTGAGTCTTCTTCATGTCCCATCTCTCTGTTTTCTCTCTCCTGCTTCCCTCCCCCACTTTTAAGGACCCCTGGGACTACACGGACCCATCCAAATAATTCAGAATAATCTCCCTATTTTAAGATCACTTGATCAGCAACCCTTCCTTCTGCCTGCAAACAGGATTCCCCTTGGATATGTAATGCAGCGTGTTCACCAGTTCTAGGGGTTGGGACATGAACGAATTCTGGGGCCCGTTATCCAGTGGTGACTTCCCCAGGGCACTCGGTGAGTACCGTCCAGTGAAGGAATGAAGGCCCCTCCATGGCAGGCATTCCAGGACTCTTCCCTGTGGCAGACAGGCCTCAGAGAGGTGAACCAACTCACCCAAGCTCCCAGAGCCTCGGCTCTTGGAATCTGTGATCGTCAGAATGGACGAGTCTATCCTGTAGTAACACACGACCCCTCATCTGAGCGGCTCACAACAATAAAGGAATGAAGGAAAATACTGGAGACCGGGTCACTTAAACCACAGAAATTTCTTGTCCCCCAGTTCTGGAGGCTGGAACTTCCAGATCACCGGGCTAGCGGGGTTGCTTTCTCCTGAGGCCTCTCTCAGATTTGTAGGCGGCCATCTTCTCACAGGTTCTTACGTGGCCTTTGGTCTGTGTGAGCCTCACTGCTGTCTCTCCCTTTCCTTGTGAGGACAATAGTATTGGATTAGGACCCCACCTTATGACCTTTTTGACCTTAGTTATCTCCAAAAAGGCCCTATATCTAAATTCAGTCACACTGGAGGTCAGGGCTTTACTGAGTGACTTTTGAGGGAACACTAGTTGGTAATATCGACGTGTCCCTTCCTCTTGTGGAAGAATATCTTGGGGATGGGAAGTGGAACATTTTGCAGAAATATATATACTCTCCCCCTCCCCTGATTCTAACCCAGCCTCTCCACGCCAGAGTCCCAACAAGAAGCCCTTCCTCAGGGCTCTCCTGCAACAGATCACGTGCTCACTGAGGAGCGAGGCTCGCCTCCTTCCTCTTGGAAGCTTCCATGCTGCCTGCTTGGTGGCCTACACCTTGTCACACTCAGCGTCTTCCTCAGATGTGTGTACGTTATTGTTTCATTAGCATCCTTTGCCCATCATGGCCGCCACCCAGGGAACGTCAGCCTCAGGTCGGAGGCTGTGTAGAGAGCTCACCTGGATCATTCTAGTGAAGCCTGGCAGCAGTCTTGTGCTGAAGAGTGGCGGGGTCCCAGTTCTCAGTCACGGGACCAAATCGGGAAGGTTGAGTGACTTGCCTTGAGGACACACAGGTGAGAAGCCGAGTAGAGATTCCCCCCACAGTCCTGTCTGCCTCCAGGCCACACTCCATGCTACCCTGCCTCTCCCCCAGGCCACCCGCTAGTCTAGGAGAGTCTGGTCCCCTGGACGCCGCCTCCATGGCCCACCACGTCTGGCCTCACCCCTGGCTCCCCCACTCGTCCCACTCTCCTTGGCATTCCAGAACTCTCACACCTTCCTGACATTGTAGGTACAGCTAGCTCTGCTGGGGCTTCCTTCTCCCCTTGTTGCTTGGCCATTCTGGCCATTCCTCCAGACTAACTCGGCTCAGAAATTATTCTTCACTGCAGACCCATTAGGATGGCAACAATTTAAAAAACGGAAAATACCCGGAGTTGGCAAGGATGGGGAGAAACTAGAACCTTCGTGCTCTGCTGGTGGAAGCAGTGGAGGTTCTGTCTACAGAGACATTATACCACATGACCCAGCAATTCTCTTCCTAAGTAGATACTCTGAAGAACCGAAAGCTGGGGTGGGGGTGCCGGGGTGGCTCAGTCAGTGAAGTGTCTAACTCTTGATTGGGGCTCAGGTCATGATCTCAGGGTTGTGAGATTGAGCCCCATGCCAGGAGCCAGGCTGGGCATGGAGACTGCTTGAGATTCTCTCCCTGTCTCTCTGCCCCTTCCCTGCACTCACTCACTCCCCCCACCAAAAAAAAAGTTGGAAGCTGGGACTTACACAGATACGTTGATGTTCATTGCAACATTATTCTCGGGACTCAAAAGGTGGAAACTCCCCACACGTCCATGGGCGGATGAATGGTTACACCAGATGTGGTATATCCGTACATGGGAGTAATTTTCAGCCTTACAAAGGGATGAATTTCCGACACATGTTATAATATGGCTGAATCTCAGAAGCATATATGCTAACATATATACGGTATATGTATTAAATACACCAGACACAAAAGGACAAATATTATATGCTTCCACTTCGATGAAACACTTAGATTAGTCAAATCTATAAAGACAAGAAGTAGAGGGGCGCCTGGGTGGCTCAGTGGGTTAAGCCGCTGCCTTCGGCTCAGGTCATGATCTCAGAGTCCTGGGATCGAGTCCCGCATCGGGCTCTCTGCTCAGCAGAGAGCCTGCTTCCCTCTCGCTCTCTCTGCCTGCCTCTCCATCTACTTGTGATTTCTCTCTGTCAAATAAATAAATAAAATCTTTTAAAAAAAAAATAGACAAGAAGTAGAATAGAAGTTTCCAGAGGCTGGGGGAGGGAGCGATGGGGAACTGACGTTTAATGGGGACAGACTTTTTTTTTGGGAAGATGAGAAAGTTCTGGACGTGGCTGGTGGTTATGGCGGCACAACAGTGTGAATGTGCTTGATGCCACTGACTTGAACACGTGAAAATCGTTCAAGTGTAAATGTGATTTCATGTGAACGTTAGCAACATAATCACATGCAAGAAGGTGTTTCTGCGGGCTCGCCCAGGTGTCGGGGGGCTCTCTGCATCAGTATAATGTACTGTTTTGTTCTCTGCTTCTCTGCTGGCAGAGAGTCCTGCCGGGTCAGTGATGGTGTGTGGCCTAGTACCTGACATCATTAGGTTTCTGATACGTGTTTTATTTTAGTGCAAAAAGAAGCGAGTGACCCTCATCCTGGTGTATTTCTGGAAGCATCCACAGGCACAGTGTTCTCCCTAGGCGCTCCTCTGGGAGCCCGCGTGCATTGGGCAGCCCAGGAGCACAGCAGGTGCTCGCAGGGAGTATCCATCTCGCCTCTGTTTCTCCAAGAGCATCAGGCAAATTGGGACAGAGAGCCACGGGTCCTGGAGGGCCGCCGTTCTGGGAAGAGCCTCTTCCCAGGTCCTGGAGAGGCTGGTCCGCGTTCCAGCGGGAACGACCCAAACCCCGCTGTCCTTGCCTACAGAGGTCTGTGTGGCCGCTGGTGCCGCCTGGCAAAGAAGGCAGGCATTGCCCCGGAACCTGGAGGGCAGGGACATGAGCGCGCCCCCTGCAGGTGGCGGGGGTCAAATCTGCAAAGGCCTCCTATTCCAGGCGAAATGTGTATAAAGCACAGGAGTCCGTAAGCTTCAATGTCGTGATTCTGGGTGGACGACTTAATAGCCTCTCTTGTGCATGTCCCACCACTTATTTCCCTGGTCCTCTTGGTGGGCCATTTTGTTGGCTTCTCTTTTACTTCCCCTGCTACAGGAGGGGCTGCCCTGACCTTGGTACTTGGTATTCGTACCTGCTTAGAATCACATCTGGCTTAAAAGGAGTAGGGCACTGAAGGGTGAGCGCAGGCGTTGCCCCAGTGGCCGGAGGGCGGGGATGTGCCTGCCTTCGGGACAGCCTGGAAGAAGAGAGCCATGGGTCACCCCCTTGGCCACTCCCTTGGCGGCCCTGCCTTGTTCTTCCTTCTGCTCGGTTCTCCCGGTGGAAGATGGCCCCCGCAGTGGTCGCTAGGGCTACCCCACAGAAGGCAGCAGAAACGCACCGTCTCACAGTCCTGGGGACCAGAGGTCTGAAATCAACGCCGCTGAGGGCCGTGGTCCCTCTGAGACCTGCAGGTGCATCCTCCCTTGCCTCTTCCGGCTTCTGGAGTCTTCCTGGGGCTCCTACATGGCCCATGCATCACTCCCACCTCTGCCTCCCCGCTCACACGGCCTTCTCCCCAAGTCTGTGCCTCTCCTCTTCCTTTGTTTCTTAAATATTTTATTTATTATTTATTTGAGAAAGAGGGCATGAGCTGGGGAGGAGAGGGGAGCAGAGGAAGAGGGAGAAGCAGACTTCCTGGTGAACAGGGAGCTCGATCCCAAGACCCCAAGATCATGACCTGAGCCAAAGGCAGACGCTGAACTGACTGAGCCACCCAGACACCCTGTGTATCTCCTTTTCTTGAAAGGACTCCAGCTATATTGCATTAAGGGCCCACTGTACCCCAGTATGGTCTCATCTGAACTAATCATATCTGCAAAGACCCTATTCCCAAATAAGTTCATGTTCTGAGGTAGCTGGGGGTTAGGACTTCAACATATCTTTCTTGGGGACAAGATTTGAATAAACTCAGATTTATATGTCAGATCCCAACTGGGCGGGGACAGAATCTTGATAGGTGCAGGTCATGTGCCCAGTCCCATCCCTGACGCCTGTGGGATGGAACTGGATTGCCGACGCAGGACTGAGGAGACCAGTCCCCCACCCTGGGATGGAGAGAGATAGGTGGTGCCCAGACAAAGAGGAGGGGCCACTGGTGGTCACTGCAGACATTCTGGAATATCCATTTATTTTATTTAAAAAATTATTTTTTTATTTTTAATTTTTATTTTTAAATTTATTTTTAAGTTTTAATTTTTATTCTGATATAGTTAACATAGAGTGTTATATTAGTTTCAGGAGCACAATATCGTGATTCCGCATTTCCATGCATCCCCCGGTGCCCATCGGACAAGGGCTCCTTTATCCCCGTCCCATTTCCCCTGCCCTGACCCACCTCCCCTCGGGGAACCGTCTGTTTGTTCTCAGCAGTTAACAGTCTGTTTCTTGGCTTGTCTTTCTCCTTTATTCCCTTGGCTTGTTTGTTTTGTTTCTTCGGTTCCACATATGAGTGTAATCACACAGGATTTGTCTCTTTCTGGTTGATTTATTCTGTTTCGCACAGTATTCTCTAGCGCCATCCATGTTGTTGCAAGTGGTTAAGACTTTGTTCTTTTTATGGCTGAGTAATATTCCATTGAATATATATATCACGCCTTCTTTCTTTTTAGAATTTTTTAAAAAAGATTTTATTTACTTATATGATAGATAGAGATCACAAGTGGGCAGAGAGAGAGAGAGGAGGAAGCCAGCTCCCCGCCAAGCAGAGAGCCCGATGTGGAGCTCGATCTCAGGACCCTGGGACCACCACTGGGCCAAAGGCAGAGGCTTTAACCCACTAAGCCACCCAGCTGCCCCTATATCATACCTTCTTTAGTCACTCATCTGTCCATGGACACTTGGGTTGCTTCTATAATGTGGCTATTGTAAATAATGCTGTTATCAACATCGGGGTGCATGTATTCCTTTGCACTTGTGGGTTTTTTTTTTTTTATTTTTTGGGTAAAAAACCTCATAGTGCAATTACTGGATTATAGGGCAGCTCTATTTTCAACTTTTTGAGGAACCTCCACACTCTTTTCCACAGTGGCTGGACCAGTTTGCATTCCCACCAACAGTGCAAGGTTTTTAAAAATCACATCTCTTGACTATTTCCTTAGGCTTCCCTTTTAATGACTCACAAGCCCCTCTCCCTCCCCATGTGTTATTATTAAAAATGTCAAACACCTAGAAATATCGGAAGACTTTTTCAGTAAACATTCACAATCCGCCCCACCTCCTCCCCAAGTTCTACAATCACGGTTTACTGATTTGCCATTTCTTACAACTATTCACCTGCCCAGGATCATTTTTAGAGATCTTGATTTCTATTTCCCAGTTATCTCCTAGCTATTCTTAGTCAATTTACAGCTTTATCAGCAGCATTTGAAAGTGCTCGCAACAATTCTCTTCTAAGGTTCCTAAAGGAATACCTTTCCTGGACTGCGGCTTTCTGACACTGGTCACCGTCTGGGTAGCTTCTGCGAGCTCGCTCACGCATGTCGGGAAGTGGATGGGACTTGGCTAGGACCTCAGCTGGGATGGTTGGTGACAACACCTACTCTGTCCCATGGGCTCTTTACACAGGCTTTTGTGTGTGTGTATGTTGTGGGGGGCGGAGGTTCCCTTCTGCTCTGGAAGCTGGGTTCAAGAGTGAGCACTCCACGATTCAGGAAGAGACGGAATCTCTCATTAGCTGAACAGCAATAGAACCCAGACTCAAGGCGAAGGGACACAGACCCACGTCTCCGCGACAAGAGTACCAAAAAATTTTATGACCAAGTTTTAAAAGCACCTGCAGCGGTTTATGTTATTAAAGAGTTGGGAGTCGATTCGCAGATTGGAATGCTCTTGTCTCCCTTTGGTGCTGTTGAATACTTTTCATCCCTGCAGGAATCTGCCTTAGCCCCACCCCCACCTGTTTCCTGAAGGTTGAAATTCTCTTGCTTCCTGTCTCTACTGTGGCCCTGCAAGCAGGTGGAAGGCAAGACTGGTTTCATCGATATTCACTGCTCCTGAGGCCAGACGGAATGCCCCTTACAAGGCAGGCGCCCCGATAAATGAGTGCCGGACAAGCAAGTGTAAGTGAGAGGTTGAAGCGGGTAGAGAGAAGAGGAAGAGGGCTCAGGGCAGGCCAGGTCTCCAACGGAGGGGGCGGGGAGGGCTTCTAGCTGTGCAGGTGGGTGTCACCTCTTATTCAGCAATATCTGAATCGATGTTCCCCCAACGACCAGAAAATGCAAGGGCTTTTCCCTCTGCAGGGTCATAAGTATTTCTGTGGCTTAAAGATCCGAGCTGAGGGCAGTAATAAGTGATCTTTAGTGTCGTTCAGCAAACACAGATAACTGGGAGTATGTTCCTCCTCCAGGAAGCCTTCCTAAACAGGCATTTCAGAGACCAATGTGATCTCCACCCAATATGCCACACGACAAGTCAGACAGGCAGCTCAGTGGCTGACCCAGTGGCCTTTGGTTATATGTTTGGGCCTGGCTTTCCCTTGGTAAACGATTTGCGAGGCTTCTAGACAAAGCTAAAGCCAAAGAGTGAGGGGCTTTATGAGACCAGGCCCAGCCCCTTGAGCTATAGGGCCTCACGGCCACTGTTCAAGCGAGACATGGCCTAAGTCTTCCTTGTTAGACCTTGCTGTCTTTTTGTTGTTGTTGTTGTAGTTAAGATTTTTATTTATTTATTTTTGTCTTTGTGAGAGAGAGAGATGGAGATAGGGGACGAGCAGGGGGAGAAGCAGGCTCCCCACTGAGCAGAGAGCCCGATGCGGGGCTCGATCCCAGCACTCTGAGATCATGACCTGAGCTGAAGGCGGACACTTAAGGAACTGAGCCACCCAGGTGCCCTACATGTTGCTCTTGTAGCAAATCTCAGGAGACGGACGGTGAGCAGAGCTTCGTGGGCAAAGATGAAGGCTCTCCTTCCGCAGCCTGCCCAGGTGGCTGGTCTCTAGCTGGAGCTGCTCTGTAGGCAGTGGGCGGTTTTTACGCCCTGCTTCCCATGACCTGTTGGGGCTGATCTTGGAATACCCCAGGGTCTCGGCATGGCTTATGTCCACCCCATCTGTGGTTAGACTGTGATGGGTAGCATGCTGTGAAGCGCTTCTCCAGAGCAGAGATGGTCTGAACAAGTCACCTTGTTCAGTTTTTCTTAGGTTTCAGAGGTTAAAGGTTTGATGCTAAAAAAAGCAAAGGGGCTTCTTGGCTGCCCAATCCAAATGTCTTCCAGGTCCCTTCTGGGCCATGAAGTCCCCGGGACCCCTGTCTGTTGGAGACCCTCCGTGGTGGCCCCCAGGACCGCTGGCTCCTGCAGCCTCAGGAATGTCCCACATCCCTTGTCCCCTCCTGATTGAGTAGTTTGGTCCCTCCTACTTCTGCAAATTCTCAGTGCCTTGCCTCCCACGCCAGAGACTGCCTGTGATTTGGCCAAAAGCCAGCAGACCAAGGATGTTGACTTTCTGCTCTCCAAACAAAAGGTCCTCTAGTTACCAGGATCTGCCCTCATTAGCAGGCACAAGGGATTATTAACATTTTTTTTTCTTTTCACAGAATCATCAGCAAATCCTGCCAGATTTGAAGCCTCAGTAGTATTCCTCCTCTCCTTCCAGATGGACCCAGACCGGGCCGGGTTTCAGCAGCTAAGGTCTCAACTACCACAGCAGCCCCTGGCTTCTGCCTTCTTTTGGTTCTCTTCCATTCCTTCCTTCCCCAGAACTTTCTAGATCTTTCCATAAGTTGAGAGAGCCCCAGGCCCCTTCCTTAGTTTATTTTTTGACGTACTAAAAACCAAAGACATTTCAAGGTCGGGTTACAAGGTTATGATGCATTGTCCATGTTTGCTTTTCACAGTATTAATGCTTTATTTTCTTAAAAATGATGATTTTGAAAAATGATTTTATTTATTATTTGAGAGAAAGAGAGAGAGAGAGCATGAGCGGAGGGGAGAAGCAGAGGGAGAGGGAGAAGCAGACCCCTGCTGAGCAAGGAGCCAGACACGGGGCTCAATTCCAGGACCCTGGAGTCGTGACCTGAGCTGAAGGCAGACGCTTAATCGACTGAAGCCACCCAGGCGCCCAGTATTAATGCTTTAAATGTGAAAAATGTAATGCTTTCCAGTTGTGCTAGTTATAACTGTGGAATTAAAAAATAATATAGTATATTCCAAATGGTCTGACCCAGTGATAGGACACAGGTCCAAAGTAGTTTCATGACCATCCCCCGTTTTTTTACAGTACAACACGCATTTCTTTCTTTCTTTCTTTTTAAATTAACATACATTATTTTCTCCAGCTGCTCTCTCCCTTTTTTTCCCTTGCCAGTATGTCCTTTGAATGTTGACTCCTATTTGAAGATAGCCTTGAACGTCCGACTGTGGATTCCTTCACGAACTAGAAGCTGGGCTTTCCGGCCACCCACCAAGGCACAAAACAAGCTTCAGTGGCCGAGTGGCCAAGCTTCAGTGGCTTCAGCCTTCCTCAGGCCTCCTGTGTGCGCCTGCCCACCCTGTGTGCGCCTGCCCGCTCTGGGGAGCCTCAGGTCTTAAGGGAACACTTTGCTCTCTGGCTGTCTATGCCTAGAATGCCTGACCGCCTGCCCTTGACCGGATCCCATTCAGCCTCTAAGGTCTAAGACCATGTGTCTTCCCTTTCAGGAGTGTCCCCATGTGTGCCCCTCAGAAGGTTGAGGGACCCTCCTCCTGCTGCCTGTATCCTGTGCCGCTGACTTCTTACCATGACCTGCAGCACGGTGAGTCTGTGTCTGACCCCCGCCAGGGCTCTGTGAGCAGCTCCGAAGACAAGGGCCATGACTTGGTCAGGGCTGCGTCCCGGCTTCTAGCAGGGGCCCAGGGAAATGGATGAATGAGTGAAGGTTCCAGTGAATACATGTAAAAAGTGAATGAAATGCCACAGGGCTCTGTGCCTTATCAGTTCTCCGTTTGTTCTGACCTAGATGATTTTGTTTGAGTTGGTGGAGCGTGGTGAACTTGGGAGGAGGCCATAGTTCCGGCCCAAGGCCAAAGTCCTCTTCCTCTTTCCTGCCGGCCTGGGATTACGCTCACCTGCGTGTGACCAGAATGACCACCAGGTGGCGCTAAGTGCCCGTGGGGGACCGTCCCAATCCGCCTCTTCTGCAGGGCCCGGAGAGTCTGTTCCAACGTTCCAAGAGACTGAAGATTCTTCTAGGTTGTTTTCTTGGAGTACCCATGGGCTCACTCTAACATCCCAAATCTAGCCCATGGAGGAAAAGAAATTTTGTTAAAGATGTCTAAATTCAGCCGAAGGCAGAAACTAGTCCAACATTAGTCCACGTGTGCAGAGCACAGCCCGAGTTCAGGGCTGTATCAGCGGCACTGCTCCTGAACGGGTCCTCGGTCACCCCTGCTGCAGCCGCGAGGCCCCCCGAGAGGGCGTGGCCGGGCCCCTGGGCACACAGGAAGTCTGCCTTCACAGAACACACTAGAACCTAGGGCTACGACCCAGCACTACCTTGCTGGCTGGTCGTCAAGAGGCGAACAGGTATGGATGGTGGCCTGGTCTTCTCAGGGCGGGGAGGGGCCTGGATCACTCGGAGCAGCTCTCTAGGAGAACATCTTGTTGCTCCGGACCTGAGCTCGTGGCCCCATTTCTTCTGGTCAGTAACAACTCCTTCCCCGCAGACACTAGCCTCTTGCTGTCCCTGAGCTATGGTGGTGGTGGTGGGGGGAGGCTCCTTTCCAACTTGCTTCACCCTGGGGTCCTTCTGGAAGTGAAGGGGCCCTCAGAGGGCCCTGACTTTGCTTCCCGTCCTTGCTAAAACCATCCCGCACACCGATTTCTTTCTTTCTGGGACTCCTTGCACTTGCGGTAGCCGGGGTAGGTTTTGCGCTTGATCCTGGCTGCCCGTAGATGAACTCACTGCGACAGAGGATGACGATGAGAATTAGACTTGCAGCTGGACAGACAGGCTTCCCATTGATTAGCTCTGTGATCCCCCACCCCGTGCCCACCTGAACCTTCCCCCGCCCCCTCCACCTGGCCAGGCCCACAGCTTTGCCCTGCCCCAGAGACCCTGCTTGTATTGTAGTCCGTGGGAATGGCACCCACTTGGCACCCACTTGGGGGTCCTTGGACTGGGCTTTCCCCCACCTGCAGAGCTACTCAGCTTGCTAAGAAGACACTGCACAGTCGTGCTGCCCACAGAGAGGGTGCCAGCTCCTCCTGGATGGGAAGCCTCCTGGGGCATGGCGGCCACAGCCTCTCAGCTTCCAGCGGCAGAGTCCGTGCTTTTATCTGACAGCTGTATACACAGGGCATGGAGGGATCCTCGGCAGGCCTCTCCTTGGCCTGGACGGGATGTGTCACCAGCGGCTGATCCAGGTTGCTAAGTGGCCTTCTGGTCACACCCAGCCCGGTGCCCATGGTCAGGCCACTGCAGAAGGGACTGATGCCAGCTTGGCGTCCAGATTTAGTCTGGCCCCGGGGTTAACTCATGCCTGAGGGCAGGCCCCCTGAGATTCAGGGTCCCCTCCCCACTGCCACCTACTCTCTTCTCCTTTGGGCCCACGGCTGGCCATAGCTGCCACCACCTTCTCTCGTTCTGGAATTCCTGGGGCCAGGATGGCCTGGAGGCAATTCCTCGGGGCTCTTTCTCTGTTATTTCTCTGCCCTTAGATGTATCACCTCCCCCACCCTCCACCTTTCAATCAGTCCTACAGGGTGAGCAAGGAACCTCACAGACCAGGGGAGTGGTCCTCAGAGGGCCCTGACTTTGGCCTGGCCAGCAATCTACTCAGAAATTTTCTGAGCCCCTTCCCAGAAGTTTCCCAAATGCCAGTATACTTGGTACAGGCCTTTTAAGCCCCTTGAATTAGGACACATTGTTCCCACTCTGATAACAGATTGGAGCTTCTATAGGGCCGGCCTGGGTGCTCCAGCCCAAATGTGTTCCCTGGGAAAAGCTTCTGCACACAGCAGCCTCAACAGTGGTATTTGTGAAGTGAGTGGATACGGGAGTCAAGGCAGGACGGTTTGAGCATGTCCCCAGCCTAGAAGCCACGAAGTGTCTTGAAGCACAACTCAAGGGGTACCAGGGTCCCCGAGCGGGAGCCAGGGACTCTTATTAGAGGTTGTGGGTTCTCATTACAGACACTGTCTCCTTTTCCTGGTCCTTGCCGCTGCTTCTCTCTCTATTTCGCTTATCATTTGTTGATGCCACAAGGAAACAGAATTCTAAAATAAATTCCTCTCCCTTCCCCAACCCCCAAACTTCTGAAAAAGTTTTAAGCCTGGCATTACAAATTTTCTAAATACTGTTGCAAAATCCCAACAGCTTACACAGAGAGCGAAGTGCGGATCTGAAGAAAAATCTCCAATGAATTTTTATGTTTTCTGTGCCAGCGGCTGCATGATTCAAAGGGAGGTAGCAACTCGGTGTCCTTTCAGGCTTTACCTTTGGGGAGAGATTAGAAAAGTGGAAATCTTGAGCTGGATCAAAGGGAAGCTCTATTTCTATGTGGGCCACGGATGTTGCCCACAGCAGTGAGTTTTGGAGAGAAGCAGATGCTCAGTGGCTAGGGAATATTCTGGAACCTTCTAGATGTCTGTGCCTCTTCCCTTCTCTTTGGACATTGGTGTCTGGCATACAGTGGACATTCAGCACGCGTTTGTTGGATGAACTAATTTGATAGCGCAGGATTGTGAGTGTCTTCGCCTGGGGCAACAAGAAATTAGATAATTTTGTGCTGATTATCTCATGTAAGCCTCATCTGCAGTGTGTGACCCGAGCAGGGTTATTTTTATTGTAGATGTGAGATGGCTGAGTTCAGGAACCCCTCAGGGTCACAGGGCTGGCAGGGGAGTGAAGCTGATGTCATACCCGAGCCATCAGACTCCGGGGCGTGTGTTGCTGACCTGCTGACCCATGGTGAATGGATGGAACTCTGTTTCCTGACATATCACTGTCTGGCCTACGTTCTTGGGTGTATTTTTTTTTTTTAAGATTTTATTTACTTATTTGACAGACAGCGATCACAAGTAGGCAGAGGCAGACAGAGGGAGGGAGAAGCAGGCTCTCCGCGGAGCAGAAAGCCTGATGTGGGGCTCGATCCCAGGACTCTGGGATCATGACCTGAGCCGAAGGCAGAGTCTTTAACCCACTGAGCCACCCAGGTGCCCCTCTTGGGTGTATTTCTTATAGCACATTTTCCCAGCCCTCCTTCTAGAAGCCCTTTGCTGGGTCTGGCTGCCAGAAACTACCAGCAATGCCAGAAATGTCCTCCAGGTGTCGCTGCAGGGAGCCCAGGGGGTGGCGTTGGGGGCCTTGCGGCTGGGAAGGAGAGGGAACAGGGAGCAGGGCGCCTACACGCGCTGAAAGCCATCCCTGTGCAATCAAGAACATGTTTTCATCAATGAGAAGCAGACCTCTTGGGCCCAGGAGGAAACTGGTGCGGAGCGCTGGCTGGGCTCCCCTCGGAAGTTCGCCTTTGCTCGGTGGCCAGATGGGTTGGATGGGGGGCTCAGCCCTCAAACAAGTCATGTCCGCAGTGGCCTGGAAGCCGTCAATCCTGCTCCTGCCAGAGATGACCCCATTCCCCCAGGTGCCAACTGAGAGAAATGTGTCACTTGAGCCCAGGCCGGGGATGGGGTGGGTGGGGGTAGGGGAGCTGACTCCTCCCATTTTAGGGAACTTCTTAGAGTTCTGCATTAAATGACCATGGGTGTTTGTCAGTCAGTCCTTGGGGACAATAACAACCCAATCTGGCTTTCCATGGTATCTTGTCTAATATTTACCCCGATATAGGGCAGAATCAAAGAAGCGGCATCCTCAGATCTGGGTTTGGAGAGGGAACGCCCCATTTTTTAAAACGTTGATTTAGTTAAGTAGTCTTTGTATCCACCATGGGGCTTGAACTCTGGACTGAGCTCAAGAGTCACATGCTCCACGGTCTGCACCAGCCACGCGACACGGGAGCTCCTCATCTTACAAGGAATCCTGAGGCTTTTCCTCACGAAGGGAGCGGGGTGTCCCTTTTGGCCCTGGCTTCCACAGGGAGGCGAGGCTGGCTTCAGGCACCCCTCATTGATGGCAGAGGGGGGCCTCCGGGGCGGGGCCCTGCTAGCCGGCCTGTGCATTTTGGGGCTAAAAATAACTCACAAGCAGGGTGTTGTGGGTTGAATTGCCTTCCCCTCGGACTCACATGCTGAAGTCCCAACCCCCAGGCGTCTGTGGACAGGACCCTGTCTGGAAACAGGGTCATTCACTGCCGATGTAATTAGTGAAGATGAGGCCCCACAGGAGGAGATGGGCCCCTAAACCAGTAGGACTGGTGTCCTTGTGGAAAGGGACCATCTGAAGGAGCCGAGTCTGCTGAAGCCACGATCTCAGACATCTAGCCTCCAGAGCTGGGAGACCATCAATCTGTTGTTCAAACCACTCACTTTGAGGCACCTCGCTGCATTGGCCCCAGGAACCAACCCTCAGGGAGAGCATCTGGAGGACAAATGGACACCAGCTGTCCCTGGGATGAGTCCACACCTCTCGTCCCTGTTGGCCTAACCTTGCCCTCTGGGCTCAGGGATAGAAGAGAAACACCTGCCACTTTTAGGAAGTTTCCATTGAGGACCGACATGCCTGTATGAGAAGTTAGCCTAGACGGAGGGGGAGTTCTCAGATTCTTGAACCCAAACGTTTCTGTATTTGGCAGTAGAGCAATCATCTTTTTTTCCCTACAAAAGGAAACTTCAAGGCCCAAACTCCTTATCTTATAGGAAAAGGGTGCTCAGGGGAGCCCTGGATGTGCACCCCTTCTCCCAAGGTTGTGCTTTAATAAAGGGCAAACCCCACGTCAGAGTCGAGTGCCCCTGACCCCGGAGCCGGGCTGGAATGTAGTGCAGTACTTTTCTCTTCCTTTTCAAACAGGATGGGTTCTGGACCCCAAGGATAGACCGTGGTACAGAAGAGGTTTACGGTGTGACTGAGGCCCTGGGCTCTGGGCAGGCTCTGTCCCAGAGCAGCCAGGCGATGGGATGGGGGCACCCACGGCTGAGTCTTGAGGGATGGATTGACTGGCTCTGCCCCGATTGGGTGGGCATGCTGGGCTCTCCCAGCAGAGGGCGCAGCATGAGCAAAGGCCCTGGGTCTAACCATAGTTCCTGCGCAGGGGAGCTGTAAGAAATTCAGTGTTTCTGGAGTTCTGGGAGCCGGCTAGGGTGGGGGCGGGGAGACGGGCCGGATGAGGGGTGCTCACAAGCCATGCTAGGGAGGGTGGACCGCGTCTTTGGGGTCACGGATAGAGGGAGGGTGTCATTGATTGTTTACCCCAGGACACCTTGGAGAGTGAAGAGGGGCTTAAAAATAATGATCAGGAGTTAATTGCTCTGAGGCAAGCGTGAACCACGACCGTGGCAGACCCCCTGTCACGGCGAGCCCCTGAAGTGTTCGAAGCCAGGAGTGACACAGTCCTGTCTGCACTTTGGAAAGGTCGCTGGCTGTGCAGCCCAGACGGCTCAGCGTCGTTCATCGGCAAAGGTAAGACGGGCGCGACATAAAGAACTCAGGCAGCAAAAAAGAGAACATCGCGGCGAGGGAGTCTCCCCCGGCCCTGTCAGAAGCAATCCCTGGCCTGGGCAGGAGTGTCTTGTTCCAGAGGGAAGGTGACTGTAAGAGCAGGTGTGTCCGTGTCTCCCCTTTGGCACAGTGGTTGCCCTTGGTCCTACCCTTGGCTTTTAATCAACAGGCCACGGACGTCATCCTGCCTCAGTGCCAACAGAGCTGCTTCCGTCTCTTTGAAATGCTCCGTGGATCCAGCATACCGCATTCGACCCGTGCCCTGTGGATGGACGTGGAGGAGGTTTCCGATTTTGTGCTGTTGTAAACGATGCTGGGACTCGGGTCCTCGTACAGAGCAACGTGTGCCGAGAATGAACCGCCCGTGATGGGATCACTGAGTCCGAGGGCGTAGATGCATTTATGATTTTAATGGATGTTGCCAAATCGTCCCTCACCGGAGGGGAGCTCATCCCGTGCACACATCCCGGGGCCCGAGGACGCGAACTGCAGCGAGAACGGGTTGAGTCCCCGGCGACTGGGCGCGGTGGGTCGTCTGAAGGGAGGTGGGGAGTGTGACCGGATGATTGTTGCAAGTGCGAGGGAGAGACATGAGGGTCTCATGTGCGGCGGTCATGGTGGGGGTGGCGGGAAGCAGTGGTTCGGGGAAACACATGAAGAGGTAAGAGTCCCCCGACCCAGGTGATAGAGGGGTGTGCGAGGACAACTTCTGCTTCTCTACCTGGTGTGACTGGGAGGTGCAGGGGAGGGAGGTCGCTTCAGAGCAGCTGAGGGCATCCAGGTGGAAACGTCCAGAAGAAGTTGGATGCATGGGCCGGAGGCTAGGGAAGAACCCTAGGGCAAGCCCCAGTAGGGCTGATGGGACAGTCTGGGCCAGCGTGCCCGGGGACCCAGCATCTGAGGGAAGAGCGAGCCAGGGGCCCGGATGCAGTGGCTGCAGGAGGGCCTCCCTCTGGGCCCCCACTCGGCACTTGTAGGTCGTGAGAAGAAAGGCCTCCCTGACTGTTGCTGTCTGGGTCCCTCCCTGTCTCATCTTATGCAGGCCCTGGTCAGGGAGCCTGGGGCTCTGCCCTATGTAAGGGGTGGGCTGCAGGAGAGGCTCATGGATGGAGGAAAGGGGCACAAGGAATATTCTGGAGGCCCAAGACATCAACTCCCGAATCTGGAGGCAACAGGTCTGGCAAGGCAGGGACTCGAAAGTGTCCATTAGAGCAATTAGGAGATCACGAGTGCCCTTAGCGGAGCTGGTTTCAAGCAGAGGCTGGGATTCTTTGAACCCATAATAGAAAGTCAGCGTGTTTACTCATTGGTTGTATCCTAGCAACAGCGTGTTCTCAACCGGGCTAAGTGTTCTAGAAAGCAAGACCAAATTATACAAGAACACAGCGTTCTAGAATGTCTGCATGGGCTTGTCAGCCAGTTTCCTCCTTAGAGGGACGCAGGAGATGGGTAAAAACTACCCTCCTTCCCTCCGAATTTCCAGGTAGTCCGCGACCGGCATTTAGTACACGAATAGTACACGGTAAGGGCTTTGCCTGGGTCATCTCCTGGAATTCCAAGTTAACCTGAGGGGGATCGGAAGAGTGGAGTCCCAACTGGGGAAACGAGCTGTGACTTGGACTTTGCCACCTTTAAGATCCAATGTCACTTCAGCCTTTGTTGTGGGGTCACTGCTGTCGCCAAGACTGGCGATGCCTTCCTTCCCTCTCCCTGAGGATCCTCCCATGCGGGGGCGTCCGATTTGACCCAGAGCTCACTTCCAGCAGCTTTGAGGGATGCACGGAAAATACGGATGGCCACGTGACCTCCAAGGCTGCCATTTCCCCGTTGGGCACCGCCTCCCAGCCCCTTGCATGGCTCAGGGAGAGCATTTGCTTACCTGATGTAGGCAATCTGTTCTCTTCATACCTGTCTTTCCACAGATGGATGGGGAGCGGGTCTGGGAGGCAGAAGCTGGTCTCAGGTGTGTCTTTGTGTAATTACCTGCCATGGGTAAGGACCCAGGGACTGCTGTGGGCCAGGCTCAGGAGATGCACAAGGTCTGGTCTCTTCCTCTGAGGTCCCGTGGTTGAGTGCAGGACAAAACCTAGTACACAGATTCCTTGGAGGAAAGGCAACAAACCGAAGAGAAACCAGCGTGAGGGGCACCTAACCCAGCACCGAGCAATCTGCAGAGACTTCCTGGAGGAGGCAACACCTGAGCTGGGTCTCATCAATGCGAGGAAGAGTCAGCCGGGTGGAATGTGTGGAAGGATGCTTTGAGCTTTGAGGCAGCCTCTGTGAAACCCGCAGGCGTGGGCTTGCCTGGCAATGCTGGAGCCCAGAGGTGAGACAGGTAGTTTCCTGGCATTGTGCCCACCCCAGGGCGGCCCTGGCAATGTTGTGGAATCAAGAACAACTTGATGGGGACAAGGTCTTTCTTCAGGCAAAGCGGGGTGAAGTGCAATGTCACTGTTGCTCTTCTCTTCCCTTGTGATCACAGACCGTAGCCACCGAGCCTGGGTATGGGGTGAGCACCGAGGGGGTGCAGTCCGCCCGGCCCTGCAGGACCTCGTTCTTACAGATCCGGTCCCACGTGCAAGGCGGAGGGATGACGGCTGCCCCTCTGGCTCTCTTGAGTGTTGCTCAAAATAACATGAAATGGTCTTAGGTGGGGTCAAGACTCAGGTCTTTCTCACTCGTTCCTTTGTTTTTGTGGTTACGCCTTTGGTTTGTCCAACTTGCTGTTGAGACTGGGAAGCCTGTGGTCATGGAGGTCCTTGTTTCGGAGTGCCCCATCTGAGTGGCTGGCTTGGTTTTCCGGTTCGGGATGTAGTATGTTTTTTTACTGCGGTGATTTGTGAAGTTAGAAATAGTTATTGTATACGCTTTACAAGACAGACAAGGACAAAGGAGAATGTAACTCTCATGTTCCTGATACCCCAAATGAACAGATATTAACAAGTTTTTGTGTTTACTTCAGACCTTTTGGTTTGCTTGTTTTACAGAAATAAAACAAGGCAGATGAAACTGAAGACTTTTCTACTTCATCTCTCCTTGGAGGAAGCCGCTGTCGTGAGTTTGAGAGGCCGCCATGGCACGATTTCCTGATTTGTAGGGTCTGCTTCCTTGAGCAATGTGCAATATCATGGAGTGTGTCTAGAAATTTTACGTGTAATTCGTTGACCGTGTTTGCAACTTGCTTTTCCGTTCAAACCTTCCATATCTTTGAGGTCTGTGGATGCAGTTGCATATAGGAGCAGTTGGTTTATTTTACCTGCTGTTGACGTATTAGCTGATGTTTCTCTATTTTTGGTCCTAGGAATCTCTGTCCTGATTTCATAACCGAGTACATGCCCAATAGCTTTCCCTCAGGCATTATCTTTCTATTTTACCTGTGTTTTTCTTTGCTCCGTTTTCAAAGAAAAATAGATTTTCAACATTAGAACAGTTCTAAGCTCATAGCAAAGTTGAGGGGATGGTACAGAGATTTTTCAGACACAGCCCCACACCCACACGTGCACTCCCTCCCCCTTATCAACACCCCCCCAACCAGAGGGGACATTTGAAACAATCGAGGAATCTGTGTTGACATACCGTCCTCATCCAATGTCCATAATTTGTTTTTTTTTTAAGATATTATTTATTTATTTGACAGAGATCACAAGTAGGCAGAGAGGCAGGCAGAGAGAGAGGGGGAAGCAGGCTCCCTGCCAAGCAGAGACCCTGATTGGGGGCTCAATCCCAGGACCCTGAGACCACCCACTGAGCCACCTAGGCGTCCCCCCCAATGTCCATCGTTTACAGTTAACTCTCGGCGGTGTACATCTGTGGGTCTGAACAAATGTATAATAGCACGTCTCTGACATTAGAGCATCATACAGAATAATTTTTACTGCCAAAAATCCTTCATGCTCTCTGCCTGTTCACCCCTTCCTCCCCCTAATCCCTGGCCATCACTGATCTTTATGCTGTCTCCATTGTTTTGCCTTTTCCAGATCGTCACATGGTGGGAATCACGTAATGCGTTATCTGCTCAGATTGGCTTCTTTAAGTAACATGCATTTAAGTTTCCAGCACAGCTGTTAATGACTTGATCGCTTATTTGCTTTTTGTGCTGAATACTATCCCCTTGTCTGAACGTACTGCAGTTCATTCATTTCGAGAGAGGACATTTTGGCTGCCTCCAGCCCTGGGCGATTAGGAATAAAACTGCTGTAAATATCTGTGTGCAGGGTTTTGTGTGGACATGTTTTCAACTCATTTGGGTAAATACCAAGGAATGCACTTGGGTCACATGGTAAGACTATGTCAGGGGGCACTGGGCTGGCTCCGATGGGGGCGCGTGTGACTCAGGGTTATGAGTTCAAGCCTCATATTGATAAAATAACAATAATAATGATAATGATAATAATAATAAGTAACAATAATAATAAAAATAATGTGTTTAGTTGGTAAGAAACTGCCAAACCGTCTTCCAATGTCCTGATTTTTACATCTATCCACTCTTCACTTTTTTTGGATGCTGGAACGTTATCTCAGATCTTTTTTGGAATGAGGCAGGGGAGAGATGCGAGGAAGCAAGCACATGAAATCTTATTTCTATCCAGGCTTGGCCGCCGGGGACTCAGGCCAGACCTCTGAGAGGGGGACTGAAAGAGAAGTCTGGTTTTGAGGTGGGTGTGCGTCCAGCTCAGACTGCCAGAAAGTGGGTCCCGTCTGCAGACTCCTGGAATGTCCTAGGCTGAGCCCCGAGGACGCAGGGCTAGAGGGAGGCTGCAGACGGGAGGGTTCGGCCAGCGGACACAGGTGTCAGCTGCTCTGTGCCCTGATGCACAGACCCTACTTCTGCTGTCCGTTTTGCTCAGACAGCAGCTCACTGCTGGCTGGGAGGGCACACCGCCCTCTCTCGCTCCTGGTCAGGCCCCCCGGGTCCAGCCAAGGCTCAGGCGCCAGTGCTGGAACTCAAAGCCAAGACAGAGCACCGGCCGACCCCTCAGTTGACGAGAAGCCTGTGTTTCCCTGGGACGGCCGCAGCCCTTGGGTCCTACCTCTTTCCAAGTCCTCCAGGCCAGCCCCGCCAACGGGTCTTCCCAGAAGTGGTCCTGAAGCGAGTTCCACAGCACCTTGACGTCCTCTCTCCTGCCATCTTGCTGATGGAACTCTCTGTTCCTTCTCCAGTCCCTTCTCTGCGCACCCCTCAGAGGAGGGCCCGAGGGCATGGCAGCGTCCTGACCCTGACCCCCAGCTGGGACCCCTTTTCCTACAGCTTGCGGCCACCCTCCCTGTTCCCTCATTCCCTCACCAGAGGGCGCTCTCCTTAGCACCTGGCAGGGGCCACCAAAGGGTGGGGACACTTAGGAGGGCCTCAGGGCCTGGAGCAGGCCCATGGTAGGCACCTGGAAGGGAGGATGAATTGAAATAATGGCAGCCTGTAAACGTCCGGCCTGTTTTAATATGCAGCTTAAAATCTTTTCTTTGCTGTGCTAGAAGGATGGGACGTAATTACCCCCTGCTTTATAACCTAGGAGATGAAGTGCTCTCTGTCCCGGAAGAAAGAGGAGCCAATACTGCCGTTGCTCTGGGCTTTAAGGGCCACTAAGAGCTGCTGGCGAAGAGCAAGGTTTTCTTTGCGGGGAGGAGGTGCAGGCTGGCGTCGAGACCTATGGGAGGTGAGAGGTCTGGTGGTTAGGGGACAAGCCAGACGCTATGGCAGGACGCTCTGAGCTGGTCCCGGGCAGTCACCCAAGACTGGAGATACGCTGAGTGGGCCAGGGAAGCCCCACGTCGAGGGGCCTTGTTGCATTCCTACAGGGGCCGCCAGGGATGAGAAAGCCTTCCATGGCCCGCACCTGGGCCCCCTGGCAGCCCCTCCATTTGGTGCTGGATGGTCTCTATGCCCTGGTGTGCAGTGCCCATGGGAGCCGCACTCTGGATGGGGGACCAGGCTGGCTCTGTCTGTCTGGTTCTCAGTCAGGGACCTCCTGCTGTGTCTGTGAGCGTGTGTGCACCTGTGCCGCACTGAGTGCGCTCTGATCCCTTGATATGGGCCAACCACCATCGCCCCCGTGACGCACAGTGTATCAGACGCGACGCTGTGCCTGGGGGCAGCTCACCCCTTCACGGGCACCAGCGGAGGCTTCAAGGGCCGTGCTCACCTGCCTCACCTGTCACGCAGCCAACAGCAAAGCAATAGATCTCGCTCTCGGAGGAATGTGGAGATTAAAGATTTAACAGCAACTTCCTGATAGCTTTTGGGGACCTCCACGGCCTTTGGCTTAGGATCATTCTCCTCCGCCCTCTGGATGAGCAAGTTCTGGAACCAAGATAAGAGAGCTGCCAGAAAGTTCTATTTGAAATGAGAAATTTAAACACTTTTAATATATTCCGTGAAGGTATTTGAAATGGTAATAGTAATTAAAATACGGGGGGTTCACCGTGTGGCAGCTATGGTTTTAAGCACGATACCAGAGTTGGCTCATTCCGTCTCCCAGCCGCTGCAGGCCGTGGGGGCCCGACAGGGCCAGCGAGCTGTTGGTTTTCTTCCTTAAACAGCGACACCTCCACACTCATACCCTATGGCTTAGGATGTCCGGAAATGGCATTCCTCGTGTACATTTGTGACCCTTTCTGCATAAAGTCATTATCAGAACCCAGAGAACGTTGATGTGTTCTGCAAGCAGCCAGGGAGCGTTTCTGATCCCGCCTGAGAAGCTTCCCCACCCCTGTATGAGCTTCTTCTTTCGGGCTTACTGGGGGCTGAGTAGGACATAACTCACAGGCAGTCACCTCCAACTCCCGTGGCTAATCTGAGTGAGAATTGTCCTGCCGGAAGCTCTTGGCACATTGTCAGGAGAGCCTGGAAAGGAGCTGGGAGAGGCACAAGTCCCACAGGGTGGGAGGTCGTGGCCCTGGGATGGGCAGAACCCCCTGCCTGCCCTGGGCTCAGACCCCAGCCTGGCCGCCACGCCGGTGTGGTCCCCACATGAGAGCGACACGATAATTTATGGCTGTCCTGGATTCTCGGGAGAATAATGAGTCAAACTTATGAATCATATTTTGTAAATAAAGTGCCAATGTCAGGAGTGTTACTGCCTTTACTTTCAGTCCCATGGAGGTGTGTCTCTGGGGTGGTGGAGTCAGGGAAGTTGGATGATGCCTATTTTGATTTTTGATTTTCTAAAACTTTTTGTTATGGTAATTTTCAATACAAATGAAAGTAGATGGAATAGATTGCCAACCTCAATGATTAACAGCATCGGGCTGGGTTAGTTTTGTTTCATCCATTCCCTGTAAAAAAAAAAAACAACTTTATGGAGCTATAATTTATATGCAAATAATGAACTAAAAAGTGCCTTTCCGGGAATTTAGACGCCCCTGTACCCATCACCACACTGAGATACTTAACATTTCATCACTTTCCAAAGTTGTCCCGGGCCCCTTTCAAGCCAACGGCCCCTCCCCCCGTAGCTCCGGGTCTACAGCAGACCCTCCGCGGGACACACGCATCTTCCTATGGAGGCAGGGACTGCAGGCAGAGTAAGGTCTTGTTCTCAGCGGAAACAGAAAGATGGAAGCATGTTTATCCATAGACATAACATACATATAAATACATAGAACATAAAATTTGCCGTTATAACCATTAAAAAAAATTCTTTTTTTTTTTGAGAGAGAGCGAGAGCAAGCTAGCAGGGGGAGGAGCAGAGGGAGAGGGACAAACACACAAGCGGACTCCACGCTGAGCGCAGAGCCCAACGTGGAGCGCGATGTGGGGCTCGATCTCACGACTCTGGGATCATGACCAGAGCTGATATCAAGAGTCAAACACTTAACAAACTGAGCCACCCAGGCGCCTATGTAATAACCATTTTTAAGTGTACAGTTCAGGGCATTAAGGCCACTGACATTATTGCACAGTCATGACCACCATCTATTCCTAGAACTGTTCCATCATCCCAACTGGAACAGTAACTCCCCATTTCCCCTCCATGCCGGCCACCACGTTGTAGCAGGTGCCAGAGTTGCCTTCCTTTGTAAGTCTGGTGACACTCCATATTTTGTGTATCCCGCCATCTGTCAACGGACACTTGGGTTGCTTTGGATATTGTGAAGAATGCTCCTATGAACGTGGGCGTCCCAATATCTTTTGGGGTCCTGGATTTCCATACTTCTGGGTGTGAACTCAAAAGCACACTTGCTGGATTAAACTGGTAGTTCTATGACTTATTCAATTCTATGATTCTATATTTCATTTCATTTATTCACCATAGTCTTGTCCAGAGCCGCTGTAGCATTTCACATTTCCACCAGCAAGGCACAGGAGTTCCAGTTGCTCCCTACCCTTGCCAGCACTTGCTCCTTTCTGGACCCACACCCCCACTCTGATAGCCGTCCTGATGAGTGTGAAGTGTTACCTCATAGTGGCTTTGATTTGCATTTTTCTGATGAGTAAGGACGCTGAGCATCCCTTCATGGGCTTATTGGTCATTTGAAAACTTCGGAGAGCTGTCTCCTTCCTCTTCTTTTTATAGAATGTTTTCTTATTATTGCAAGTAATTTTGATCAATTCTTTCTTTATCTAAAGTATATTTATTATTATGCCCTTTTACATTTTTCATCCCCTTCTTCCAGATAATTCTGCTTCAGGAGGTATATAATGTTTGACTGTCTTTATTTTGGAGCAGGTGTCTTCTTTGGGAATCTGGTTACTTCAGGACCCCATAACGATGTCAAACAAAGGTCAGGCTGGCATGGATCCCAGAGTCTCATGGGGGAGGGGGAAGGAACAGAAGGGATCAGGACATGCCACCCCAAATTTGCTACTTTGACATAAGAATTATTTTGAGCTGAAGGCATTTGGGTTCCTGAAATCCCTAATCTTCCCAAAAGAGTCTTCACCAAAGAAGTCAGTTGTCATGAAACCCCTTCCAGGAGCATCTTCAGTCAACTCTCGGAGTTGACACCAGGCCCAGACAGACTGTCACAAACTGTCGTATCTTCGTCTCTTCTCCTGAGGGCCCATTTATCTTTCCCCAAAGTCATGCACTTTCTCTAAAAAGGGGGAGATTTCTTTCTCCTTGTCCCTTTCCCCTAAATTAGGCATACAGACCCCAAGTTCTAATCCCCACTTTGAGTTACTTGTCTCTGGGTAAGTGTGATGCCCAAGCTTGCAAACTTCTGTTGCTTTTCCTCTTATTAATCTGCCTTTTGTCTGATGCATGGGCCCAGTCAGGGAGAAGGAAAAGAAGATTCCCTTCTCCATACAACCCAGGGCGTCTGAGGCCCAGATCCCAGAGAATCCCTCCTGGTTGTGGTCTCCCTCCCTGAAACTACTCTGGTAAGGGATGTTTCTCTGGTTCTCGGTGTCTTGGAAGGAGCCAGACTCTCCAGGTCCCTGTGCTGTGGGTTGTTGGGGGTGAAGAGGGAGGATGAGTGGTCTGCCTTCCCTGGTTGGTCTCAAATCCTCCCCACAGCAGGGATCATGCAGTGCCTAGTGTCCTGACTGTTCCACAGACACAAGCAGCAGTGGTCTGGCCTGACGCTCCAACAGTGACTGTGCTAAGGTTCAAGATGGCGCCCAGACCAGAACTCCCAAGTGCCCTACCCACCCTCTCTACTGTCTTCCACCATCCAAGGCCAGTCTTACTCTGAACTTAATGTAACTGTGTGATTCTTCTCTCTTCATTAACATGACTTCATTTTTCCAGGAGTCTTCAGCCCAGCCTGATTATTATTATAGAAGTTTTCATAAAGACTCATCAGCTTCTCTGGGGCACCTGGGTGGCTCAGTGGGTAAAAGCCTCTGCCTTTGGCTCAGGTCATGATCCCAGGGTCCTGGGATGGAGCCCCACATTGGGCTACCTGCTCCGCAGGGAGCCTGCTTCCTCTTCTCTCTCTCTGCCTGCCTCTCTGCCTACTTGTGATCTTTGTCTGTCAAATAAATAAAATCTTTTAAAAAAAAAAGACATCAGCTTTTCAATGGAAAGCATCAAGAAACCCTTTGCGCCTTAAGGTTCTTTGAGTTCATTGCTCAGAATCCTTCCTTTCTGTTTCCATCAAACCGGACTGTCCAGCCATGGCCCCACCCAATCCTGATGAAGCTTTCCCCCATCGGAACAACTGCCTTAAATCAAACTTCCAGTTCTCAGTGAATTCTGATGGGGGTGTCTCCTGTCTGAGCCATTGCCAGACCTCTGGGAGGGGATGTTCCTATTTACCATGGGAAGCACGGAACTCCGCCGAGTTTTCTCAGCAGGTCGTGTGAGTCCTGCTCGGGAGGCACCGGGCACGGCTTAAGCCAGTCTTTGGTTTTTCCAGCTCTTTTTCATCTCCTCGTTCTTCTTCCTTCCTCTGATCCGTGTTTCTCTCGCTCAGTCATTTCTCCAGGTTGATTTTAGGGGAGGACGCATCAGGCCACTGGGTGGGACTTCCCTTCCAATCGCATTAAAGGGAACTCGCATTGTTACCTTGTAGACTCTTGGGGACAGCATGCCAATTTCAGAGGCTGTCCGCTGCCAGGATCCAGGTTTGTTTAACCCAGCCCCCCAGTTACAGTTTATATTTTCCCATGATTGACCCTGAAATCCAACTGATCTTGATAGGCATTTCAGCTTCAATCCGGAGGGAAGTTTGCTAGTTGTGTGATTAAAACACAATGGTGATCTAATAATGGAGTCATAATGCCAGCTTAATTATTCCTGCCTTTTTGTGACTATTTTAAACATGTAAAGTCTGTAGGCAGAGAATAATTATATACCCATAGATGTTTCAGTGCTTTAAAAATTTCTTATTTTCTAATGCTAGGTATCTGGTTAGTGTAATGGGCATTTTTATTCATATACAATAAAAAAGTTAAGTGTTTACAAAAATTAAATATGGTATCGAAGTCAGGACTGTTTCAACTTATAATTATTGACTGCGACAGCACTAGCAGCTCCAGCCCTGCTAACCAACCCGTCTTCACGTGGTTGCCCCTGGTACTAGGGAAAAGACAGCAGGGTAAAAAGATGACACTCGGGATCTGAAGCCACCTGGACCCAAATTCAAGTCCCAGCTGTGTCACTTACTAGGTCTGATGTCAGTCAAGACCGTGACCTTCCTGATTCCTGATCTTCTCAGATGTAAATGAAAATATTCGTGTCTGATGAGATAGTCAGGAGGATGCTTGCTCTTGTTGTTTGCTTGCCTGGAATGGAGGTCCTGTGACATTGTCGAGGATGATTTACCAAACTCCATGCCACCGAGGGCTTGGACGTCATTCCTTATGGAGTTTATCTCATAATGCATATGGCTGAACAGATCCTTCAAAACAGAAGGAGGGGCATTTGCTCATGAAAAATTACCACGATGGGGAGACGTTGGTGGAAACTGAGTATGGAGAAGATCAGCTACTGCTGATGTCCCTAAAAACAGAGAATGTGTCCTTAGCCCAGAAGGAAGGGCACAGCCTGACTGCAGGCTGGGTGTTAACACGGGAGGGGTCCATGTGTGTCTGGCCAAAGGAGAAGCTTGACAGAGAAGCCTAGAGCAGCAGGGGTGAGGGAGACAGGTCTGGTTGGAGGAAGGGAGCTTTGGCCTAGGGCTCCCTCCCCATAGTCCTGTCCCATGGAAGAGATGGGGGGCCAAGCAGCCACCTCCTTAGTACTGGTGTGTCTCCCTCCTTGGCTCTGGGTTTGCCCACAGCATCCAACCCCCTTGCCCTTGGGCTTTTTGTGCAGTGCCATCCTTTGCTGTGACACAGTTTGCAGGGGGCCACATTCACAGCCTCCGAAGTGGGTGTGCGCAAGATGACTCACTGAGGAGTGGGGACAAATATTAGAACTCCCATTTATATTTATATTTCATCTTGTTCTAACATGCTATTTTCAGTTCACTTGTTAGAGCGCACATAATGTGGTACTTTAATCATAGTCACCATTTATAAAATCTATAAAAGAAAAAAAATCTATATAAAAGAAATACGTACATTTACCGAGGGTACACATTTATCGCTGGGCGGCCCATTAGAAAAATTGGGTGATCGCTGCTATTGATGGCCTGATCCCTGTCATTCTATTTTGAGCTGCAGAGTCACACTCTGAAATGCTTTCTCATCTTCCCAATCAGCCTCACAAGGACTTGGGGATCAGCTGTTGAGTGATGAGTAAGTTGGAGCTTCTGAGTCTACGAAGTTGAGAACTGGTCTTTCTCTCCCTGGTAAGCCTTGGGCTCTCTGAGCCTTAGCTTTCAAATCAAGTGTCAGAACAGTCGCCATCTTGTCGGCCTCCTGGGGTGTTGTAAAGACAGCTCGTATCCCATCATCTTGAATCTGCAGAATGCCAAAGCCAGGAGCACTGAAAGTAGTAAGAAAAGAGTCAGATTACTCTCAAAGGAATGACAATTGATATGAAGAGATGTCTTCTCCTTTTCTTTCTTCTCCTTTCTTCCTTTTACAGATGGTTTATTTAGAATTCACCAGCTGTGCTCTGTTGAGATGATCCCCCCCAGCCTTGTTGGCCACATCCAGAGCTACAGCCCAGGGGACAATTCCAGTACCTTCTGCTCTCCATTGGGCCACATGAGGGTATGGTCTAGGCCACATGAGCATCGAAGAGCTGCTTTATAGCTAATCTGATCTGCTTTTTATTAGCCTTGAAATCTATCCACCTGTCAGGGCACTGCTGTTCTTCATCTTCATGGCTGATGATGAGCTCAGGGGAAAGGTGACGATGGCACAGGGGTCAAGTGGATTATTTGGGTGCCTTCCTCTGAGGATATTTGGGTTGCTTTCAGAGTTGCAGTGTCTTGGGCTGTGGGAATGTGGAACGTGAGGGACATGAGACAAGTTCTCTCCCTCATCCTTCATCTTTGTTTGTGGCTGTGGACACCTTTTCTGTACTGCCTATTTGCCTCCAAAGCCTTTTGGCACTATTTGTAAGAAGGCAATATAGCACACTTCTTAATAATAACGATGGAAGTCAGAAAGTGATGTACGTTCCATGTCCTGGGAGGTATAATTGACAGTCTAGAATTTTACCTGCAGAAAATTTGTTTTACAAGAATAAGGGTAACGAAGATATGTCAAGACAGCAGAGTTTGTCCCAAATACCACCTCACTGAAGGAAGTTTTAAAGGCAGAAGGACCAACCTAATGGAAGGATGAAGAAGCTGACAAACATATGATTAATCTAACAAACTGTGATTATGCTGAAACATCAACAAGAATAAAAAATGCTAATCTGTGGAGATTAAACAAGTAAGATAGAATGAACATACCAGAAATCTTAGCACTTAAAATTGTAAAGTTCTTCTTTGTTGGGAAGGAAGATAAAATTTATTAAGTATGCATGTAGGTTACCTACTGAAAGAAGAGAGAGCGTCTATTTCCAAACTGGTAAAGGGACTAAGTGGGATAAGGATAAAACACCACCTTAACTAAGGCAAGGAAGAAGGAAAATAAAAAATGCAGAAAAAAGCATGGACAGACTATGGTAAGGAAAGAAATCCAAATATATCAGAGATCACAATACATGTAAATGGACTAACATTCCATTCAAAAGATAAAATTTAGACTGGACAGAAAAACAAAGATGGCTTTCTGCTGTTTATAAGACACATCTAAAACCTAAGGGCTGGGATTTGCTTCAGAATAGGTAGATGAGTGGTTAGGTGTAGATAAACGGATGGCAGTGTAGGAAGCATGAGAGCAGACATTTATCGTTGCTGGGACTATAATGAGTGTATGAGATATATTATACGATTCTGTCTATTCTTGTACATGTATGGACTCTCTAATAAAAAGCAAATGCAAATATCAAACAAAACAGACAAACCATAAGCATACAGAATTGTTAGAAGTCAAGTATAGAAAAATATAAGGCAAATATTAATTAAAAGTAGATGTAGTTATAAACTTGGGCACCTGGGTGGCTCAGTTGATAAGCATCTGACTTCTGCTCAGGTCATGATCTCAGCCCTGTGTGGGGCTCCCTGCTGAGTGGGGAGTCTGGCTTGTCCCGCCCCCTCTGCTCACCCCCTTCCCCACCCGTGCTCATGCTCTCTCTCTCTCTCAAATACATAAAATATTTTTTAAAAAGTAGGTCTGCATGATAATGAAAACACTCAATTCATCATAAAGTTATAAGAATTCTAAACTTGCATTTACCTAGTAATATAGCCTCGAAATATATAAAGCAAAAGTTCATTTAAGAAAATAACTATAACAGGAAATTGACAAATCCCATCAAACTGGGAGAATTTAAATACAATTTTTCACTAATCCAGAGGGAAAACAAATAAAAAATTCAGTTTGGATACAGAAAATTTGAAAAATATATTTAATAAGCATTGATGAGGTACATATATCAATATATAGAACATCTTAACCCATGAATGAATGACATTCTTTCCTTTTAGTCTAAAATTAAAAAAAAAGGTTTTATACTATGGGAAATTTCTAATGTGTATGGAAGTGGAGTTAATAGTCGGATAAAGTCCCAGGTGTACATCAGCAACTTAAATGATCTATTAGCACGTGAAACAAGGCACGCCTGTTTCACCCACTCCCCCCTCCTCTATCCTGGATTATCTTTTAAGCAAATTCCAGACATTACACAGTTTTACCCATAAGCATCTCAGTATGTATCTTTAAAAGATAGAGACATTCCTGCGTCTCCCTTTCCCACTCCCCCTGCTTTTGCTCTCTCTCTCTGTCAAATTAAAAAAAAAAAAAGATACATTCTAAAAACAGAATCGTAATACCACGCTCACACCTAAAAACAGATGTTAACAATGAATCCTTAATATGCATTCAGACTTCATATTTCTCCAATTCTTATATATATACTTCGTTTGAATCATGAACTGGCTCGTTAGCCTATCTCTTGTGTCTCTTGTAATCTGTAGATTCCTCTCCATGTTTTTAAATTTTTATTTTCCTCTGCAATTTATTTGTTGAAAAAAACTGGGTTGTTTATTGTTGACTGTGTCCATTATGTGTCCATGGTGTCATTTAATGTGTCCTGTTCTCTGTTCTTTCTGTACATTTTGGATTCTATCTAAAGACTTGATCGATTTTAGATTGCGTTTTTTTTTTTTTTTTTTTTTTTTTTTTTTAGGGGAGTCTGCTTCAGAGGGTGTTTGTAAGTTCTTTAACCAAGAGGAGTGAAATAACCGGTTCTTTATCTTTTGGGAATGTCAGCAAGTGTTAGCGATCATTAATGATAACCATGAATCCCTCAGGCATTGTAACAGGGTGACAGTCTAATTCTATAACTTCTTCATTTAAGCTAGACTATTAAAGATCTTTTTTTAAAAGATTTTATTTGCTTGTCAGAGAGAGAGCACAAGCAGGGGGAGCTGCAGGCAGAGGCAGAGGGTGAAGCAGGCTTCCTGCTGAGCAAGGAGCCCAAGACAGGACTTGACCCCAGGGCCCCAGGATCATGACCTGAGTCAAAGGCAGATGCTTAACTGACTGAGCCACCCAGGCATCCCTAAGCTAGATTATTGATGCCAAAATAATCATGTCCTTATCAACTCGTGTGTTACCCAGAGATATAGTTTGTAGAGAAAGAAGGGACAAAGTCAAATGCACTTTAATATTCAAACAGCCAATTAAAATATTATAAATATCACTTACAATATCATAAATAAAATTAAGTTCATGGAAATAAATTTAGAAGTATGTAATACCAAGGTTGAGAAAATGATACAATTTTTACAGAGAAACATTAAAAAATAAATGGCAAAATATGTCAGGTTCATGGATACAAAATTTCCAGAATCGTACAGGCGTTAATTCTTTCTAAGCCATTGCACACATTCAGTTCTATGGGACTCTAAGCACCAATGTTTTTATACGTAGAATTTGACAAGTTGGTCCCAAAAATGTAGCGAGAAGAGCAATTTGCCAAGTTTAATTAAAAGACTCCAGAAGAAGAAGGTGGGGACTAGCCCTGAAAGATAATGGTAATTAGTGAAAAGTTGCAGTGATGGTGTGGCACTGGGGCAGGGATGTGAAAACAAACCAATGGAATAAAATGATAGAAATTGACCAGGCATACATAGAAACTCGATTTATGACAAAACAAAGCGGTATAAGCTAGTGGGGGAAATGTACTTATCATTAATATTGCTGAGATAAGAATAACCACATAGAAAGAAAAACACAAAATAGGATCCTTCCTTATGCCATTTATGAAGATCAATCCCAGGCCAATTAAAGACCAGGCTCCAAACGTCAAAATTATAAAACTTTAAGAAGATAATATTATGTTCATCTTTACGACCTAAAGTTAAGGAAGAAGCTCTTAGATGAGGTACAAAGGATTATGGTCACAAAGGTAAAGATGGAGAAATATGATAATATTAAAATGAAGAATTCTTGTTTGTTAATGAGATATGAAGAGAATTCATGAATCTGTTTACTGCTGATGTAAATGGGCACATTACTTGAAAAACACAATGTGGCCTGACCTGGCAAAGCTGAAGGCGCCTGCGGGGGGGTGGGGGGGGTGGGGGGGGTGGGGGGGATGGGGGGGTGCTGTGGCCGCCCTGAACTCCTGGGAGTCTATTCTAATGGAAATCTTACCAAGGATGCTCAGAGCCACGCTGTTCCTGCTGGCATCAAATTGGAAACAACCAAAGGGCTCCCTGGCGGGAGAAGGGATGAGAGAGGTTTTGGGGTATTCACACAATGGAATGCTAAATAAAAGAGGGAGTAGAAGAATGAGTTGGTACCATTTCTTTTATGTGAAGTTCAAAAACATGCAAAACTAAATACCTTTCCAGGGATGCAAACACAGCGAGACTATGAAGCACAGCAAGGAAACGTAGGCACAATTCATGAGAGTGGTGCTGGGACGTGGTGGGGGTGGGGAGGGCGGAGGGCGGGGCGACAATGCTGCCATGTTCTGGTCCACACCTGGGCTGTGGGTGTAAGGGCGCCTGGAGCAAGTGGTGGTCTTTGCACCCTACGCGCTGGTTATAAAGATCTGTACCTATTTATATCTACTTATATTTCTACATCTACCCAGTAGACACCCTGCTTCAAACCCTTTGGGTTTCCAGGGGAGCATAATTGTTGCACCTCCTTGGGAGCCCTGCGTGCACCTGAGAGCTGCTCCATGTGTTTGTGATCGTTAACCAGGTGTCCTATATACAATCCCGACTCCAGCACTCCGTGTCTGTGGACGCTGGCCAGCTGGAGTGGGGCTGGGCTGGCACAAAGGACCACGAGAAAGAGGGAGGCAGAAAGCGAGCTCCTTGGAGGGCACCCTGCTCCTTCCAGGGTGACTTCAGAAGGAGGTCATCATCTGCGTCCTTTAAGAGCTCATCTGGACCATTCCGTCTAGGGGTAGTTTGGGCAGACCAGCACCAGATTCTGCCCAGCCCTGGGAGGACGCCTCGTCTGACAAAGAGATCACCAGATACAAGCTTTGTCGGGGTTGGGGGGAGCTAGGAATGGAACACAGAAAGTCGATGCGCCACTATCCTGTCTTACCTATGGTTGTCAAGGTTACCAGAGCCTCGGGTTTCTTAGTAACCACTCCTCCCAAAATAGCCTCCATTGGTGCCAGCCGGCGAACTGCATCCTGTCTCCCAGTCATATTTTACATGGTTCTGAGGAGACAAGGAGGCCCCTTGGCACAGAGTAAGGTTAGAGATAAGGTTACACGGAGCCTACACAGCTGTTGCCCATTCGATCTTTACGGTGGTGGAGCAAAGCCGTATAATCCCCAGTTTTCAGAGGAGAAAACAGGCTCGGATGACTCACAAGACTCAGAACGGAACAGAAAAATCTAGATTTTTCTGAGGCCGTTGACGCTGCCTCTCGTGAGATGTTCGGTCACACCACAGGAGAGGTCGTGTTGGACCAGCAGTCCACTCTGAAGGTTGAGTAGGTCAGGCTGAGGTTCTGCCTTAGTGACTGATATGGCCACTGTCCCCCACCTTTCTTCCTTGCCAACAAAACCCCTATTTTGTTCCCATGTGAGGGGCTCTATGCTCTGGGGGAACCCCCCCCACCCCCCCGCTCCAGGGAGTGAAGCTTGACTCTTTGTGGCGACGATTCTATTCCCCTTGTTGGGATTGTTTAAATGTGAAATGTGGCCCCATCTTGGCCAGTGGAAGTGGGTTGCATCTGCCCTGGGAAGTGATTCTGGGAAAGAGGTTTCTCTCAAAGAAAAGAATTCCCAGGGGGAAGTGCCCCTCCTCAGGACTGGAGCCCATCTGCATGTGGGAAGAGCCTCTTTGTGGCCGCACGTGGCAGCGCATTGCTGATGATGGCCAAGCAGGAGAGTGGAAAGCCTTTGGGTCCCACTCTGAGCTCCCTCTATCTTGTCGTGTCTTGCTGGCTCCCCTTGGACTGCACTTTGGCTTTTGGCTCCCAGGCAGAGCTCTCTGCGGGTGGGGGTTCCAGTTGCACCCGCCTGTGTGCTCCCCGGGGGGGCTGGGCATTTGTCCCGTAAATGCCCCCTCCCCCACTCCAGTCTTTGCCTGGTAGAAGATGTTGGGGGGGGCTCGAGGTGTCTGTACCTCATGTGTGGGGGGCTCCTTGGTGACTCTGCAGAAGGTCCTTGGCTTGGGTCCTCCTTACGGTTAATGCACAAGTATTGTCCTTACTCAACATTCTAGCAGGTAGGTTTTATTTGGAAACTCCTTCCATAAAAAATCCTTCACAGTCTAGGCAAGGACCACCGTGACAATTTGGAGGGAGTTTAGTTAATCTGCCGAGAATGAGAATTCTCAACAAGGACTACTGCCTCACTCACCCATTCTACCTTTATGGGTTACTGGATTGTTGAACGTCTGGTGTGTGCTAAGCATTGAGCCCCAAAGGAAAGTTACACAAAAAAGAGTTCAGATGTGGCTCTCCGGCCCCACCCCTATCCCCAGAGCGCCCAGGCCCGCAGAGGGAGCTCTGCCAGGTAGCTCAAGGTCATGCGTGCCGAGAGAGGGTCCCTGGCACTGTGCTCTAGCAGTGTGTGGAGGGTGGGGAGAGGCTGGCGGGCGGGTTGAGTTGGAAGGGAATGAGACTGCAAGAGGTGGAGAGCAGATGGGCTTGCGGGGTTTTTGTCGGAAGTAGTGGGAAGGGGAGGGTGAGTATGTCCTCCAATGCCAGGCGGAAGCTTTGGGACCTTGTTTGGAAGACACTGAGGGGTGGAGTTGGGAGAGAGATGTTACTGTGGAGACTGTGGTTTGATGAGGGGGATTGAGGGAGGCAGGCAGGAGGCGGTGGTCATCCCTGGGACAGCTTCTGGAAGTCAAGCAGGTGCCACTTGGAGGGAAGGGAGGACCCATCCGTCACCCAGGGGAGGTAGAGGTGGGGGCACCGAGCTGGGAAACATGGATCCTAGACCTGGTTTGGCCTCTCGGTTGATGTCACCTTGGTCAAGTCATGCCTCCTCTTTGGGTTCCTGTTTTTTCAATGCAAACAAAGGGGGACCCACCCCTGGGATCTCTGTGGTTCTTGGGCTCTCTATGCGTGATGCACCTGTGTAGGAATCTGAGCTGCTCGTGGTTGCAGAACCGGATGTAGGGGCGGGAGGAGGAAGGTCTTCTGGCTCCCGTCCTTCACTATTCAGGAGGGTGGTGGCCCTCCTTCACTGTAGGAAGAAAGCAGGAGAGAAGGGTCATAGGACAGCTGTGTCTCTGTAAGGAAGGGCAGGGGCGGCTTGGGAGGAGCAGGCATTAGAACCCACAAGGATTTAGAACTCAAGCATACACCTGTCGATCATTGCTTGTTTTTCTAGCTCTCCTTTAATTTTTTTTTTTGCTTGATTCCCAAGCATGTATCAGAGTTAATGAAGCAATTCTATTGTTAAACCACATAGAAATTTAGAAGACAATGTACTTGGGTTTGAATGGAATAATTAGATGTCGGGGGGAAAACATCAGTAAGAGAATTACTTGTAAATCTCACATATTACCCCTTTGTACCACATCCATGAAAAAAATAGGATCACTTAAAAAACTCAGAAACAAGCTATTTTGTGAGTTTTGGTAAAAAGCAAAAGCATTTCTATTTCCGGTGAAATGCTTTACAAAGCACTTCAAAATGTAGATCTGAAACTCCATTTCTGGTTTGACATCTATGGAGAAGGCTAGAATCACTTTTCACTTTTGAAGAAGCATGTGATGCTGTTGAAAGCCATCAGGATTTTCTCTGGCAGAACCCGTACCTGCTAAGATGCCAGGGCACCATTCTTCTTTGCTGTGAATCATCAGACATAGTTTAAATTATATTTTTGTTGATGGAGAGGTGGAGGCTTTAGGATATGGGGGGATGTGGCAGAGACTGTGTAGGGGGGTGTCAGCCAGGCAGTCTAGAGAGAGCCTGAGGAGCCTGTCCAGCGTGAACTTGGGCTCCCTGTCCTATTTCCTGCTGGGGACAAGCAAGCAACCTTGACCTTGGCATTGACCCACATTGGCCGAGTTCAGCGATTGACAGGGCTCATTCTCAGGCATCACTTCCCTGGTTTCAGATTTCTCTCAGAAACAGGTGCAAATAGTTTCCTTCAAAGGGCACACTTAGCTCACACTCTTAGAATGCGGGCAAATTTGTGTGCAGCCCCAAGCTTGTATGGACCCTGCCAAGTTAGACATACGTGTGTGTAAATGGGATGTCGGCTGTGGCACGGGGAGCAGTTTGAAGAGTGGAAAGAGCACTGGATGTGGAGCCGGGAAGTCTGAGTTCAAAGCATGGCTTGGTCTCTTACTGGTTACTTGACCTTGGGCAAGTTAGTCAGCCTCTCTGAAGCTTATTTTTCTCTTCTGTAGAAAGGAGCTCGTCACAGCACCTTCCTCGCAAGGGTATTGTGAGGCCTACATAGGATGAGCGTTGGGGAGGCATTTTGTGAGTGATGAAGCATCCCCAAGACCCTCAGACTTGGGGTTCATCAGCAAACCTGGCATGTCCCCAGAAGGGTGTGATCAGAGCATCAGAGGACCCGGAAATCATGTCACATGTTTAGGGTGACAGAGCCTGGCATCATGCCTTCCACTCTCAGGGCCTGCTTTGCTGAGCACAACTTAGCGGTGATGTGACAAGGGTCAGGTACCCTCCAGGGGACTTGCCCGAGCCATCCCTGGGACTTAGCCCTGACCGGCGCCTGGCCCATGGCCTCCATCAGTGACACCTGGACCATGGAGTTGGGTGGCAGTCTCTAGGACCGAGGTCAACAAGAGAGAGGGAAAATGCCTGTCTCCCCCCTCTCCCTCCTCCTCCTCCTCCTCATTTTTGTGTTATTTCTCTCGGCTGGCAAAGTATTCAAAGAGCTCTAATTATTTAGTTGTCAGCTTGCGTGTAATTGTTTGCCCATAAATTGATTCACTTAACAAAATTTATTCAAATGTACTTCTTTGCATTGTACTTAAATGAGAACATTTAGCAAAGGGCGGCTGAGGCGGGCCGCGGGGACTGCGGTTTTCCTGTCGGAATGCTGGGGGCGGAGTTCAAGGACGGCCGTCATCAGCGAGTCAGGGCCCCCCCACCCTAACCCCAGTTTCCTTTGCGGGAAATTGGGGTGGTGGCAACTCCTTCCTCAGTGCTCCGGCTCAGATCCCGTGGGGTGGATGTGGCTATGAGGGAACCCCGGCAGAGCAGATGCCCTCTAGGGAGAACAGCCCACTCCGGAGCGGTGGCAAGGGCCAGGCCTTTATAAGACGGGATCTTCCAACTGGGAAGAATTGCTTTAGGGGATTCTGGAAGCTTCTTGGGGAGTCTTGGTTGACCACGAATTCTTTATAAGGAAATTAAGCCAGCAGGTCCTGGCCCTAAGACAACTCTCAGTTCCTCTAGAAAATCTATGATGGCCCCAGGGCGATATGAAACCAGTCTTCTCCCTAAAATACAGAACAGTGGGGAAAGGAGTCCTTAAGCGTTCCTTGGTGTTTGAAAAATCTTTTTTTGTTCCGCTTGGGTGGCCGTAAAAAATACCCTAGACATGGACAGAGGGGCTTAAGCAATGCAGGTGAGCTTTTTCGCAGATGCAGATCTGAGCTCAGGAGGCCGTTGTGGCCAAGTTCTGGTGAGGGCCCCCGGCTGGCGGGTGGCCGGCCACCTTCTTGCTGTGTTCTCACCCGGTCTGGCCTCCCCTCCTCTTGCTGTGAGGGCGCAGGTCCTGTCCCCTCAGGCGCCGCCTCATGACCTCATTTACCTTAATCACCTCCTTGGAGGCCCCGATTCTAATACCGTCATGTTGGGGGGAGGGCGGTGACATGTGAATTTTGGGGGACACAAGTGGGTCCACAGCAAAACTCAAGTGTGGAACAGGCAGAAGTTGCGGGGTGGGGGTGGGTAGCCGTCAGGCCGACCTGGGTTCGAATCCTGCCGCAGAGGGATGCGGGCACGTGATCACCTCTCCCAGCCTACCTCCTCTTCTGTGAGGTGGGATGGCGCGGCCACAGCGCCCAGGGCCTGTGTAAGGCTCAGTCCAGGGGGCGAGTGGGAAGCACTGGCAACAGCAGCTGGCACCCCCCCATCTCCAGGGACCTCCAACTCCTTCCTGTTCTGCCCTCTCGGGAGATTCCAGCCCTCGGTGCCTTGTGCTTTCAATGATGAAGAGGTTGAGCTGCCTTTAGGGTCTGCTTTAGCTCGTTGGTCCTGGAAGTGTGTCATCTTGAGACCAGAGGACCGTGCAGAGGCGGGGCTCTGTGTGCCCCAGGGAAGGTAATAACACCTAGCTCTCAAGGTTCTTCCTGTGAACCAGGATCCCCTATGGGGAAAGACCTAATTCAGCCCTTGGCCGGTGGCAGATGATAAACCTTGCACTGTGGCTCCAGGTGAGGCCTGAGTCAGGAGGATTCACTGAGCACTTACTATGTGCCAGGCCCTAGGGGTACAGCCTGGTCCCTGCTCTTACGGGCCTTGGAGTCTCCGGGGAGAAGACCAGCATTAACCAGGTTACAAAGGCTCCTGGCTGCGGTCTTGGGTCCATGTCCACCTGACAGCTGGCATCTCACTGCTGCCCAGCAGACGTCCTCGGGAGGGGCCGGCCCCTGGCCCTGAGGATGATGTGCTCTGGGAGAGGTGCTCTGGGAGGGAGAGCACAGGAATTCCTTCTCTAAGTCCCTGGCGTGTCCTCAAATGCCAGCTCAGCCCGCAGCTATGCACTCCTTCTTAGCCATCTCCTGTTTTGGTGTCCTCTGGGCAGCCCCTCTGAGTGTCCATGAGTCACAGAGCCGCTCCTTAAACTCCCTGGTCCTGCTCACGGAGAAGAGCTTTCTGTTTTTAACAAACAGATTCCAGGGAATGGAGGCGCGGGGCTGTGAGTGTGCCCACAAAATGATGGCTGGGGCCGCGCGCCGGGGCTCCGTCCCTCCTGGTCCTCCCTCGCGGTCCCAGCTGTGCCAGGGACTTGCGGGGGGACACGGGCGAACCCCTGCCCACTGGGTCAGGTGTGGAGGGCGGCATCAGGTGCACAACTGATGGGGGGGGGTTAGGAGGCACGAGGAGGCCCGCTTGGGTTTAAACCGAACCCTGATTTGGCAGCCGTTAGAATGGAAGGACAGAGGTTTGTCACCTTGACCACCTGCTGTGGTAGATACCTACCTTCGCAGCGGGCTTCCTGGAGTAGACTTCTGAGCCTGTCGCCTGGAGGGTTTATCGAAGGCCTTCCTGCTTTGTTCTGTGACTCTCTTACCGATAATGGACAGTTAGCAACAAACAGATTTTATCCTTTCTTTTTTTCCTAATATTTTATTTATTTATTTGGGAGAGAGAGAGAGAGAGAGACTGAGAAGAAGCAGGGGGAGCAGCAGGCAGAGGCAGAGGGAGAAGAAGACTCCGGGCTGGGCAGGAGCCCGACGTGGGGCCCGATCCCAGGACCCCAGGATCATGACCTGTGCTGAAGGCAGACGCTTAACCGACTGAGCCACGCAGGCACCCCAGAGTTTTTGCTTTAAAAGAAATATAAAGCCCTGGAACCGGTGAGCTTTTTATTATGACTGTTATTATTTTGGACATTCAGTTGGTTTATCTCTGCAAAGACCTGAACGTAGCTGTTTAGGGTGAGATTGCTAACTGCCCTTCTTCCTTTTGGCAACAGGAGCCCCTGAATTTTAGCCTGGCACATAATGAACCATCACAGACCACATTTCGTGGTCTCCCTTCCAGCTAACTGTGCCTGTACGATTAAGTCTGGCCAACAGGGTCAGAGGAAGTGTTGTATGCCATTTCTGAATTATTTGTCTAAGTACCTCAGTTGCGTGTTCTGCTGACCCTCTGTCTTTCCCCGGGTAGAGATATGGAGGTGGCTCTGGAGCCAGTCTCTACCATGTGGACAGTGGTGACAGCACAGGGACAGCAAGGCAACAGGGCGGAAGAAACTTGGATCCCTAAATGACCTCACCGAGCAGAGACACCTGCCGGCCTTGGCCCACTGCCCACAGTCAGAGTGTTCCGTGAAAGACAAACACATTTCTATATTAAGTCCCTGTATCTGGGGGCCTCTGACATAACGGATTAGCCTAAACCCTAAGTAATATATGTATGATCTCACAGAAGGTGTGGTTAGGTATCTAATTATCTGTAATATGGTTTTATGCTGAATTCTGTATGGATTTATGTTATTTATTGCTACCCCCAATCTAACATAGATTGCTAAGACTTTTCAGGATTTTATAGCAGACATATGCTAGCCCTTTTGCTTATAATTTTGAATTCCTTTAGATTTTAAAACCAAGTATATGGGAGACAACATTTATGGAAGATATCACTCTTGACAAGCTTGACTTATTTATATCAGGCAGTGAAAGTTACGTAATCTGGTGGGTTTCCTTTATGCTTTAGCTTCCAGGAAAGTTAGAGTCGTGTCAATTTAATGCTTACTATCAAAAACTTGTATTCACCATAGACTTTCTTTTAATTGTGTTTCTTTCCCTATATATATGCCACATTTGTGTTTTTGGGAAGAGATCCACTGCCCCTATTGTTACACCCCTCAGTGTCTGCCTGTCTGTTCCTCTGCCATCCATGTCCCTTCCCCCTGTGCACTACAGAGCTCCTTCTTTCCTGATGACTCAGTGAACATGTTTTTTCTGTGTACCTGTAGCCTTCCATAGGGAGCACACCTCCTGGACTTTTTTTTTTTTTTTTTAAGATTTTAAAAATTTATTTGACAGAGAGAAAATGAGAGAGAGAGAGAGCAAGCAGGGGGAGCAGAGGAGGGAGAAGCAGGCTCCCTGCAACACTGGGATCATGACCTGAGCTGAAGGCAGACCCTTAACCGACTGAGCCACCCAGGCGCCCCTCCTTCTGGACTTCAGTTAGAACTTGGAGCATACTGTATTTGCTTTAGCACCTGGATGTCACTGCTGGAGTGCGAGCCTATTGTGACCCTCCCTGCGGATTGTGCCCCTTACAGGTAAGGGTGGATTTGTCCAAGACCAGTTCCCTATAAGTTGGTCTCTTGCCACGTGTCTCCCTGGAGACACGGTAGACCCAAGAGCTTGAAGCAGTCAATTCTAGAAGATTCCTAAGGTGGCCTGAAGTGGTAATGGGAGGACTTTCAGTCTAGCCCTTGATAACGACATACATAGGAGGTGTTCTTCAAACCACGGACGCTGAGATGGTAGGGCTGAGTTGGAGTCAATCTCCAGCCATGCCATACGGATGTTGGATTCTAACCTCTGATCAGTCTAGTGGAGGAGTCTGTGTCCCAGTAACGATCCAGCTAAAAAGCCTCACAGCCCAAGGGCAGAGTCCATCCCTCTCTCAGATTCTGATGTCTTGTGCTGCTACTCCATGAGTGCCCTCAGTAAACAGGCTTCAACAGGCCAGGTCTGGTTATTTATCCTGCCTGTGTGACACCCTGGGATCCAGTCTCCCCTTTTCCCCCTTAGTAATAGAGCTGTGTCGGTGTTTGAGCAGATGTGATTGCCCGGGAGGGAATTTCCCCCAGCTACTCTTACAGCCCCTCGGAGCCTATGACTAGGAGTTAGCCAAAGGAGTGTGGACAGAAGTGATATGTGCATTTCCAGATCACATTTTTTTTTTTTTTAATTAGGAAATCATGTGCCATCCCCATCCCAGCCCCTTTTCCGGACTGGAGTGTGAAGATGACAAAGGAATGAATTTTGATCATGGCAATAAGATAACACCCTTGGGTATGGCAAAGAAGACAGGAAGACCTTGAGTGCTGGGAATGTTCTGCTCCCTTGATCTGGATGGTAGTTTCACAGACATGTACATACATAAAAGATAATTGAGCTACCCTCTGACTATTTCTGAGCTGGATTATACACAAGTTATGCCACAGGAAGAAAAGGAAAGAAGAACCTGGTCCCCTGAATGACCCTGTAGAGTCGAGTTTTCCTCTGGGCTGTTGCAAAAGAGAAAAAGAAACTCCTTTATGGTTTGGGCCATTGTATTGGGGGAATTTCTGTCCTAGCCATTTAGCATGTACCTTAAGTAATATATTTCTTTTCTTTTCTTCTTCTTCTTCTTCTTCTTCTTTTTTTTAAAAGTAGGTTCTGTGTTCAAGGTGGATCCCAATGCAGGGCTCAAACTCACCACCTTGGGATCAAGACCTGAGCTGAGATAAAGAGGCTGATGCTTAACTGACTGAACCACCCAGGTGCCCCTTAACTAATATATTTCTTAAGTGTAGGAAGTTTCCATTTTTATTTTGTCCTGTTCTTTTGACAGAGCTTGGTAACTAGAAAGTGCTTGCTATTTGTTTGATGAGTGCCTATTTTTGTACATGGCTTTTATCCGTTTATGGGGACATCTAGTACAAGTAAACCCAGAAAACAGGAAGGGTCACAACATGCCCCTGCCCTGAGGGCTCTGCCCTCCCCCTCCCCTGCTCCGTCCCTGCCCAGACCAGATGCCTTGGAGCTGCTAGTGCAGCTTCTTAGCCCCCTGCTCTCCAGGCCCTCCCTTCCCGCGAGCACTGCTGTAGTATCTTCAGCTTGTTTCTGGAAAGGACAAGGACTTTTGAGAAGAAGGACAGGGGGAAAACATTGTCCCTGGGGGTAGGGGAAGGAGAATGGACATTTTAATCTGGTCTCACCCAAGCACTGGGTGTGCATGGGGTGAGGCAGCAGTGGGAGAGGCCAGAGAGGCAAGCAAATGTCTGTGGTGCCTCACTTTGACATTGAACCCCTGAAAGAGGAGGGTCAGCCATCCGCCAGTTGACATGGCTGCCAATCATGGGACCTCGTTCATTTATTTGTTCTTAAACTGAACAGGAACTGGGTCATCTGTGGGGTCTGGTGGTGGGCTTGTGGGAGGGAGCACCCTCCCTGGAGGGTCTCCCAGGCTCTGTGGACTCTGCTCGGCCTATTCTCTGTCATCTCCCTGAGGTACCAGAGATAAGTCCTGAAAATCCCCATTTCCCAAAGATCATTTCACGGAGCACTAATTTTTTTTTTTTTTTTTTAAGGAAAAAATTTCTGTGGTAAAATAAATGGAGAAAGTGGGGCTTATGCCCCCCTTCTTGGAAATTCTTGCAGGTTAGCTCATTAAAACCTCTGCGAAGTAAAGAGTATGCTGAATGTCGTGTCTGGGTTTCCCAGGGCTGTCATAACAAAGTACTAAAACCCTGTGGTTTAAAACAGAAATGTGTTCTCTCCTAGTTCTGGAGGCTGGAGGTCCCAAACGAAGGTGTCAGTGGGGCCACACTCCCTGAGACACCCATGGGGAGACTCCTCCCTCGCCTCGTCCAGCTTCCGTGTGGCCAGCGATCCCTGGCATTCTTTGGCCTGAAGCTGAGCCCCTCAGTCTTTGCCTCCTGCTGTCATCCCATGACTTTCTTCCCCCTCCACATGTCTCTCTCCTCTTCTTATAAGGACACCAGTCATATTGGATTAAGGACCCAGTCTACTCCCGCGTGACCTCATCTTGACTAATTACATCTGCGGTGAGCCTATTTCCAAATAAGGTCACGTTCTGAGGTGCTGGGGGTTAGGACGTCCACATATCTTTTGGGGGGACACAACTCACCCCATGACACTTTGTTTAGCTCAGAATTTCCTAAGAACTTATTTTTATTTCTCAGAATTCTTTTCAAAATGCTCCCCGATGATCCTTCTGAGCTGGTGGCGAGAGCAACTCACTTTGGGAAATGCTACCTGGGAAGAACAAGATGGGGGAGCCAACCAAGGGATGAAGTGACCACAGAGGAGACCGCCCAGGGCTGGAAGGGGATTTGGAGTCCTACCTGAGGCCCTGGATTGGACGGGGGGCAGGGAGGACCACAGGACGGGGAAGCAGGAGTTGGCCTTTCCAGGACCACACCACAGAAGGCTTTCTGGCCTGCCCTGGGGAGGATGGGGCTCTGGGACAAGCCATCCTGGGGCCTGAGGCTGCTTGCCTGGCTAAGACACCACAGCGAACGTGGGGTGCAGGGGAACTTGGGCCCAGTCGTCCATCTCCACTTCAGAACCCGTCAGAGCAAGGGAGCCACAGAAGGGCAGCATCTGGTGTGTCCCCACGGCTGTCACACCTGGGCTCTGCCGCCTCAGGCTCCCAGCGCTGAGATGTGGGTGGCGTTTTCACACCTACTGAGCTAGTTTGTGGAAAGCACCCAAAATAAACCACAGGGTCTATAAACAAGTTTTCTTCCTGCCTATCCACTTTCCCTCAACTGGGCTTGCGAAGATGGACATGGCGCCCACCCCACACTTCTCACTTTGCGGCATCTGGGGAGAAGAAGGAGAATCCAGTTCTCTCTGTGGTAAAAGGACATGGATTCAAGTCCAGGGTTTGCCATGGACCTGCTGTGTGATCTTTGGCATGCATTCTAACTTCATCTTTGCATTTATAAAATGGAAGCAATTACACCAGCCCTGCTTACATCAGGGCTGTGGCTACTAACTATCTCTCCTTCCTTGTCGTTATTCTGTGCCAGGGACTATTATAGAAGCAGTGGTTCTAAAAGTTTCCTGTTGGGTGCGATGTACATAACATGCTATGTGAGCATGTTATCTATATTTATTTATAGCGCTATGCAAAAATATGTACTCATGTATTAATCTCAAGAAAGTAGCATAAATAATGTTTCCTTTCTCTCTCTTAATGACGAACTTTTGCTAAAAAAAAAAAAAAGAAAACATTTCCTCGTTATGGTAATAATAAAACATCTCTTAAATCAGGTTTATTGAGATGTGAATGACATAAAATAGAGGTGCGTCATTTTGTGAGATTTGCCAAATGTATATAATCATGCAAACATTGTTTTGATCAGGACAGAGTGTTCACATCCTCTCCAAAGATGACTGTGTCCCCTTCTGAAGCCCGTCACTCCTTTCTCCCCCAGCCTTAGGGAACTTCAGACTGGGTTTCTGTCCTTAGGGTTTTGCCTTTCTAAATAGCATGTACGTGGAATCATACAGTAGCTCTTCCTGTCTGACTTCTGTCTCTTCACGTAATGTTTTTAAGATTCTTCTGTGTTGTTGACTATGTCAGGGGTTTATGGCCGTGGTATGGATGTGAGCACAACTTGTTTTTCCATTCACTCACTGAAGGACATGTGGGTTATTTCCAGTTTGGAGTTATTACAAAGACAGCTCCGTGAGCATCCATGTACACCTCTTTCTGTGGACTTCCTTTCCTTTCTTTTGGATAAACACCTAGATGGGGAGTGACTGGATCGTACGGTGGGGGTTGTGTTTAACTTTTTGACATGCTGCCAAACTGTTCTCCACAGCGATACCCACCAGCATGTGTGAGTTCTGATTGCTTTGTGTCTTTCTGAGGACTTGATATTGTCAAGATATATATATTTAATGATACCCATTCTAGTAGGTGTGTGCTGACATCCCATTGTAGCTTTCATTTGTATTTTCATAACGACTAGTGATATTGAACATCTTTTCACGGGCTTGTTTACCATCCATATTTCTTCTTCACTGAAGTGTCTGTTCAAATATTTTGCCTAATTTTAAAATTGGCTTGTTTTGTTGAATTTTGAGACTTTAGAAGTATTTTGGATATGGCTTGTGTTTTATTACATGTGTTTTGAAAATATTTTTTTCAGTCTATGATTTTTTTTCATTTTTTAAGTGTCATTCAAGGAGCAGTTTTTAATTTTGAAGAAGTTCGATTTTTTCCTGTTTCAATGATTACTTTTTGTGTCTTATGTAAAATAAAAACACAAAAATCTTTACCTAATTTTAGAAGGATTTACTTTAATGTTTTCTTATAGTTTTACTGTTCTAGACTTTACCTTTAAGTCTATGATGTATTTTGAGTTAATTTTTGTATATGGTGTGAGGTAGGGGTTGAGATTATTTTCTTTCCTTCTTTCTTTTTTAAAAAGATTTTATTTATTTATTTATTTATTTATTTATTTATTTATTTATTTGTCAGAGAGAGAGAGAGCATGCACACGGCTGGCAGAGTGGCAGGCAGAGGCAGAGAGAGAAGCAGGCTCCTCACCAAGCAAGGATCCTGATGCAGAACTCAATCCCAGGACCCTGGGATCATGACCCCAGCCAAAGGCTTAACCGTCTGAGCCACCCAGGCATCCCATTTCTCTCTCTCTCTCTTTCTTTCTTTTTGCATAGGGATAACCCATTGTTCTCACACCATTTGTTGAAAAAATTGAATCTCTCTTCACAAATGTTCTTTTCACCTCAGTAAAACATCTCTGCACCATACCTGTTCAGCTCTTTCTCTGCATTCTCTATTTTGTTCCATTGATCTATATGGCTCTTCTTTCATCAGTACCACACTGTCTTAATTACTGTGGCTTTACATTAAATTTTGAAATTCAAATTGTGTGATTCCTCCAGCTTTGTTCTTCTTTCTCAAAATTCTTAGACCACTTTAATTTTTTTCTTTGTAGTTTCCTACAAATTTTTGGTTGATTTCTACAAAAGAGCCTGTTGGGATTTGAATTAGTATTACCTAGAATCTATAGATAGATCAATTTTAGGAGTATTGACATATTAATAAAATTGAGTCTTCTGATCCATGAACATGACACATCTCTCCATTTATTTTGGTCTGTTCTGATTTCACTTAGTGTTTTGTGGTTTTCAGCATATATTAAAAACTTTATTTTTAAATACTTCATGCTTTTGATCCTAATCTAAATAAATATATTTATTTATATTATAGATGAATATATATTCTTATTTCTGATTATTTAGTGCTGGCACATAGAAATATAATTGACTTTTGTACATTGATCTTGTGTCCTGTGATCTTGCTAAACTAGTAGCTTTTGGTGTAGACTCTGTGGTTTTCTTCATGGACGATCCTATCATCTCTAAATAGAGGCAAGTTACTTCCTTACCATTGTGTATGTCTTTCTTCTCCTCTACCCTTCCTCATTTTTTCCCGTCATTGCATTGGCTTGGTCTTCTTGAATGTGAGCAGTAGCAGTGAACATCCTCACCTTGTCCTAAGTCCTTGGGAGAAGGCACTCCATCTTTCACCATTAAGTAGGGTGTTAACTTTAGGCTTTTCATAGATATCCTTTATCAGTTTGAGACATCTCTTCAATTCCTAGTTTGCTGATTTATTTATTTTCTCAGATTTTTAAAAAAAAGGCTATTAAAATATTTATTTATTTATTCATTTTTTAAAGACTTAAATTATTTATTTGACAGAGAGAGAGAACACAAGTAGGCAGAGAGAGAGAGGGGAAAGCAGGCTCCCCGCTGAGCAGAGAGCCAGAAGCGGGGCTCGATCCCAGGACCCTGAGATCACAACCTGAGCTGAAGGCAGAGGCTTAACCCACTGAGCCACCCAGATGCCCCCCAAATATTTGTTATTCTAATGTTTTTAGAAGGTTGAATTGACTTTATTATGTGATTCCTGGATTGACCAGCATCCCAACCTACCATGTAGAGGAGAACTCATAAGACTTTTTTTAAAAGAGTAGTTTCAAGTTTACAACTAACTTGAGGAGACACTACAAAAATTTTCCCTATACTCTCTGTCCCCACACGTGTTCAGCCTTCCCCATTATCAAGACCACTCACCAGAATAGAATTTTTTTTTTCACCAACAAAGAACCTACATGTTGACATGCTGTAATTACCTGAAGTTTCATAGTTTATCTTAGGATTTGCTCTTGGTGTTTCACATTCTATGAGTTTGGGCAAATGCATAGGAATATATATTCATCATTATATCATATAGAGTATTTTCATCCTAAAAATCTTCTATTTTCTGCCAATTCATGTCTCCTGCCTTGCCCTTGGCAACCACCGATCTTTTCAGTGTCTTCATTGTTTTGCCTTTTCCAGAATGTCACACAGTTGGGATGATACAATGTGTGGCCTTACAGATGGACTTCTTTTACTTAGCAATATACATTTACGGTCCCTCCCTGTCTTTTCATGGCTTGATAGCTCATTTCTTTTTAATGCTAAATAATATTCCTTTGTCTGGATGAACCACAGTCCTCCACTCACCTACTTAAGAACATCTTGGTTGCTTCCAAGTTTTGATGATTATGAGTAAAAATGCTATAAATATCCACATGCAGGTTTTATGTGGACATGTGTTTTCAACTCCTTTGGGTAAATACCAAGGAACACAATTGCTGGATCATAGGGTAAGAATATATTTAGTTTGTACTACCAAACTGTCTTCCAAAAATAACTGTGCCATTTTGCATTCCCAGCAGCAATGAATACAAATTCCTGTTTCTCTGCATCTTTACCAGCATTTGATGTTGTTCGTGTTTTGGATTTTGGCCTTTCTAATTCGTGTAGTGGTATCTCATTATGGTTTTAACTTAAAATTCTTTAATGACATATTATGTTGTGAATCTTTTCTTTTGTTTATTTGCCATCTGTGTATCTTCTTTGGTGAGGTGTCTGTTTAGGTCTTTTGCTCACAAGTTTGCATGGACTCCAGCGTTGCTTGGGGGGCACCAGGGAGTTCTTTCAGGCCCAGAAGACCTGATGTGAGGATGATACACCAGAGGAGGCCTGGGTCTGGGCCTGAAGAGGAGGCTGTGTGGTGTGTGGCCTGCCTGAAGCAGGAACCCATGGGTGCCAGGTTGTGAAGCTTGAGAAAAGGTGTTCACCTTCTCCTTCCAAGGCACCAGATGTGACTCAAGCTGCCTTCACACACAGATGTCCTCCTAGGGAGGATAAGGGGAAAGGGAAGAATCTGAATTTGACTAAATATCCAGAAGAATCAAAATTGAAAATCAGAAGTGATTAGGTGAAGTTAAAGTTGAATTTCTCCCACTGTCATCAACAGAAAAGACTGGGGCCACACTCACTCTGAAAGTGCTAGGGATGGATGTCTTCCAGGCTTCTCTCCCAGCCTCTGGCAGCCTCAGATGTTCCTTGCCCTCTAGATGACTGGTTCCTATCCTCTGTCTTCACAGAGGCCTTTCCTCTCTGTGTGTCTGTCGAATTTCCATGTGCTATAAGGTTACCACTTATATTGCAGTAGGGACACCCCAGGGACCTTCATCATCACTTGGTAAAATCTATGAAGATCTATTTCTAAATAAGGTTAGGAAGGTTTAGGAAGTCCTAAATATGGACTGGGGAAGGGGGCTTCAACATCCCTTATTTGGGGATTGCATTTGGACCCATAGCACATCGCATGGACTTATGGCTCTTGGGACCCTCACTGAATAATGCTGCCCTGCACATCAGATCATTGGGATTCCAACTACATTTGCACACCCACAGCACACAGCCATCAAAAGAGGCATCTGTGAAAATGTACAAGGAGCTCCGGCCATAGGGAAGTCTGGCACACTCAGGCCCAAGTCCTGGCTTTTCCACATAGCAACTGGGTGGGCTCAGGCAGGTTGTGTTGTCTATCGCACTTGTTTTTATTACTTGGAACATGGAGTAATTATTTTCTTTCTTAATCTGCTTGGGTTGCTCTCACAAAATACTATATAGACCTAGAGGGCTTAAACAACAGGATTAGTTTTCTCATAGTTGCAGAGCTTGCAAGTCCAAGATCAAGGTGCTATAGAGGTGGTTTCTGCTGAGTGCACTCTCCTTGGTTTGCTGGCTGCCACCTCCTTGCTGTGTCTTGTCGTGGGGAGTGGGTAGGGGAGGAGAGAGAGCAAGCTCTTTGGTGTCTCATCCTATAAGAGCACCCCACCTTTATGACCTTATTTAACCTTAATTACTTCCTTAGAAGCCCCATCTCCAAAGGTAGCCACACTGGGAGTTAGGACTTCAACATAGGGATCGGAGGTGGGGAGTGGGGAACGCAAATATTCAACCATAACCTGTCCTCTTCCAGCATTGTTAAAAGGACTAAAGTAGATACTTCAAGTGACTATGAGAGTCTCTTAGGGGCCCAAGGATGGAGAGACAGTCTCTCAGGAGACTAGGAAAACAGCATTGCCTTCCTTGGATTGTCTACATGATAGAGGCTTATTTCCCTCTCCTGTGACTGGATCTTTGGAGTCGGTGGGCTCATACCCTAAAACATGCGTGGAGATTGCTGAGAAAGGAACAGAGCCACAGAGCCACCAGGAGCTGCAGAAGCTGCTACTGACTTGGGAAATACCAAGAGGACGTTACTTACTGAAACCCTTAGTGACATCCACTGTGCATCTGGGAATGCGTGGCTAAGACACGGGGAGAGCAGGGAAGTGGAGTGCTTTGGGCAGAAGAACAAAATTTTCAGGGAAGACGTAAGAGATCTTCCCCAATCCTGTCAGGATTTGTTATATCCCCCGTCTTCACTTTGCATCCTCTAGACCTGTATGAAGCTCGTAGTCATCATCTCATGGAAAGGAGAATGGGAATGAATATTTATTGAGGACCTCCTGTGTGCTCAGAGATTTCACACACACGGTCATTTCCAGTTTCAGTTACTTGACGTGGAAGTTTGCTGGTGAGAAATCGGAGGCTTGTGAAGACGAAGCTGGTGAGCGGCAGAGCTGGGCTTCGAATCTGGGTCCGTCCGACTTCACAGTGCTTTGGAGCCAGCGATCCAGCCGCAGTTTTAAGTAGACTGCTCTACCTTCAGGGTGTCTCTGTGAGGTCCTGGATGGTAGGGATCTCATCAGATTCCTTGACCCCTTCTCAACAGCACCTAGCACAGGACAAGGAGCGTGGTGGGGGGCTCCCAGAAATGTTCAGCGGAGCCATGGTGGATGGGTGATGATTGGGTCAATATCAAAGTACACATCTAGATGCTATATCATTATCCCGCTATGAGAGTCCTGCCAGCAGCCTTTGCCCACCAAGAGCCCCCACGGCCACATCTGGACCACATACCTAAGTGCTCAGTCTTCTTCCCTTTGGATGTGTGAAAGGTAAGAGGAGGGCTGGAGCACTGGCTTTCCTGGTGTCCCTTGAGTGCTGGATCAGAAGCTGCCCTGTCCCAGCTTCCCAGGCCCTGAGTCTGCCCTTGACCAGTCTGACCGCCACGTCCCCCCCCATTTTTTCTTGTGCCTACTGGCATCAGAAAGGTCAGTCGGAGGATGTCCAGAAACCCCTTCAGGGACTGATGCGGCTGAATCAGAGAAGCTCACTCCTCTGCCTCGTCCCGCTTAAAGAGATTCGCGTGTTTGGCTGGTTCTTTGAAAAAGCCTGTGTACCCCAGGAGGTGGGGAACAGAGTGCTCTAGAGCTCAAAGGGCTGATTTTTGCACAAGTCAGACGCTGGGTAAATCAACACCGCTCCCATTTAAAAACCATCAAAGTCAAGGTCTATTTGTTGAGCTGTTTATTTGGTACAGATGGCTGTCAAGGCCACGAAGGAAACATTTGTGCCTGCTGATGGCTTTCAGAGGCCAATCAGCCTTCCCACCTCTCAGAATGCCCTGGTTTCACCCCTCGTCCTTCCTCGCTGCTCTGTTGCCTTTTCCTTTTCAGCCTTGAATGTTTCTTAGAGCATTGTGGGGCCCAACGGGCTAGTGGGGTGACGGCTTCATTAGAGATGAAGCTGTCTGAGCGATGAGCTCTTCCATGGGGCTGGTGTTAGTTAACTCTCGCTTTGCAAAGTCGTTTTTCACATATTTACACACTCCCTTTCCAAGAGGACTGTCCTGGCTTTAGGGCAGGCATTGTCTTTTATCAGGCCTCCACTGCCTTGCACACAGTGTCTCGTGAATATTTGTGGTTTGAGGGTGTGTGTGCAAATGAGCACGTGTGCCCACCTGCGTGTGTGCACACGTGTACGTCTACCGGGATGGAACAGTTAAGGAGCCAACAACCCCAGGAAGGCAGTCAGCAGACGGTTTTAAGGCCCAGCTGCCTGGGGGGTGGTGGGGGTGGTTGATAATGGGAAAAAGTAAACAATGATCATTTAAGGGACTTTTTGTAATGGAACTTTTGGAGAATCAGCCCAGATGTCATTTTGCTTCTAAACCCCCCATCAAGATTCTCACAGTGGTTGCCCAGAGAAGAAAGGTGCCCATTTGTATGGGCAGAGGCTTTCTTTGCAAACATTTATCCAAGGGCAGAAAAAGGGCTGTCGGGGATAAGAAAGTCAGCCAGTGGAAGATGGTGCTAGAGGAAGATGCGGAGAACTCTTATAGCATTTCAGCTTGGGGCACTGAGATATTCCCTGTGGATCTTCCCAAGACAAAGAAGTAGATTTGTGGTTAATGCCGAAAACAGCAGCAAGGAAGAGGAACAGGACATGGCAGACCAGTCACCAGCAGAGAGAAGAGCTGTAAACTGGGCATCGCTACTTGCGGTGCTACACTGATAGCTCAGCAGGTTCTGCTCATTCTGTGTTGTGGGTTCAGCGTTCCCCAACTGTCCCTATTTCTTTGGTTTCTTTTCTTTTCTTTTTTAAATAATTATTTATTTTAGAAAGAGAGGGAGAGAGAGAGAGAATTCAAGCAGTCTCCCTGTTGAGCTCATGAACTGAGCCGAAATCAAGAGTTGGACGTTCAACCAGCTCCCAAGTGAGCCCCCAGGTCTCCCCACCCCTAACCCTGCCCTTGGTTGGTCTGCATGACACTGTTTTCAGGTGAAAAGAACCTCAGGTATCGCTGACCAGGTAAAGCCCGCGGACATTCACAGGACTGGGGCTTTTGAGCTGGGCCACCCCAGTCCGGCCCACAGGCTGCACCTCGAACCGCTCTGGGTTCCAGAGACACAAGGGGAGCCCGTCTGTTTGCTGAGGATGGGGAGCCACAGTGATGGGGAACCTGAGGGCTCCAGCATTCTCCCTTCTGCTGCCTGCTGAGCTGCAAATTGCTGAACCTGAGGATGTTTCTTTCCCATCAAGGGTGTAATTAACACCTGTCCAGGCAGGGGGCGAGAACGGGAGGGGGATTCCAAATCCGAATCCGAGGCAAGAGCCGTCGTCAGGAAGTGCTTAGTTCCAGGAAGCACATTTCCTTCCAACTTGGAGGGATTCAGAAGCTGTCCGAGAAAATGAAGAGGCAGGTGGTGTTTATCTGGGCTAATGTCTCTGGGTTTACATGCTTGATTTCAGCATGCGGGCTGACAGCTGCCTGATGAGCCGCGGAAGCTCGCTCGGTAATGGACCCAGAGCCGCGCGTGTTAGTGCCAAACCTGGGCACGGCATTCCTCCGAGCTTCCTGTGTACTGTTAAGTTAGTTTTATCTCCAAAGCTATTTCCTATAAAGCAAAACAATGATCAGGTAGCCTTAGGAGCTCTGTGGATGACAAACTATTTCAGGAACTCTGTAGTCTGTTAAACACCCAGTGATCAAGGAGTTGCAGAGAAAGTCATGGTCATACGGGACACAGTTGCGCACGCCACCGGGTTATCGTCCCAACATTGAAGTGCCAAGTTGGTCTTACACAGATAGGTTGATGTGGTCAGAAGGATAACATAATGAAGAATGTTGTGTGGCACCTTTGTTTTATTTTTTGGGTTTTCTTTTTTTTAGAGTGAGTGAGCAGGGGCGGGCCAGGGCAGAGGAGGAGAGAGAGAGAGAGAGAGAGAACCTCAAGCAGGCTCCTGCCCAGTGCAGAGCCCTACATGGGGCTCCTTCTCATGACCTTGAAATCATGACCTGAGCCGCAATCCAGAGTCAGATGCTTAACCGATGGAGGCACCCAGGCGCCCCAGCACCTTTGCACATTCATCAGCTCCTCTGTATCTCACAACATCCTTAGATGTACTTTTTAAATATATATATATATATATATTTAACAGATTTTATATATTTATTTGACAGACCACAAGTAGGCAGAGAGGCAGGCAGAGAGAGAGGGGGGGAAGCAGATTCCCCACTGAGCAGAGAGCCCGATGTGGGGCTCAATCCCAGGACCTTGGGATCATGACCTGAGCCGAAGGCAGAGGCTTTAACCCACTGAGCCACCCAGGCGCCCCTTAGATGTACCTTCTATTCTGATGTGTGCAGTTTATAGACTTGTGTACCGATCAGACTGGTTAAATAACTCGGACAGAAGCAGGGGAGGAACAGATAATGGGAGCCACACACTGTCCCGGAGAGCAGTCTCCTATCCTGCTGCCCTGAGCGGTGGTGGGGGGGATGGGGACATGCACCTTACAAGGACACCAGTCATGCTGGATAAGTGTGCAGCATAAATCATAATTCAACTCACAGTAAAATAAGGTCACTTATATTTTTGGTCTTTGCCCCATTCTTGGCATAGAGCTCCCCAAATCCTTAGAATTTTGTAAATGGTGAGAGCAATAAAAGTGTCTTGTTGTGTTAATGGGGTGACTTTGGGAAACTCCTAAGGAGGAGGGTTTGTTGCCAGGGAAACCAACCATGTGATGACGGGGTTGGCACTTCTATCCTCTGGGAGGGAAGAGGGGCTGGTGATTGGGTTCGATCACCAATGGTCAGTGATTTCATCCATTGTGTCTGTGTCATGAAGCAGCATAAAAACCTAGAAGGGGAGGAAGGGTTTGGAGGGCTTCCGGGTCCAGGAACACATGGAGCCCTAGGAGAGCCATACACCTGGTGATGGCAGGGGGGCTTCCTCATACCTGACCCTGGGCATCTCTTCTGCCTGGCTGTTGCTGAGTTATATCCTTTTATTATAATCTGGCAATCTAGTGAGTCTCTGAGTTCTGTGAGCTGCTCTAGCAAATGGACTGAACCCACGGAAGGGGTGGTCGAATCTCTAGTCTTTGGGCTGTTGGTCAGAAGACAGGTGACCTCCAGACCTGCAGCTAGCACCCGAGTGGTCGCTGCGACCATGGAGCCCTCTCCCCGTGGGGGTGGACGCACTCTCCAGGTTGCCCCATTCGTGTTGGAATGGAGTCGAATTGTAGGACACCCAGCTTTAGCTCTGTCTAGGAATAGCTCCGCGTTAGCCCAGATTCTCTGGAAAACAGAGCCTGCAGCAAGACTTTCTGGGGAGGGAAGGAGATCCTGCAATTTCAGGGAGGCAAGGATGCAGGGAAAGGAAGGGAGACAAGAAAGTGGGGAGGTAAACATGAGGCGATGCGAGAGAAGTGCCTTGGAGAGCCATACACCCAGCCGAAGCACCCCCACGAGAAAGGAGCCGATTTCAAAGTCACTTGATAGATCTGAAGAAGCCACGTGAACCACGGCACCACAGAACAATCCATCTCGGTGGGGGGTTTCTAGGGAGGGCGAGGAAGTCATCAGCCAGCCAGTCCGCTCCTGTCTCCCAGGGTTAAATGTACCTTCGTGGCTTTGGACTCTTTCCCAGTTCTGGGTCACATCATTGAGCCTAGAACCCACCACCGGGGAAACCACAACTCTGCTCCCTCTGAACCCAGGGGTGGGAGGGGGAGTTAGGTAGGTGTGGCTGGGCCCACAGTGGGCTCAGGCAGTGACTGGGATAGAGGACAAGTCCAGACGGTACGGTATAGGGCTGGCGTCCTGTGGCCATGCCTGTGGCCTCCCTGGCGGAGGTGTGGCTGAGACAGCACAATGGTGGGGAGTAGGGCCCGACTGCAGCCCTACAGTTGGTCTGGAACTGGAGGCTAGGCCAATCTCGAGGGACAGATCTGGACTGATTCGGTCTCTAAATGTCTTGACTAGTTTGAAAAGCCTCCTGCAGGTGGTTAACATCTCACAGTTATTAATCTGTGGGTATTTTGCAAGTGGGAAGTCCATCCCAGGGGTTATGGGAAACACAAGCTGCACGGTGAGGGCTCGGACCAGCCACGCCCCCTGCTGTGCCTCCTGATGAGCGTGCAGGTGCATGGAAGCCACTCGATCTTTGAAGCACCCCCCACTCCCCGAGGCCTGTACCCAGTGTCCCAGGGGACAGATAGTCTCTGCCAAGTGCGTGCTTGCCTTTCCTGGAGACCGAAGCACAGACCTGTAGTTTTAAAGCCCTAGAGGACAGAGCCATGATGCCATTGCCCTTATTTGGCTCAAAAGCTGGGTGAAATGAATCTTCCTTAAAAAGATCAGGGACCTGGCAATTCCTCAGCTCCATGGAGGCCCGGGAGCTGCGCCACTCTGGTCCCCTGCCAGCAAGGGCTGTGGCTGCAGCTGTCCGCTCCTTCCCGGGCCCGCTGCCGCTATGGAGAACCACTTCAGCCCAGGGTGTCCCCTTCCCAGGACTGTCCACTTACAGTGACTGATCAAGGAGGGGCTTCAGAATCTGGTCATCCTGCCCTATTCTGCAGGCCAGATAGACCCCAGGGCTCTCCACAGGGCTTGGCCTCTCCCTGTGCCCTCCCTAGAGGGTCCTTGGGTGTCCCTCTCTACCTGACCTCTGGCACAGCGAGTCCCCCAGAGGCAGCCGCCTCCAGAGAACACGATGGGCACCATGCTGTCACAGGTCCTCCTCCTGCGACATGCCAGACATGGAAGGGGCGATGACACTAGCCAGCCCTTGTCATAGGAGCGAGTTAGTGATGATAGCAGTGCAAGCAGCCTCGGTTGGGGACCCCGGGTGGGGAGGAGGGGCTGTCTGCCGGGAACAGTGCTGTCTGAAGTGAATGCTGGTCCAACGTGCTGCTGACCGCAGGGAGGTCCAGCCAGAGATGACAGGGCATCCCTGTGGATTGGGCTGTCACAGGCCGGGGAGGCACGACAGCAGGTGGGCAGCCACCGGGAAGGCTGTGGAGGCAGAGCTTCAGGTTCTGGACCTGGGACTTAAGTGGTCCTCTGCAGCAATGAATTTGAACTTTAAGAGTCGTCTCTGGCACCACGAGTCCAGAGAGACTTTATGCCAATTAGGAGAAGGCACCGCCCAGATGGACCCCACCCACCCCCCAGCAGGCACGTAGCTTGGAAGGGAGGAAAATGGCACCCCAACCCATAGGCAGAAGCAGCCCTGGCCAGGGAGCGTCGCTTTGCCAGGGAAACCTGCCTGCCCTGGTTTCAGTTCCGACTCAGCAACTCGGCCAGGAGCCTTGGTTGTGGGCTTGGGATGCAGCCCTGATTCCAGATTTTGCTTGGAATGTTAGTGCACACTTGGCCTTGGAGAGCATTGGAGCAAATAGACATAGGGCAGCTCAGGTGGCAACCTTGGGCCACCCAGCCCTCAGGGCCCTTCCTTTGCCACCTGTAAACCGTAGGGCCACACATGCACATGGCCCTTTCAGAGTGATTTCCTCCCATCCCTGCAGGACACTCCGAGGTGGGACATGAGGACTAGAAAGCTCAGAGAGGATGGGCTATTCCTTCAGTCAGGAGTGGGACAGCTCTCTGTCTTCCAGAAACCCTATGCCAGTGTGATGGATTTCACAATCAGCATTCCAGAGCAAAGAAGACCAGGCTGGGTCATCCAGTCCAACGATGCCCGTGAGAAATCTCCACTGTGGGGAGCTTTTGTGACTTGTCTGAGATCACATGGCTGCTTAATGAAAGAGGCACATTCGGAACCAGGTTTCTGCCTTCCCCGGGCTACTGCCCTCCTGTTCGTTTCCCATGCTGCGGTCATGGTGATTCCCTTGCCAGAGACTGTGGAGAAGAGCCTTACGCTGTTTTTGATTGTGGGGTGTCTTCTGCATGCCATGCAAGGAAGAATTGTCTATGTACTTTCCACTTCCATATCTGCATAGTCCCTCAAAATCGGACTCTTTGGCATTGCTCCACTCATCAAACATCCATCTACCTACATAACCATTCATCCGCCCATTCACCATCCATCCATCCACCAATCATCCGTCCATTCACCATCCATCCATCCATCCACCCATCCATCCATCCATCCATCCATCCATCCATCCATCCATTCCTTCACTCCTCAAACATTCTCTAGATCTTATTCTGGGTGCTGAGGACACAAAGACAAAATGGAGGGCATCTTCCCTCAAATAGCTCACTGTCTAGAGAAGGAGACAGACACATGTATAACCAACGATTGCCCCAGGTCAAAGAGGCCCAGTGAATCAGGGAGAGATACCATATGTCTTGGGGATCAGACAAAGGTCCATGGAGATGAAGTTCAGGTTTGCGGGTTGAAGGGCAATCAGACGGGCATCTAACAGAGAGGTCAGGAAGGCTATGCAGGAAAGACGTGGGGGCCAAGAACTGCACCCAGTTTGGGAGCCAAGGTTTGGTGTGGCCTTGAGAGCAACATTGAGGGTCTTGAACTTGACTCAGAGGACAGCAGAGAGCTACTGAAGGCTTCAGAGTAGGGGTGCCACCAAAGTCTTGAATTTTGGGGCACCTGGGTGGTTCAGTCAGTTAATCATTGGCCTTGGGCTCAGGTCATGATCCTGGGGATTGAGTCCTGCATCAGGGTCTCTGCTCAGCGGGGAGCCTTGTTTCTCCCTCTGTCTGGCGCTCCCCCTGCTTAGGCTCTCCCTCTCTTTCTCTCACTGACAAATAAATAAATAAAATCTTAGAAAAAACACACACACACACTCACACACACACACACACACACACACACACACACACACACTTGAATTTTCAAAGCAATGTGGTAAGTGGAGGATGAACCAGAGTGCCTGGCCTGGGTGACTGGGAGATAGGGATTCAGGAGGGGGTGAGGATGAATCTGACTTTGGACATGTGGAAGCTATGACCGGAGGCCACTCCTCTGAGGACAGCACTCTCTGAGTCTCAGCCTTTCTTTCTTCCTGAACCAAAATAATGTCCCTTCTCACTGCCTCTCCAAACTGTGTTTCCATGGGAGAGTGGGGTGGGAGTCTGATGGCTGTATGAAGCCTGGAGGCTTTTCATAGGTGTAAATATGCAGATTATTTGTAGGCACATCCATAGGAATATATATATATATATACATATATATATATATATATATATATATATAGTGTGTGTGTGTGTGTGTGTGTGTGTGTGTATATATATATATATATATATATATATATATATATATATATATGAAATGGGTTTTTTTGAGCCTTCTCTTCATCTGCTCTGTCTGCCGTTTCCCTGCATACATGACTGGAAATATTTGGTGTAATTTATAGACACGCATGAATGCTTTTGTGGATTTTAGATCTGTATACTTTTTGCCCAAAAGTGGTTTTCCTTAAGGTTCCTAATTGGGTGGGGACCAGGGAGAGAGGCCAGCAGACACCGCGGTTAATGGGACAAGATACCGTGGTTAATGGGACAAGACACTGAGGTTACTGGGACAAGGCTCCAGGGAAGAGACTCCGCCCTCATTCTCCCGGCTGCACTCCCTTGGCGGTCAACGTCTTGGGCTCTGGGCACTGCAGCCCCCATGGTCATGTTGCCTGGGACAAGGAGCTTTGCATGGGTAGTAATTCCTCTAGCCACCCCCTCCCCACCAGGTCCACATCAAAGGGACGGTTGTGTCCTCTTGCTGGGCTTTCTTTGTCTAGATCCCTTGCCTACCCCACTTCCTGCTGCCCATGCTGTCCTTCCCTTGACCTTCCAGCCACCACCTGCTTGTTTGCTTCTCCCACTTGGAGCCACACTCCTTCTCTCACAGTTAGCATGCACCTTGCTCCTGGCCCCTCCCACCAGGTCTGAGCATTCCATCCTGCTTTTGCCCTTGGGGCCCTCAGCGAATACCCTGAGCCCACATTTTCAGCTTGATCAGCGAGAGCTGTGTTCTTGCCCACTAGCAGCCCTGGGCTGGATTGTAGGCAAATTGGTCAGAGATTATTTCCTGGGTTTTACTCTTTGAAGTCTTTCTTGTCTTTCTGGATCCTTCTAGTGGGCTTTCTCTATTTTTTTCCTGTCCAGGCTCAGGCTCATTCCCATTTAGTCCTCTCCACCTCCCATCACATCCCACCCAGCAAAACCTGATCTAAGATCACCTGTGGACAATTAGGTTGGCTGCCTGGCTCCAAGATATACCAGTGGCCACGTCCATGACATTTCTTTTGTCCCCAGCCCTGTCCAATGGGTCCAAGAAGCAGCAGCAGCAGCACAGGACCCAAATGGATCCTCTCTTCTGCTATACTTCCTGCCCCCAGTTAAGAAGAATTTTTAAGACACTCTGACTTCTCCAGCTCTGAAAAGCTCCAGATTCCTGGGTCTTCAGCTCTTTGGATAGCAGTCTAGTTTTGCTAAAAGAGCAGAGAAGTCCTCCCTTAGCAAAGTTACATTTTCTCTCTTGCTTTCTGCTTCCAGATGGGTCCCCCTCAGCCCTAGACTTGTCTCCTTGAAGGACCCCATGGAAGGCTGTAAGAAGCTACTGACCGCCTCAATGTCTATGCTACGGCCTTGGTAAAACATGGTCTGTATCCCAAGGAACCACAGGTCACTGCTAAACACCCATTTTGCATGTACAAACCACAAATACCAACATACCAACCCCACATCCTATCTACTTGCTAGCTTCCAGTCAACCAGCTGCCGATCATAAGTCTCATGTAAAGATTACATTTCTTTGTACAAAATTTGGCAATTGTGATGTTGAAATTTGCAACCTAAAGCGGTTTAAGCAATAAAAGAGTCTATTGACTCCCTTGACTAAAATTAAAAAAAAAAAAAATCAAGACCAGTTCTGGCTTCAGGATCAGTTTGATCTAGTGTTTCAATGCTGCAAGGACATTCGTGTCTGTCTCTCCATTCCATCTTTGACCGTGTTCACTTCATCTGAAGTCCAGCAGTTCTCAAGGTTGCAAGATGAATGCCATCAGATTTCAGAAAACTATTCTTGCAGGTTCAGATCCAGAAGGAGAGGGAGCTCCTCTTGCCTCAGCCATCCAACAAACATCTTTTGCTCAAGTAGAGCAAACTTGGAGCAACTTCCATCCTGTCCACTCCTCATCCCCATGACCAAGGAAATACTGTGAGAGATTTGAAGCTGGGCCACTCACCTTTCCCTAGAGCATTCATGGGGGCAAGGGAGATATATTTGTCAAGGGGTGATTTTATTGGCTCAGACTGATGGGGATCCCATTGAAGCTGGAGTGGGAGTCATCCTACCTGGACTCCAAGGCTACTCCATGCTGCGGAGCAGTGGAACAAAACCTGGCGAGGTGAACCCAGTGGGCAATGTTGTGTTAGTGCACTCACAACACACCAGAAAAAAATGTGGGTGTGAGCATCTTGCCAATACCCAACCTCTTTCTGCTTCCTTTTCCATCTGACTGTTAGCATGTTTTTACAGACAAGGACTTTAGAGCTTATGTATATATTGCCCTGGAAAGCAAAGAAGTTTGAGTCTGATTACTTAGGTCTCATTTCAACTCCAATATTGTAAAAAATGGTTGCAATGATAGCAACTCTTTGCATCATAATTCACAATGTGCTTCCTTGATTGTTCAAAATAACCATCTGATGTGAGTCTAGTCAGTATTATTTCTATACTGTAGAAGAGGCAACAGAGACTCAAGGACGCAAAGTGACTTGTCCAAGTTCACACATCTAGTCCATGGCAGAGGTGGGACTCAAAGCTTAATTTACGACTAGAGATTCAACCTGTCTAGAAAGATATGGCCTTTGTGACCTCAGAATGTGGAATGGCTTCACCATCAGGAAGTAGACCAAGGCTTCTTTTCTTCCTCAGAGTTTTGTGTTGTATCACTCCCTATTGCCTTCATGGGATGAGCTCCCCATCTCTAGAGGCATCCAAGTTGAGACTGAGTGCCTGCTAGGAGGGATATGGTGGGTGAAAAATTGACGTAAATGGTCTGTTTCCTTCCAGTTCTGAAGTCCTGGGGCTCCAAGTTTTCTGGAAACTTGGCATCTCCCAGGATCTGGCTGTACACCTGGGAAGTCCTATTTGATTGCTATAATTATATAAGGAAGTGACTTCTGCTCCCTGCAGGGTTCTGCTTGTGCAGCCCATGGCGTGACTAATGAACAGGAGGCTCCCGAAGAACTGACACCATATACATTGATGACTGGATGCTGATTCGGGGGAAAGGCACTGAGCTCATGACATCATAATTATTTGGTTCTCTTGCACTGAAACATCCCACAAATGACAGTAATTATCAAGTCCTGCCTGACATGACATTTTCTTCAAAACATGAGAAGACATTCCTGAATTTTCTCTCTTTATTTCCATCCACCTTCCCTCCCTCTATTTGTCCCCCCTCCCACTCTGCTTCTCTGCTCCCGGTTCAACCTACGCCACTTTCCTCTTTCCACACCATGCCCTTTCTTTCCTCCTCTGACCCATCATGGCCCCTGCATTCCCATTTTCTGGCCTGGAACAGATCCAGAGCTGGGGACACAGAGAGAAAAGCATTGGTCGAACGCTTCCCAGGGTGGGACCCTGAGAAGCTCTGAAGTTGCATTAACATCAGGGGCTGAGCCCACATGTTTGGTGAGCCCTTTGCCAAATCCATGGGGTACCAGGAGGTGCTTCCCTTTCCCCTGTGCTGAGCTGGGGTTGGGGTTTCCTATGTGGCAGCTAATCTTCAGGGAAGCCACTGGACTTGGACATACATACCTGCGTAGATTTGTTTTAAAATCATTACTTCCTTAAAAAAATTTATAAACTTAATTTTTTAAGGCAGTTGTAGATTTGTAACAAAATTGAGTAGAAAGTATGTAATTCTTATTTACCCCATTTTTAAATCAGGTTATTCATTTTCTTATAATTGGGTTTTAAAGAGTTCTTGGTATATTTTGAATAACAGTCCTTTATCAGACGTGTTTTTTGCAAATTTATTTCTCGCAATCTGTGGTTCCTCTTCTAATTCTTTTGACATTGTCTTTTTCAGAGCAGAAGTTCTTAGTTTTAGTTAAGTTCAATTTATTGGTTATTTCTTTCATGGATTGTGTTTTTGGTGTTCTATCTTTAAAGGCACCACTATACCCAAGGCCATCTAGGTTTTCTACTGTGTTATCTTCCAGGAGTTTTATTTTGTGTTTTACAGTTAAATCTGTGATCAATTTTGAGTTAATTTTTGTGAGCAGTGTAAAGTCTGTGTCTAGATTCATTTTTTCGCATGTGGGTGTCCAGTTGTTCCAGCACTATTTGTTGAAAAGACTAATCTTTGATTTTTATTGCCTTTGCTCTTTGGTCAAACAACAGATGCCTGTGGTTATGTGGGTCTATTGCTGGGTTCTCTAATCTATTCCGCTGATACATTTGTTGATGCTTTTTCTACTGCCACACTGTCTTGATTACTGTAACTTTATAGTAAATCTTAAAGTCAGGTAGTGTCAGTCCTCTGACTTTGTTCTTCTCCTCCAATATTGAGTTAGCTATTGTGAACCTTTTGCCTCTCCATATAAACTCCAGAATGATTTTGTCAATATCTACTAAATAACTTCCTGGGATTTTGATTGGGATTGCATCGAATTTATAGATCAAGTTGGGAAGAATTGATATCTTGGCAAAAATGAATCTTCTTATCCATGAACATGGGATAACTTTCCATATATTTAATTCATCAGAGTTTTGTAGTTCTCCTCATACAAAACTTGTTTAAATTTTGTCAGATTTATACCTAAGTATTTCTTTTGGGTGGGGGGGGGCTAAAGTAAATAATAATGTAATATTGTATCTTTGAGTTAATTAAATGACAATTCTTCTGGGTGGGCCTGGTCTAATTAGGTAAGCCTCTTAAAAGAGGAGTTAGATCTTCACTGAGGTCAAAGAGGTTCTGTTGCTGGCCTCAAAGAAGATTAAGCCTCCATGAGTCCTATAGTTGCAAGGAAATTTTACCACATGAGCAGGAAAGAGTGGCTTTAACTTCAGTTGAGACCCCAGCTCCAGCCAACACTTTGCAGCCTTGTGAGACCTTGATCAGGGGACCCAGCTAAGCCTCCACAAGGCTTATGGAAACTATAAGATAATAAAAGTTTGTCATTTTAAATTGCCAAGTTTGTCATAATTCATTACACAGGAACAGAAAACTAATAGGCTATGTACAACACTGACCCCTGGGGAATAGGCAGTTGGGGAATGCAAATATGGCATTTCCCATTTTTCAAATTTTTACAATGAGTATATATTAAATTTTCAATTAAAAGGAAAACGCTGATGGACTTGTTTATAAAAGAGTTTTCAGGGAGCCTGGGTGGCTCAGTTGGTTAAGCATCTGACTGGTGATTTCAGCTCAGGTCTTGATCTCCTGGGCTCCAGACCGCCCCCCCCTCCAAACCCCGTGCCCCTGTGTTGGGCTTTGCACTCAGCGGGAAATCTGTTAACAATTCTCTCTCTCTCTCTCCATCTTCCTCTCTCCTTCTCCCGACACATGTTCTCTCTCTCAAATAAATAAATCTTTTAAAAAAAGTTTTCTTTTATACTCCCAGTGTGCTTTAAAAGCAAGTTCAAAAGCAAACAGCATCCATCCCTCTCCTGGGGACTGCTTTACTCTGAATTGGTGGTGCCTGAAGAATGAGAGTCCCCCCATTGTCTGTTTTCTAAATGTGCTTTTCTTTTAAGAAAGTCAGAGCAACTGAATCTCAGGCCCAGAGGAGTTACTACCTGCCAGCCTCTAGGGCAGCTGTCCTCGCCCAGCATCGCTGACATCTTTGTACATATCTGGGATGTGCGGTGGCCTGTCATGTGCAGAGTCCTCCCACTCACGACCTGAGCTGGATGAGTCACAGTAATGGAGCCAGCAAGGAAGAAGTGTGTGGGTGTGAAGGCACATGCCCACAGCGGGACTGGCATCCAAGGAGTTCAAATCCCTACCTCCTTCCCCCCTTTGCCCTCACATGTTCAGCATCTTATAGCTCATGAAGCCCAGGCAGACCCATTATTTTACTTGTTCCTTAAAAAATCTTGCACTCAGGAAAGAATGCTCACTAGTTCCATTTTGCAGATGAAAAGACTGAGGCATAGAAAAGAAAAAAGCAGCTCAGGAGCCTGGACAAAACTGACATTACCTGATGATTCAGTTTTACATCATTCTCTCCTCTACCCCTGTTCTTGATCCAACACTCCTCCCACCTAACCATCCTACTGCACTGGGCCCTCAGGGACAGCTTATTCAGACAGAAGTCGGTGGGTTTCTGGTCAATCAATTCGTTGGGGCCCCAGGGGCAGCTCACTGCATGGAGAGTTGCACAGCCAATAATGAAATGTAAATTTCCAGTGGAGCACAGAAGTGAATCCTAATGAAAGGTATTATTAAATTCAGAAAAACACAAAGAATTTTCAACTGAACAGAACTGATTATTCCATAAAAAGGGAGTAGATTACAGCTTGCATCATTTGTTGTCTAGACAAATCACTTAGATACACATGTGCTGGTTTTAATTAGCGCCATGGAAATTTAGCATTCCGTAGCCTAAAATGTTATTGTTCAACAAATAAAAAAATGCATATTTAATAAAGAAAACTATAGCTCAAACAATCACTCCCCATAATGCTTAAATAGACTGTGGGGTTTTTTTTCCTGTCCCCATTTAAATGAAAAGCCTATGTGAGTCAAAATTGCTGTTGCTTCTTGTGCCTAATGGAAGGTTTTGTGTTCCCCACCCCCCTTGATATCACAAAATGTACAATTCTAATAGAAGTCATATGCAGGTCTGAATATACCACAGCACGATCCTTTCTAATTTTAGTCGTAAAGTCCAGACTTTTTTTCCCCTGGTTTGATCCTTCAGCAAATTCTTGATGGATCTAGCCTCCTGCTCAAGTTTCTACACATCAGTGACCCTTGATGAGAAGACAGCCAATGAGTTTTTCTTTTTAACCTATGACATTTCAGTCTAACCCTCCACGCAAAATCCAGACAGGGTCTAGGGGTTGAATGAGGAAACACCTGTGTCTGCAGCTGTGGAGATGGGGAAGGTCTAAGACAGACGTGACAGGTGTGAGGGAGCAGGAGGCACATCTCGGTGAGCTTGCACTGCTGTAACAAAACCCTTCTGGCAGCAGGAAGGCCAAGATCAAGGTCCTGTTACTGTTTCTGGTGAGGACTCCCTTCCTGGCTTGTAGATGGCCGCCTTCTTGCTGCGTCTTCACACAGATTTCCTGTGTGTGAAGGGGGAGGGAGCTCTCTGGTGTCTTTTCTTAAAGGACAGTAATCCTGTTAGACTAGGGCTTCACTTTCTTGACCTGCATTCTGTCCTGAAACGCCCCATCTCCAAATACAGTCACACTGAGGGTTAAGGTTTCAACACATAAATTTGGGGGTTGGAGGGGAACAATTCAGCTCCTGGTAGAGGAGGTGGTACAGGTCCGGGGAGAGCACCTGGTGGGGAGGAATCCAGAAACTTCATCTGCAATTGCCTCCCTGGTGGGTGCGGGGGCAGAGAGGGGTGCAGGGTGCGGGAGGCTTGGTTGGGGGAGAAGGGAGGGCAGTCTGTGCTCCGGCCTGTCGACAGCCAAGGCTTTGAAGCTTGCTAGGCTTCGGGAAGATTAAGAGGCTGGTGCGTTGGGGCCTGCAGGTTTGGACAGGTGAGAGCAGGCAGCCTCTGCTCCCCTCTCTGAGATGCTGGGGCTGACCCCCCACAGGCAGGGTTTAGGTGCCTTCCTCACCTCTCCCCTCTTCCAAGTTCTGGCTTCTGGCCAGAGGGAACACCTGTGCTCCGTCAGCATCATAGACCTAGAGACCCCACCGAGAAGATGGCTGGGGTGGGGGGACTCTACCTGTCTGAGGTTCACCATCCCACACCCCACATGCACCCCTAAGCCTAGCAAACACCCTGAGCAAACGCAACTTCTTCCTACCTCTTCCCAGGATTTCCAAGGGTGGGTTGGGGGAGGTGCAGCCCTATGCGCCCCCTGTAGGAAAATTCAGGAACCACCACTCCTTGCACAAACCTCTCAGTTACACTGATGACTGCCAACTAATTATTAGTTACAAAAAAACATATTCTCTACTAGAGTATGAACCCAGCTCCCACACCCAGGGTGGGGTGTGTGTGTTTGTGTGTTTGTGTGCTTTCCACTGGAGCTCAATAAATATGTGAATAAATGAATGGGAGTTTTAAGGCCCATTAAGCTTACACTAACATGCAATTTGAACGAACCGCTGCAGGTTAACTATGGAATCGCTGAGAAGGGCAGTGATGTGAGTGGGGATCGGAACACCCATATGGGGTGTGTGGAGGAGGGAGCATGGGACAGCGATTTGTCCTGAGCTCCTGGCAAGCCTCAGTTTAAAGCTCAGCCCCGTGGTTACTAGTTGTGTGACCAGAATATGCGACATGAAGGCTGTGGGCTGGGGCAGCAGGCTATGGGGGTTCAGACCCCCAACTTTGCCACCTGCCGGCTGAGCAATCTTGGTGCGTTACCTAATGTCTTATTTCCTCCGAGAGTCGCATATGAGAATTTCACGTGCCAAGTGCAAAGCGCTCAGAAAGCACTTGGCTCATGGTGCACTTAAAATAAATATTATTATTACTCAACCTTTCTGAATCTCCCCTCCTTCCACTGTAGTAACAGGCTGCAGGCTGATTTTTCCTTATTTATTTCAGAGTGGTTTTAGGTCACAGCAAAACTGAGCAGGAAGTAGAGACTTTCTGCATACCCCGGGCTCTGCTCCGGCTCAGCTTCCCCCACGGTCAATATCCCGCACCAGAATGGCCCATTGGTTATCTTCGATGAACCTACAGTGACACAGCATTAGCGCCCAAAGTCCGTAGTTTATGTTGGAGTTCACTCTAGCTGTTGTACCTTCTGTGGGTTTGACAAATGTAAAATGAAACATATCCACTATTACGATATATCATCAGAATAGTCTCACTGCCCTAAAAATCCGCTGGGCTATCCTAGTCACCTCTCCCTCTAGAATATATTTTTAAAAGACTTTATGTATTTGTTTGACAGAGAGAGAGCTTGTGCACAAACAGGGGGAGCAGCAGACAGAGGGAGAAGCGGGTTCCCCACTGAGCAGGCAGCTGGAGTTGTGAGGTTCCATTCCAGGACACTGGCATCATGACCTGAGCCAAAGGCAGGTGATTAACAGACTGAGCCACCCAGGTGTCCTTAGAATTTTTTTTTTTTTTTTTTTTAGATTTTACTTATTCATTTGAGAGAGACAGAGAGAGAAAGAGAGCACAAGCAAGGGAGAGGCAGAGGGAGAAACAGACTCCCCGCTGAGCTGGGAGCCCCAGGTGGGGCTCCATCTGAGGACCTGGAGATTGTGACCTGAGTCAAAGGCAGACGCTTCACCATCAGAACCACCCAGGCATCCCTAGAATATTTTTTTAAACATAGTCTCTGGGTCACAGATGATGCTCAGTAATTTGTAGTGTAGATCACGCTGCAAGCTAGTGCAAAGGTTCAGGCATATGAGCGGCTGAAAGACAGCTGTGGCCAGGGGCCTGGTGGAGAGGGGAGGGTGTGGGAAGGGCATGCAGGCCTTGGGGGATGCAGGAGCTTGGGGCTTCAAGGGCTCTGGAAGCTAGTGGTGGCAGTGGGCTGCAGAGAAATAGGAAGCCGTGGACAGCAAGGATTTTGAGGCAGAATTTCAATCTGTTAGCCCAGCGTGGATCCATCCCCCAGGACCGCAGGAACCTCTCTGGATGAAGCGTGGCCCATCTGGGCTCTACTTCCATTGCACTGTGTGACCTTGGGCAAGTCCCTTCTCTCCTACAGGGGCTGGACTGGATGTCCTACCCTGTGAAGGCAAAAAGGTGCCGCTCACAGACAAGCAGCGTTAGGGGATGTAGGGAACCTTCAAGGACAAGGACAGATGAGGGGGACGGGGGTGGTCTGAGGCGAGGAAGGACCAGGGACGCAGGCTGGAGCGGTCTCCGGAGGAAGGGGCTTTCTTGGGTCCTTATTCCCGCCCGGGCAACAGGCGGCCGTGCTCCTTCCCCATCTTCCCCATCGGTCTTCTCTAACTTTCCACCCGGAGCCGTCAGCCACTTTAAAGCCTGGCCTCCTGGCCCCCCGGTGACCCTCTGCGTCCAGGGGTGGGTGGGGGCGGTCGTGCGCTGCTGGCGGCGGCGGCGGCGGTGGCGGCTGGGCCGGTCCGCCCAAGGGTTAACCCGTTCCCCGCAGCTGCCGCGCGTGCCTTGCAGAATTTCACCAGAAGAGGGTACAGTTGGAAAAGCTCTTGACGTCAGGCTGGAATTCCTATTGTGTTTAGAAACGGCTTGGGCAAAGCAAGCCCAAGTTCGCTCTCCGCACACCTCGGCGGACTGCGTGGGTCCGGCCGCGCCGCGACTCGGCCCGCGCGGGAGGCGCCCGCGGGGACCCGCGCGGCTCCGGGACCTGCCCGCCGCTGCCCGCGCGCCCCGGGGCGGAGGACCGCCGCCCGCCAGGGGACCCCGGTCCCGTAGGAAGCCGAGCCGAAGCGGCGGGTCGCGCCGCCGCAGGGAGCCGGGTGAGTGCCTGGGGCGAGGCCGGCAGCAGCCAGAGCCCCGCCGCCCCCCGCCCGCGCGCCCCCGGCGCCCGCATGCCCCGGAGCCCCGCCGCCGCCGCCGGGTGCATGCCTCCCCCGCGACGCGCCCCTGCCGCCTGCCGCCCGCTCTGAGCGCCCCTCCAGGCAGGCGGGCGCCGGCGGGCTTCCTCGAGGGCGGCGCGCGGCTGGGACCCGCCGGACCCCCGGCTGGCGGCGGCGGCGGCGGCGGCGGCGGGGCGCGGAGCCGAGGAGGCTGAGCGGGCGCTCGCCGGGAGGATGGAGGCGGCCGGGGAGCGCAGCCTCCCGGAGCCGGGCAGCCAGGACTCCCGGGCCGGCGACGACATCGAGATCGTCGTCAACGTGGGGGGCGTGCGGCAGGTGCTGTACGGGGACCTCCTGAGCCAGTACCCGGAGACCCGGCTGGCCGAGCTCATGGGCTGCTTGGCGGGGGGCTACGACACCATCTTCTCTCTGTGCGACGACTACGACCCCGGGAAGCGCGAGTTCTACTTCGACAGGGACCCGGACGCCTTCAAGTGTGTCATCGAGGTGTACTACTTCGGCGAGGTCCACATGAAGAAGGGCATCTGCCCCATCTGCTTCAAGAACGAGATGGACTTCTGGAAGGTGGACCTCAAGTTTCTGGACGACTGCTGCAAGAGCCACCTGAGCGAGAAGCGTGAGGAGCTGGAGGAGATCGCGCGCCGCGTGCAGCTCATCCTGGACGACCTGGGTGTGGACTCGGCCGAGGGCCGCTGGCGGCGCTGCCAGAAGTGCGTGTGGAAGTTTCTGGAGAAGCCCGAGTCGTCGTGCCCGGCGCGCGTGGTGGCCGTGCTGTCCTTCCTGCTCATCCTCATCTCGTCGGTGGTCATGTGCATGGGCACCATCCCCGAGCTGCAGGTGCTGGACGCCGACGGCAACCGCGTGGAGCACCCGACGCTGGAGAACGTGGAGACGGCGTGCATCGGCTGGTTCACGCTGGAGTACCTGCTGCGCCTCTTCTCCTCGCCCAACAAGCTGCACTTCGCGCTGTCCTTCATGAACATCGTGGACGTGCTGGCCATCCTGCCCTTCTACGTGAGCCTCACGCTCACGCACCTGGGCGCGCGCATGATGGAGCTGACCAACGTGCAGCAGGCGGTCCAGGCCCTGCGGATCATGCGCATCGCGCGCATCTTCAAGCTGGCGCGCCATTCGTCCGGCCTGCAGACCCTCACCTACGCGCTCAAGCGCAGCTTCAAGGAGCTGGGGCTGCTGCTCATGTATCTGGCCGTGGGCATCTTTGTCTTCTCGGCCCTGGGCTACACCATGGAGCAGAGCCACCCCGAGACCCTGTTCAAGAGCATCCCCCAGTCCTTCTGGTGGGCCATCATCACCATGACCACCGTGGGCTACGGCGACATCTACCCCAAGACCACTCTGGGCAAGCTCAATGCTGCCATCAGCTTCTTGTGTGGGGTCATAGCCATCGCCCTGCCCATCCACCCCATCATCAACAACTTCGTCAGGTACTACAACAAGCAGCGGGTCCTGGAGACAGCCGCCAAGCACGAGCTGGAGCTAATGGAGCTCAACTCCAGCGGTGCGGGCGAGGGCAAAGTGGGGTGCTCCCGCAGTGACCTGGACAGCCTGCCGCCGGAGCCCGCCGGGGAGGAGGGGCCGAGCTGGAGCAGCCGGCTGAAGATCTCCCACAGCGACACCTTCATCCCTCTCCTGACCGAGGAGAAGCACCATAGGACCCGGCTGCAGAGTTGCAAGTGACCAGGGTCTTCCGGGCACAGACTTGGCCAGTGGACGGAGGGACGGGTGTGACGGGCCTGCCAGTGACTTCCTGGGAGGGGCTGTCCTTTGTCCCCTCAATTGTCTCCTGAACAGAACTCTGAAGGCCCCCTCGGGCACCTCTGGTGAGGCTGGGTAAGACCCCCTTTAGGTTGCCGGCTGTCAGGAGCCTGTGGGGTAAGACGGGTGTCCAGGAGTCCCGGGCAGTGTGGGGTGTCGGAGGCCATGGTCTGGCTGATGGCTGGTTCTGTATCTCCTTCAATAAAGCCTCCTGCTCTGTGCACCCCCCTGTGTTGGAGGTTCTGTCCCAGGCTGGCTGTCCCCCACCTTGACCCCAGCTCTCAGATGTGGTGCAGGTGCACCCAGCACCCAGAGGGAAGTAGGTGTGCAGCCCGGGGGAGGGGGCTATTTTTAGTTGATAGCTTATTACAGAAGGGTTCACACACAGGGTCAGCGCCAAGGAGCCTTGCCACATTCCAGGAGGCTCTGTGCTGGCGACTCCTTCATTCTGTTTCCTTCTGAGGAAAAGCTTGCTCCTGGGAGGGGAAGAGTTCACCGAGCTAGAAACAGCAAGTGGCAGAGACACCACTTCTGTATCACCTGTGGGAGGCCCTTCTCACAGCTTGTTTCCATTCCTTCCAGCAACCCTGCCAGATAGGTATTCCCATTTGACAGATGAAGAAACTGAGGCCCAGGACCACACAGAGCAGGGGGATTCAGTCCCAGGTGTGAAGAAGATCCTGAAGCCCGTCCTTTCTCTCTGTTTTGAGGTGGCCTTGGGACAGAGGCGTGCTTGGGCCTGCAAGGGAGGGAGGATCTCTAGACAGGAGAAGAGCTGAGCTTGCTCAGGGCGGAAGTGCCTGTCCTCCAGCCCATCCTTCCTTCTAGAACCAGGACCTCTGCTGTATCCGCTGAAAGGACAAACCTGAGTATGTTCGGGTGGCCCGCTTCCAGGATGGTCGGGAACCCCCGAGGAAGAGAGACAGTTCCCCGGGTTCGCAGCCCAGGGAAGGAGGAACATAGCTCTGAGATGGCCTCCGGCTAAAATACTTTTCTCTGACATTTTTCTCTCTGGCACTTTTCTTCCCCCACCACTCCCTCGTAGATGTGTGGTCTCAGGCCTCTCTGATCCTCACTGTGGTCACATTAAAGGGGGTTATTAGAATTATCCCAGATAACCATGGTGCTTAACACAGTGCCTGGCACGTAGTAGCTGCTCAGTAAATGGCCGCCATCTCTGTCTGTGTGCTGAGAGGGAGGCGAGGCCCACAGCTGTCCACTCTGGCCTCCAGGGTCTGGGCTGAGCTTGTGCAGCGGCAAGGGGGAGGGGCCAGGGCCCCTGCCGTGCTGTTTGTGGTCAAAGGCTGTCCCCTTGGCACAGAGCTGGTCCCGGCAGGCCCTTCTCCCTGACTATCTATCTGTCTTCCAGGAGCCCTGGCCCTCTGTTCTTCCTTCCCTGGCTGAGGCAGCTGATGCCCAGGGAAGAGCCAGGGTGGGGAAGTAGGGCCCCCCCCCCCCCCCGTCTCTCCTCTTCCCTGGGTCCCGGGTTTTCCTACATGCATCCAGGGGGATGGTTTCTCTGGGATTTCAAAGCCTAAGGTGTGTTGTGTTGAGGGCTCTAGGGGGTGGGAGGCTGCCCTGTGGTAAGGGGACGTGGAAGGGAGGCCTGGAGAGAGTCAGGCTGTCCCCATGGGGAGCAAGGCCCTGAGGCAATATTGTGTGCCTCTCCCCCCCCAGTTTCATCAGGGAAATACTGGGTCAGGTGACAAAGGGAGGTGGAGGAAGGAGGTGGGGCTGGGGCTGTGGGACTCAGTGGGGGTGGAGGGGGCGGAGGAGGGGGTTGTTGCTTAGTCTATGTGGGCCTTGGTTCAGCGGGGGGGCTCTGAAGCCTAAGTGGGGGGGGGGTTCCTGGTTGGGGAGAAGCTAGGAGGACCCCAGATCAGGAGGCGCCTTCCCTTTGGTTCACCTGGGGGTCAGGAGAGAGTGTTTTAGAGCTGCAGAAGCATCTCGCAGTCCAGCTCATCTACTGGAAGGAGGAGACTGTGTGCAGAGAGGTTGAGTGATTTGTCTGAGAACCTTCACGAATTAGGGTTAGACGGTGTCGCCGTGTCAGAGGAGCTCCGAGTGGGACAGGCTGGCTGTGGAGGGGTGACCAGGTGGCTGTGAGAGCCAGGTGGGGTGGGGGAGCCCTCTCTCCCTGGAGAATCTTTCCAGGGCACTTTAGAACCTCCTGGGAACTGTGCAAGATCCTGGTGGGCAACCGGCACCTGCAGCCGTTACATGAGAATCCTAGGGTGATACTCAGGCACCCCTCAGAATTTTTAAAAATTTTCAAGTGCACACGAGTCATCTGGTGCTCTTGCTAAAATGCTAATATTTTAATCAGTAGATCTGCCTGGGACCCTGAAATGCTGCATTTCCAACAAACTTCCAGGTACAGCCACTACCTTCCAGGAACGCTGGGGCTGGTCCAGAAGCCACACTTGGGAGAGGATCAAGAGGCTAGAACAGGAGCTGGCAAGCTGTGGCCGGGGGCCCAAATGTAGTCTGCCGTTTGCGCTGTCGGCGAGCTAAGAAGGCTTTTTACGCTTTAAAATGGTTAAGAAAACAATCAGAGAAATCATAATATTTTGTGACATGTGAAAATTATCTGCAATTCAAATCAAGTCTTAGTGGGATAGAGCCACGCCCATTTCTCAGATGGTCTCTGGCTGTTCTCTGCTGCAAGGGCGGGGGTGAGTGGTTGTGAAGCAGATCACATGGTCCTCAGAGCCCAAAATATTTCTTATCTGGCCCTTCACAGTGACAGTGTGCCAACCCGGGTGTGGGAAAAGAGATCTCTTAGGCCTTGAAGAATGAGTAGGAGCTCTCCTGGAAGCAGAAAGGGCTGTGCACACCCCAGGAACATCATGAGCAAAGACCCAGCAGCAGGGTAGGGGCGGCTCACTTCCGAGGAGTTAAGATTTGGGTCCCTCTCAGTGTCCCTGGTTGGGTAGGGGGTCACAGAGGCCCTCCTTTCTTTCTTTCTGAGAATCCCCAAGTTCTGGCTTCCTATATCGGGATCTCGGCAAGCCCGGATTCCTCCTCTGCAAGCCAGTCCCTCCCTCCTTTCCTGACCTCCCCTCTATGGTGTCACCAAATCTCCCCTCTCCTGGGACCAGAGCCTAAACAGCCTTTTCTCTGACTTTGGTGATTCTGGCAAACTTCTTGGGACTCGTTAGATTCTGAGCGAGGAGGAAAGAAAGATAGGTTTCACGGAATCGCAGCACATCCAAGTTAAAAGGAAAATAGGCATCATCTGGTCCAGCTCTTCTCTAATGAACTGATGGGAAAATGTGTTGCCAAATCCCGTGCAGTCAAGCGAGGTGGGGGCGGGGGGGGGTGCTCATTAAAGGCCTGCAGTCCACAGCTGGATTGAGGGGCCCCCTTATTCTCACCACCTTGGGAGCACTGTGCCATTTTTGAAAGCAGAATGGTGAGTGCAAGTCCGTGTGTGTGTGCGTGTGTGTAAAACCAAATCATGCAGTGAATTAATTATGCTTAGTTTTACAGATAAGGGAACAGGCTGGTGGCTGTGTGCCACTCCTCGGTGGCGAGGGAGAAGCCGTGCCCATGGCCTGCCGCCCGCCCTTACCCACGCCTGGCCACGGGGCTGCTCTCCAGTCTCCATCAGAACCCAGGCCACCGCCCGCCCCCGCCCCAGTGTGTGCCCCTGAGCTTCCTAATGGTGCAAGATGCTGTCATCTGATCTCTTGGAAAGCCATCATTCCAGATGGACTGGGTCTGGTGGTGGTGTTTTTTTAAGGAAAGATTGAGAAGGAAAACACATTTCCTTGAGCAAGCCGCTTTGGACCAGATGCTCGGGCCGTGCACAGTTCAGGATCCGTGCTGGCGAGGGTAGGAGGTGTCTGGAGTATAAAACTTGCCATCTGGGGCTGGGAGGTACCACGGAAAACAATGAAACAAAATACCCAGGAAATGGGGGGGTGGGTGGAAATCTGTGAAAGTGGCAAGACCTGAAATTCTTTCACACACACTTCCTGAGAACCCCGGACAGGCAGGTGAGATAGTCGCCTGGGGTTTCGGGACTGGGTGCAGATTGCTGGATCGAAAGGGGAGTTCCTGTGGGGGATGGGCCCGGGAGGGGAATGCCCGGGGCACAGGGGGGGCCCTTGCCTGTCCTTGGCCCAGGCAGGGGAGGGACTGCCCGCTCCTCCTCAGCCCCAGCCGGCCTTCTAGCCTTCCCCCGCTCCCCACCCCGCCGCCCAGCAGGAGGACAAGAGGTCTCCCCAATTGCTTTCGGACATCTCCTGGGAAACAAGGGGCAGGTGTTTCCAGAGAGGCCTCCCACCTTCCCACCGGAGACCAGACGTCTCCATGCACCGCGTTCATGAGGACATATTCGGTGGCAGATCTGTAAGCGGGTTTCCACTGTACCCCTGATCTGAGCTGGAAGCACCCTCCCCCCCCAAAGGCTTTTCTCCACTGTCACAGCCTGTGGGCTTCCAAAAGGGAAAGAAAGAGAAACAAAGATTAGGGGGCTGTGCTCCATCAATTCCCCGTTCCTGGCGCTGCCACCGTCAGCCAGCCGGACTCGGAGCCAGGGCGGCCGTCGTCGTGATTTTGTTTCTCTCTGTCGACAACCGGCCTGGAAGGAGTGGCCGGTCCTGTTGTGGATGACACCCGTGTGGTCACGCCGCTGAGGGGAGGTTCGTGTGCGAGCCCGCTCCGGCGGGGCACCCGCCACCCTGCAGAGCGCATCTCTCCACCGCCGCCTGCCCTTCCCTCAGGCTCGCGGCGAGGGAAAGAGCAGCCCTCAGTGGGCTCCTGGCAGCGGCCACGTGGCTTCTCCCCAAACACAAGCCTGATGCCTGTTGACGAGAGCTTGGCGGGGAGGCCGGAGCCGTGACAGCCCAGCTCCTGGGGAAGGTGCAGATGGGAATGCGCAGGCCAGTCTCTGCGGGCGCACCTGTTGGCTAAGCGGCCAGGAACCGGGCTTTGAGGCCCGGGGCTTTGTCCCTGCCATCCTGGGCTTGTCTGGCTCCCCGCTGGATTTGGAGGAGGGGGGCTGACCTGGCCTGGGAGTGGAGGCCTTTGGGGAGGCCCGGCTGGCTCACAGCACCTGAGTGGGTATGGGACGTGGGAACAGAGCCCTCCCTCTCTCTCCCCTGCCCCAGACTAGTCGCAGCACTCAAGGCCCTTCAGGGCAGGCTCCAGAGTATCTCTCCAGCTTCATCTCCCACGGCCCCCACCCCCTGCCTCCCCCCACCATTGCAGCAGAGCCGGAGGTTTTCCAATCCCAAACACTGGCGCTCCTGTACTCTGTCTTTCGAGCAGGGGGACTCCTGCTGTCCCCGTGGCCCTTGCAGCTTTCCACTGTCAAGAGCTCTACCCCTACGACCAGACCAGGCTGAAAGACCCTCTTCCCTGCTCCCAGCTGATGCCGCTGCCTACGTGACCCAGAGAGGGGCAGCAGCCATACTGGAGAGGCTCCTGAGTCAACCGGGGTGGGGGGCGGCTCCTGTGGCTGCCTAACGTCACCAGAGACAGACCCCCTATTCCCGTCTCCATGCGCACCTCCCCTCTCTGCCTGCTCCCCATCCACTCCTGGCTACGGGTTTGGGCCAAGCATCAAAAGTGAGGTTTTACTCATTTATCTATTTAAAAAGATTTTATTTATTTATTTGAGAGAGAGAGAGCGAGTGAGAGGGAGAGGTAGAGAGAATCTGAAGCAGACTCCGCACCGAACACAGAGCCCGATGTGGGGCTCGATCCCATAACTGAGGGATCATGACATTAGCTGAAACCAGGAGTCGGACATTTCACTCACCCAGGTGCCCCAAAACTGAGGTTTTAGAAATTCAACTGAGAAGTGGCCCCAATCTGTCCATCACATACACATGGTGTGGCTCTGGGCACTTGGGCAGAGCCCAGGGCTTACGGTCTAAAGACACTGGGCCGACAGTTAATTTCAAACTTTTGTTGACACATCTTCACATTTTATTTTTAATTTTATTATTATTTTTAAGATTTTATTTATTTATTTGACAGAGCGTGAAAGAGCACAAGCAGGGGGAGCGGTGGAGGGAGAGGGAGAAACAGACTCTCCGCTGAGCAGGAATCCTGACTCAGGGCTCGATCCCGGGACCCTGAGATCACAACCTGAGCCCAAGGCCGATGTTTAACTGGCTGAGCCACCCAGGTGTCCCCATCCTTACCTTTGAATGTTTACAGCCAGAATGAGGGGTCCACCTGCTTCTCTTTCTCATAGACCTTCAGAGCACGTGATGGAAGTGCCAGGCAGTGTGTGTGTGTGTGTACGTGTGTGTGTACGTGTGTGTGTGTTTATGTGTTCATGTGCAAAAATACCTCAGCTCCTGCATCCTAAACAAAAAGAAGACAATAAGACTCCTGGTTCCCCCCAAGTTCCTTCTTCCTGCTCTAGCTCTCTGCCTTCAGCCAACAAAGGCGGGGACTGCAGACAGATTTACTGTCCATCCTCAGGAGCTCGGGCCATGTCCTGCTCCTGGACCAGACAGGCATGGAACGTGGTGACAGGGGACCCCAGATGTCCTCCTCAGCTGGCTGCCCAGAGCACAAGCAGGGAGTGGGCAGGCAGGGACACGTCTCTCCCGATAACCCACTCCGTGCCCAGCATGTGGCACCTTTTCCAGAAAACCACAGCTGGGAAAGCTTAAGCTCCTTGTCCAATTTCCCACGAACGATGGTGGGGTGACTGGGCCGGGACTGAATCCCGCCCTCCCCGGTGGGACAGAGACCCTGACTGTCTGCACCTCACACTGCCTTTCCTTGGTGCTGCTGCTTGTGGGACACTGGGTGACCTGTGCTATGAGCTCCCGGGGGCAGGTTTATATCTGGGTCACAGGTCTTTCTCCTGGCACCCGGAGCAGTGCCTGGCACCCAGTGGTTGTGGGATAAAATAGGGGATGAACTTATTGTCACCTGCTCTGTGCGTGGCACGCTGCCATGGGTGGCCAGACTTCAGGCCCGACCTAGACCTTCTCTCTTTTATTTTACTTTATTTATTTATTGGAGAGGGTGCGCATGCGTGATCGGGGGAGCAGCAGGAAGAGGAAGGAGAAGCAGACTCCCGCTGAGTAGGGAGCCTGACGTGGGGCTCAATCTGAGGACCAAGATCATGCCCTGACCTTCTCTGCCTTAGATTCCACAGGGACCTGTCTTGTCTCTTGGCAGTGGGGACAGAGCATCAGTTTCTGGTGTAGGGGAGGGGGGTCCCCAACCTGACAATTCCCTGGTGAGCCAGCGGGCTGTCTACACTGTAACACAACTCTGACACTATGTGCCCGGAGATAGCACCAGATTCCACAGGTTAAAGGCTCGGTCCTACAAGACCGCCCGCACCAGGGACTGGTCGGTAGAAGGGTCCAGCGGCCTCCACGCACTCAGGGTGTCAGTCACAAGTCCAGCTCATCACCGGCCTCCAACCCGCCGGCTATAAATCAGAGTCTCCCACCGCCCCAGCCTTGGGCTGATTAATTTGCTACAGAGGCTCACAGAAATCAGAGAAACACTTTACTTATTAGGTTAGAGGTGTATTTTGAAAGGACAGAATTCAGGACCGGCCAGGTGGAAGAGATGCTGCTGGGGGGGGGGGGTGTCCTGGGTAAGGGTGCGGAGCTCCTAGGTCCTCTCTGAGCCTCTCACTTTCCTCAAATCTCCACGTGTTCACCAACGTGAAAGCTCTCAGAACCCTGTCTTTGGGGGTTTTGATGGAAGCTTCCGATTGATTAACTCACGGCCATTGGTGTGTGAAATCAGCTTGGGGCCCGCCTCCTCTCCCCGGGGGTGGGACTGAATGTTCTAGCCTCTGATCATGTGGTTGGCTCCACTAGCCACCCGCCCTGTCCTTAGTGAGGTCCAGAAGTGCCCTCTAAACCATAACAAAAGAAGCTTTACTGCTCTCATCACTTAGGAAACTCCAAGGGTTTTAGGAGCTCTGCTGGAAATGGGGACGAAGACCAAATAGATATATTTCTTATATAAAAAAAATCACAATATCGCAGCATCTTGGCTCTTTGGCCTTGCCCGGCATGGCCCCTGCCAGGCACAGAGGAGGACTAAGAATTTACACCGAATGAGCAAGCACTCAGTTGTCCCCTCTCTGTTCCACAGGCCAGAAGGTGTTTCGGTTTCCCTAACATGGGAGTTGCATGAGTGACAGTACAGTAGGGACGACTCCTCCAAGGCCTTTCCTGGGCCCGGCCCCCTGCCCAGCCGAGGGAGGGAGCGGCCCCCAGCCTGCCCCACACGCGGGGGCTGTTGGGTGATGCGCGTGCCACAGCCCAGCCACACTGGTTCTGCCGCTCCAAGGGGGCAGCCTCACGTCAATGTGGGGACACTTGCTCCGTGCAGGGAGCCTGTGGGAGGTGGAGTCCCACGTGGGAGACGGGCAGGTGAAGCCCTACACCCACGCCTCTCTCCACTTCGGGTGCTCTGGAGCTGCGGGTCTAGCTGCAAAGCCACATTCTTCCCAGAGAATGTTCTGAGGCCAGATACAGAATACAGGGTGAAGCCCCCGCTACCCTCACTTCCTGAAGCCAGCAACTCCCCAGCCCCCCTGAGGAAACAGCACCTCAGGGGTCCGGTGGGGCTGGGGGAGGGGCAGCCAGAGGGCCCCAGCTGCACTTGCTTGTTCCCCGCTCCCAGTCTTGGCCCTGAAATCCATTCTCGGTGCAACAAAGTGATTTGTCAAAACTGCTGATTCCTCGAGTTGTCACCTTGCTTAACGTCCTCCTTCCCCCCTCCTCCCACCACCAAACCCAGCCCTTGAGGTGAGGTCCAAATTCCTTGTCATTCCTTTGAGGCCTCTAGGATGAGGCAGTATGGCCTGCCCTTCTCCGTCCCCTCTCTGTTCCACAGGCCAGCCAGTGAGATGCTCTGGGCTACCAGTGACCAGGAAACCTGAATCATGCCGACTTAAACAATAGGGTTGTGCTATAGGTTAAGGGCAGCAGGCTTCAGGCTTGGCTTGATCCAGGAGCCTGGCTTCCTTCCCCTGCAGTTCTCTCAGCTCTGCTTTCTTCAAGTGCGGGCACGAGCCTCTGATAGCAGGATAGCTGCAGCAGCAATCTGCTCTAGGGGAAGAGACGGCCAGAATAAGGAAAACATTCCCAGAAGCTCCCAGCAGATACCTCATCCTCTTTTCAGTGGCCTCAACTGGGTCCTGTGCCCACTGTTGGATCCATTCTTGTGGTCACAGAAGCTCGTTTGCTGAGGCCTGGGTTAACGCAACCCTCACTGACACAGGAGGGGTACTGTGATGGGGCTGGAGTAGTCCGGGCCGTATGCATGACCCGCAGCGCCCTCTTAGAGCCAGGCACCCAAAGGCACAACTCGCCACTGTGTGCATCCTGGGCCCACCAGGCCTTGGTGAAATGCCTCCACGCCCTGCAGGTCTAGTTTGGTGACCTGTGGCCAGAGATAAGTCCTCGATTGCCCTCACCCCCGAAGTACCCAGTATCGGAGAGAGAGCAGGCAATGGCGGTAAGAAGCTCTCGTGTGCGCTGGGTGGGGGCAGCTGAGCTGTCGCGGGCCTGTAGGACGCTTTGTTTGCCACTGGTCAGGCAGCTACTTGGGAGCCTGCCAGGTTCTGTGCTTCATGCTTGGTGGAAATGTCCTCAGCCCACCGTCCCCCACTGTCCCTAGTCTGCCCCTAGAAACTCTCCTGTGATTGTGGTCCTCCAAGGCTGCAGGGGTCCCTCCTGCACCTGCCTCGGTCCAGTGGCCACCTGCAGCCTGAGGTGGGACCCCGGTTCGCTTTTCCACGCCGAGTCTATGTGGGCCACTAAGACCATTACGTTAGGTGACAAAGCACCCGCTCTTCCTAGCCCCCGGGCCTCTTGGTCCCGAGTCCCAGGCTTCCTAGGACATGGTCAGGGGACTGTCACTGTGGGGGTGTCAAGGGAGTGGGGTGCCCCTTCTGATCTCTTTCAGCAACTTCCAGCTCTTTTCTGCTAGTATGAATCTTAGCCTCAAATTTGTCCCTAAGAAACACCCCCGTTGCCTCTTACCGGCCAGAACTGGGTCATCCCTGTGATTAGGGGATGGCTCTGCCTGGGCTAGCCTGGGCCTGGGTTCCTAAAACAATCCCTGGTGGAGAAGGGTTGCAGCAAGGAGGACAAGAGGATGCTGAGCAGAGATGGCCGTGGTTGCCCATTACCCTGGAATCGTGGCCCACTGACCATCCCCCCACCCCCCTTTCCCCTCACCTCTGGGCAGTCTCTAATGCTCCCTCCCCTTCTGTGGGAACACAAGAGAACACACTGCCCCATCTCTGCCTGATTACCTCCTGCTCGTCTTCCAAGGCACATCCTCTGGGTCACCTCCTCCAAGAAGCCCTCCCTGACAGCACAGTCTAGGTGTGCTGTTCATCTCTGAGTTCCTTGGCCTCCCTTTATCAGAGCACCGGCCTCATTTTGTCACTGCCAGCATGCCTCCCCTCCTGGCCGTGAACTCCTTCAGAACAGGAGTTGTGTCTTAGCTCCTCATATCACGGAACTGACAGGAAGCTACTAAGCATTTAAGGAAGATGCGTTTCTGACCAACCCTCAGCCCAGAGCAGCCCAGCCCAGCCCAGGACGCAGGTGTCTGTGGAGGGAGGTAATGAGCAGGTGGGTGAGCTGAGGCTTTGTGGGGGGACCTGGCAGTTTTGGAGCAGAGAAGGATGGGAGCCAGTGCCCCTCCGACAGGGTCCCGTGAGACACTCGGCTACGCCCCACACCTCTGTGAGGCAAAGAAAAACGGGTTTTGTCAACAGCTTTGCTTTGATGGGAGCTGCACAGCTCTGAGCAGGGGGCTGTGCTTGACCCCCGTGTGCCCAGAGCCAGGGTGGATTTGGGAAGCCCCCATCTGTGGCTCCAGGCCCTGGCTCTGCCCTGTGGGTGCCCGGTCTGAGGGCGTGCACACGCTGCCTGATGGGAATGTGTCCCGGAGAAGAGCACACGCCTCTTCTGATCAGCAGGTCTCTGCGACCCCAGGTCCTGCCTCCAGCAAAGAGGTCCGGTTTCTTGCCGGTTTGGTAGCATCAGAAGACACTGTCCATTCTCCATTCCAAGGCCCAAAACATGCATCCAAAACACAGGGCAGAGGTATCACCCCTCTGCCTAACACCGCCTATGGCTCCCCGTTAGTCTGGGAGAAGATCCAGCCTCTTCAGAGCAGTTCCCAGCCTCTGTCATCTATACTACCCTTCTGTCCCGACCTTGGCATGGTCACAGCCATCTGAAGGTCGAGATCAGGCTTCCTCAAGGACAGCACTCTCTGCACTTTGGACAGATTATTATCGATTGTGGGAGCTGTCCTGTACATTGTAGGATGTTTAACTGCAACTCTAACCTCTACCCCTGGCACCCCCCTCCTCCCCCCCCAATTGTGACAACCAAACATGTCTCCAGACATTGTCAAATGTCCCCTGGGGGCACAGTCACCCAGGCTGAGAACCACTTTGGTAAATGCCCTGGGCTCTTTCCCTCTGTTCTCTTAAGTCGAGGAGCCGGGCTGGGATGGCTTACCCCCCCTTGCCAGCTCATCTCCAGCTAGATGCCCCCCTCATTGGTTTGGATGTCACAGCACCTTCATCGTCCCGGAGGGCAGGTGCCTGGTGCTGGAATGAAGCCAGCAGGACCTAGCACTTTCGTTTAAGATCTTCCTGTCATCCTGGGCTTGGACAGGCCTGAGGGATCACGCATTTTTTATTGTTCTCTGGGAAGACCAGACAGTGGGAGTCCTTGAGGATTGCCATCAGCAAATATTAGCTCCGGATTTAGGCTGCCTCCCCCCACAAGCTCTTGAGCTGCCTCTGGCTTCTCCACCCACGTTCAGATGCTACTGGGTGTGGTTCCGCTTCTTATAAATCTCGATACGCCTCGCGGCCCACAGTCACCTCAGGCTCCCCGACTCCAGGCGCCCTGGAGGGCCTGTGAGGCAGCCTGGGTCCCCAGACAGGGCAGTCACCCCTTTTCACCATGGGGAAACCGACCCTCAACGAGGTGAGTGACTTGTCCAAGATAATTCGGAGCCTGGGCCCAAACTCAGCCCCAGCCACGGCTCCCAGGGACTTTTCCTTCTTCCAGACAAGGAAGAAAACCATCCTGGATGGATAAACAAAATACGGACTCTCCATGCAGTGGGGTATTGCCTGGCCGTCGAAAGGAATGAAGTATTGACACATGACACGGCACGGAAAAATCTCGAAAACATGATGTGACTTGAGAGAAGCCAGGCACCCAAGGCCACGGAGTGTGTGAGTGCATTTACATGAAGCGAGTCTGTAGAGACAGAAAGTAGCCCAATGGTCGTGGGGGGCTGAGCTGGAGGGCAGAAGAAAGCATAGGGGGTGACCACTGAAGGCTCAGGGTTGATCTGGTGTGAGGGGGATGAAGATGGTCCAGAATCCACTGTGGTGTGAGCGGAAGGTAGTAAAAACCACTGAACTGTATGCTTCAAGCGGGTGAATCAGACGGTTTGTAAATTATATCCCAATAAAGCTGTTCAAACCCCCACACACAGCCCTAACCTGGGGAACGCAGGTCGGTGGCACGATAGCTGTTGTGTTGTGAAGAGAACCTTTTTTTCAACTGTGGATTTACATGCGGTTTTTAAATGGGATTCTATTCTCGGACTCCAGTGCGTTAAAACGACAGTTCTCGAACATCTGGCATCTGTCAGAATCACCTTGATGGTTTGTTAAAAGACCTACTGCTCCCCTTCCTGGCCTGAGTTCTGACTCAGCAGGTCTGGGGCTGGGCCTGGGCACCTGCATTTCTAGCAAGTTCCCAGCACCGCTGATGCTGCGGGTCCGGGGCCACCGCTTACTAACCAACTGTCCGGACTCTCATTAGTTCTGAGGAATTTTCACTTGCTTTCTCTTGATTTATAAAGAAGTCTTAAAAGCTATATTATCTGCAGAAGAAGGACAGTTCCATTTCTTTTAAATTGAAGCCCTATTTTGTCTTGTCTTTCTGTGCAGTGGGGGATCTCTAGCACGGGTTGGGTTCTGACATCCTTCCCTCGGCGATGTTTGCTGTCTGACTGCTTGATGTCCTTGATCAAGTTAAGAAAGTTTCATTCTTCTCCTCGCTTTTCAAATAATGTTTAAAAGTTAAGAATAAACTTTTTTTTTAAAAAAAAACTTTACCTATTTATTTGACAGAGAGAGATCACAAGTAGGCAGAGAGGCAGGCAGAGAGAGAGAGAGGGAAGCAGGCTCCCCGCTGAGCAGAGAGCCCGACGCAGGACTCGATCCCAGGACCCTGAGATCATGACCTGAGCCGAAGGCAATGGCTTAACCCACTGAGCCACCCAGGCGCCCAAGAATAAACTTTTTAAATTTCATGGAATGCCTCTTCAGATCTACTGAGATAAGATGCTTTTGTATATTTTATATTTCTTTAGTGTATTAACATGGAAATGTAATAATTAAATGATTTCCTAATGGTTACACACCCTGGCATTCTTGGAATAAAATCTATATGGTCGTGAGGCATTTTATCTTAAGTTTACAGCCAGATTTCTCTTGCTTACATTTAATTTAAGACCATTAACTTCATATTGACAAGTGAGGTTGGCTGTCAGTTTTCTTGTTTTGTGTCATCTTTTTCCCTGAGAAAGCTGATATCAGGCCTACATTCAAGTGAGCTGGAAAACCTTCTGCCTTATTCAATTCTTTGGAATAGAACATGGTAATGATTGCAACATTTTTCGACCCAAACTCTTCTCCTGGTCCACGGAACTGTGCATCCTCTACCTGCCTACCTTCCAGCCTCCACCTCTACTACCTGCTCTTTCTTTTGCGGCATCATCTAGGATCTTGGTCCTCTTTCAGGCTTTCAATTCCTCCTGCCACAGGGCCTTTGCACATGTTGCTTGCTCCCTCTGCTTTCTCTCCTCTGCTTGCTTACTAAGTTTTTCAATGTCCCCCCGTTGCAGCCTGATTGTAGCCTCTTTCTAGATCACATGCCTCCAAGCTATACTCTTATGGCATCACATGCCTCTTTTGGTACCTTTACCACATTTGCAATTTTACCTTTACTTGTGTGATTTTTATTCCTACAATTAACATCCGTCTTCCTCACTAGACTGCCAGCTCTTTGAGGACAGGGGTTCAGTGTTTGCTTACCTCCAAACTCCCAGAACACAGCACAGGGCCAAGCACATAGTAAGTGTTTAATAAACATGCAGCAAATGAACAAAAGGATTTGTCCCTCACAAGGAAATGAGGCACGTTAGCTTATTTCTGCAACTAACCCTTCCCAGCAACCCCAATCTCTCTCAGTCACATTTTAAATGTTTTACTTCTTCTGTGGTTCCCCTTAGCGCTTCACGTAATAAAATTCTCCTTCTCCACACGGCAGTTTCTTTGGTATCTCCTGACTCCCCCGACGTAAAAGTGAGAGTAGGTTCTCGTGTTTCCTTCTGCCTTCCCCCACTCTCTGGCTCCCCAGGCCTCTCGTTTGCACACCACCAAGCTTTCAACCGGGTACTCTGTGCTGAGTAATTAGCTCTGTGCTTTGACCTTCAACTGGTTCTGAACAAATTGAAACCAGTAGCCAGCATTCTCGACATCATGATTATGTGACGAATCTTCATCGCGGACATGGAGAGGAAGATGGGATCTGATGTCAACAGGTGAAGGGGCAGACAAAGTTTTTTAAAATGTCATGGTTGATTTGCCTTCTTGTTATCACTGGGATTGTCCAGTTCCTTCTCATAGTACTCGCTGAAGATGAATGTGCTTTTCCTGCTGGAGGCATTCTTTCCAGAGCCTCCCACGTTCCTGACTGGGTTTGTGCCATTTGCTCTCAAGGTCTGCGACCCAGCGGTCGTCCCATGATCTTTGTTCACGTTGCATCTCTGGAAATGGAGTAAAATTTTTTGTTTCTTGCCTGCTATGTCATCCTCTTTCTTGAGTCCCTTTTTTGTCTTGCTGGAGACATATCCTTGCACGTATCTTTCAGAATAGACATACGGACCGTAAACTCTCTAGTCCGTGTCTTTCTGTGTTTCAGTCAAGATCGATGGTTGGGCAGGACGACGCCTGCCGGGTGGATTCGCCCAAAGACAGCTGCTTTTTCTTCTTTTACAGGTCATTTGATTTTTCACTGTTGAGGCTTTTAGGATGTTTCTGTAATGTTGGAATTCTGAAGTTCTTTCAGGACACGACACTTCACCTAGAAAGTATGCATCTTTTTAAGCTTTTCCTGTGCAACGCTTGGTAGACTTGTAGTTTAGAAACTCAAGATGTTCTTCAGCCCAGAGAAATTCACTGCCATTATTGCCTTGTGTTTTCTCCTGCATTTCCGTTTTTTTGTTATCATTGTTGTTCTTCAAAGACTCTTATTAGAAGGTAAGGGTCAGGGGCCCCCGGGTGGCTTAGTTGGTTAAGCACCTGCCTTTGGTTGAGGTCATGAACCCAGAGTCTTGGGTTCAAGCCTTGTGTTGGGCTCCCTTCTCAGCGACAAGTCAGCTTCACCCTGTCCCCTGCCTCTGCCCTCTACTCCTCCTCTCTCTCCCTGTCTCAACTAAATAAACAAAATCTTTAGAAAAATGTGAGGATCAATTCTACACAAGTCCGACTAGTGTCTGTTCTTTATGTCTGGCACAGGTAGTTCTGTTTTCTTTGCCTTTCTGCCCCCGTTTGAAGATTTTCTTGGTTTTCTCGTCTATATTATTGATTCAGTGCTCAGCTGAGCCCATTATCTCGTTCTTCTAACCATCTGAATATTTTTTAGAATTATGACTCTTCATTTCCAGGAATTCTTTCTTTTCCAATTGCTCCTGCTCAGTATTGGCTATGGTCCGGTCTGACACTGTTCTTGTGTGCAGACGTTCAGGAATTAGAAGTGGAAATCGCTTTTGTGGAGCCTGAACTTGGAGGAGTGTGGTGTGAGCAGAAGTGGGGTCTTTCAGGGCCTGAGCCATGTCTGTGTGGAAGAGGCAGGGCTCTGGGCACAGAGAGATTTCAGCTCAACTTCCTCCCTGGGCATGGATGAGTGGTGTGATCTTAACTTCCGCAGCTGTGGCTTCCCCGTCTGTAAATGGGAAAACACTTTCTACCCGGATGAAAGGTCGATGTGGGCAAACTCCGGGTGGGCCCCTGGATTTGCACGTCGGTTATGAATGTGTCTTCGTCCGTTAATCCAGCGCAAAGCCCTACACGCTTCCCGCACCTTTTCACCAGGGTGGAAAATTGCCTTTTGGTTTGTCTTCACCCCAGACCTGTCTGTCTTTTTGACTATATATGTGTATGTATGTATTTTAGTCGTTTCTGGGCAGCTTCTCATGCATATTCAAACCCAAGCAGTTAGGATTGAGAATGATTCAAATGTTTGTTGCCCCGTGTAATTGATCTTAATATAGCCACAATCACCGAAGGCCGTGGGGCTCTGCCAGCCTCCTCCACGCCCCCACAACCTGTCTGGGCCAAAGAAGATCAACAGACCGGATACACTTCCACCCTCAGGCCCGACAAAGACTAATCGGCAGGAATGGAGGAGCCCTTTTCATCCCCGCACCCTACCAAACTGATTTTCATTTTTCTTTTAACCCAGACTGATTCTTTGTCCATCACCCTTTCCATAGACAACCCAAGGTGGGGGAGGAGTGTCAGGGAGATGGTGCATGTCCCTAAGCTCTGGGCTGAGCCAGCTCCTTCCACAGAGCCCCTGGGTTCAGATCTCATGTTGCAGGCTCTGTGGCTTCCGTGGAGGGGCATGGAAAGGGGGGGCTATAGGTCACGTGATGGAAAGAGAGCTGCCTCTCTTCCCAGTGTGAGGGTTGGGACAAGTCATCCAACTTCTCCGGTGGTACCCTGGTCTGGGAGGGGGTTTAGTGTCTGGGAAGTGCTGGGGTCACATCCTGGCTAACCAAGCTGTCTAGGTATGTGAGCAGAGGCACATGCTCCCCTACAGAATGGGGGTGGTTGCAAGAGTACTGAGTCTTGGGGTGCCTGGGTGGCTCAGTGGGTTAAAGCCTCTGCCTTCAGCTCAGGTCATGATCCCAGGGTCCTGGGATGGAGCCCTGCATCAGGCTCTCTGTTCGGAGCCTGTTTTCCCCTCTCTCTCTGCTTGCCTCTAAGCCTACTTGTGAACTCTGTCAAATAAATAAATAAAATCTTAAAAAAAAAAAAAAAAGAGTACTGAACCTCATGAAGTAAAGCACTGACAGGTGCCTGTGCACATGCGGGCAGGACGGGCTGGTGTGGACACTGGGCGCTCCGTGGGCACGGGCCAGCAGTGGGGGTTCAGCGATGTCTGCAGAATGAGTGAAGCTGAATCGGAGGCCGGAAAGCGGACACCAAGATGTCATCATAATTGAACCCACAAACGGGGATCCTGATGCTGATGGGCAGGGCGTCCTATGGGGCTGGGAGGGGCTTGATGGAAGCTTCCACCCCTTCCACTCTTCAACCCCTCGCCCTTCCCCTTGTCTCTCCTACCTTCTCTTACACGGGGGCCCTCCCCCCTTGACCATCGCTTCCTGGACAGGGAGGCCCCCTTGCGCTCGGCTCTGCCCCTTTTGGCTCTGGGTCCTGGGGGACTGGGTTTAGACTGAGACACCGGAGCCCAGCAGAGACAAGTCCTTGGGGAAGGTGCCTTTGTGCATGTCTATTCTCTAGGAGAGAGACAGCTGCTAGTCTCTCAGCACAAAGCGCCTGGGCAAGTCCTGTCCCAGAAGGAGCAGAACCTGCTGTTAGACCCGTGGGAGCACCCGTGTCCCGTTTCCCGCAGGGAGAAGCCCAGGTCTCCTCCTGGCGCTCCAGATCTCCGGTGCTCTCAGCCCTGCCCCCATCCCCCGTTTCCTCCCCACCATCTACAGGCTTCCTCCTTCAGTCCCCCAGGAATTGGCCCAAATCCCACCTTCAAATCCAGTCCTGTTCCTCTGGGGTCCTGAGCCCCTGGCTCCCACGCTCCGTAGCCCTCTCTTCCCGCCGGGATGGTCATACTCTCTGGGAATGGAGACCGCGCTCAGGTCAGTTGCATAAAGGGGCGGCTTAGGTCAGCATCTCATACTTGAACCTGTGCTGGCTCCTCCCCAGAGTGTGTTAAAACTCCAGAGCTGGTGGGGCTGAGAATTCGCATTTGAACGGATTTTCAGATGATCCTGACGCTGCATTCAGCCCCAACCTTAGAGAACCACTGGCTTAGGGCTCTGGGACCCTCTGATCAGCAGCTTTGACCTTGGGCAAACACTCACTTATAGACCTGAGCCCAGAGACTAGAGAGCAGCCACTTAGCCTCCTGGTTTTCCCCTTGAGAGGACAGTGACTCCAAGGAGGACGGGGAATGTGACATAGTAAGAAATATGTATTTGATCTCTGTCCCCAGTTCCTGACATAGTACTCCTAAAACCCCTATAATTTCTTGAGTGAGGGCGTCTACACAGACCTCCCAAATCTCTTGGGCTGCAAGCGGCTTGCCCGGCGCCATGTTGCCGTGAGGGACTTTGTGTGTCCTAGATGTTCCATCCCCAGCCCCAGAGCCTCCGGGCCCAGAGCTCAGGAGAGCTCAGGAGGGGTTTGAGGAATGAATGAACATGAGGCAATTCCGTTTCTGCCAGGGGCTCTGCTTCGGCTGTGACTAGACAGCTGGTGGAAAAACAAGGCCTGTGCTGGGGAGAGTTGGTGGTTGGGGCGCAGATTGGGATGGGCCCGGACTGTCGGGGTCTGTAGTCGTTGGAAGGGATAGAAACACTGGCGCTCAGGGACGGGAAGGACTGTTCTGGAGAACCTCCATCAGGCCTGCCCACAAGCCTCTTTGGGGCTGGAAGATTTAGGGTTATCCTTGAGTTGAGACTCCAGTCTGGGTGGGAGGGGGTGGGCAACCACATCAATCATCTTAGCTGACACGTGACATGGAATCTGGCAGAGGCCATCAAGTGGAAGTATGACATGACTTCAAGAAATTTACCTCCTGGTGCAAGGAGGTGAGCTCTCAGGGGTGCGGGATTCCTCAGTGCTGTTCCCATTGTCCCCACACCGGCCACCCAAGTTGTACGGGCAGACGCCTGCCTTCTAGAACAAGTGTAGCTTCAGCCCTCTGTTCTCTTGTGGGATAGAAGTGTGGGATTTCTTGGGTCTGTAGCTTCCTTGGACACACACGGGGACTTGCTTCGTGGCTTCCAGCCTTAATCACTCACTGTCCATGGGATCACCGGTGGGTCGTGGTCATCCACAAGATTCCTGCACAGCCAACACAAAGCTGCCTGGGCCCAGGGCTTTGAGATGAATAACGCCCAAGCCTTGGCCTCAGGAAGGAGAGAGAGACATCACAAATGTAGGGTGTCCCTCCATTCCAAGGGAGAATGTCAAGCTGAGAACAAGACCCTGGATCCTCTAGAGGCTCAGAGCCCTAAGCCAAAGTTCAGGGCCCTGGGCTGGTGATAAACCTCGTGATTTCTGGGTGTGGGAGAGTTCTGGAAGTCATCTCCGTGCGGAGACTGGGCTTTCCAAGACATCTTCTTAGATTATGCAGTGAATGTGACATATAGTCTGAAATAAAGACAGTTCCAGAAACTGCTGGCCTTCTGATCCATGTGCACACAAAGTTTCCTGATTCTGAACAAAGGTGGGGGACTGAGCACTTGGTCCTCGGAACCAACCATCTCTGGACCGTTGGACGAAACACGGTCTGGTGGAAAGAATAAGGCCTTCGGAGTCAACAGACCTTGAGTCACTCTTACTTACTGATTCTGTTACATCTGAGGGATTGCTGAATTTCTCTGCGCTTGGAAGTAAGGGCGCTCCTGGGGCCATGTGAGAGGTAACAGGGCCTAGTATCCGAGCCAGTGGAGGTGGCCACTTCGCTCCTCCCTCTGGCCCCTTCCCTGACCTCTCTGCCTCCTGGACTATACCACAGGCCCTCCAGAGACGTCTACGGACTCTGCTCATCACCTGACAGTTGATAACCAAGGATCTAAAGGCTCTGCTATGTGGAGGTGACCCCAGGACATTGGCTTTTTCTTAGGGCTGTCGGCACCAGCCTCAGGGACTCTAGGGCTGAGAGGGAAGCCAAACGGAGAACCTGCTGGGACAAGAAGCTGTGGGCACTGCTTGGATCCAAAAACAGGTGCCAGAATGCAGGGAGCAGCATCTCAGGATCCAGGGATTGGGGTCTCTGGAGTCCCAAGCATCACAGAAAGAAAGCAGCCGGAGAGAGCTCCTGCCTTCCCCACGTCCAGAAAGGTGCAGCACTGACTTGAAATCTAAGGCTCTGCTTCAGAGACATAGGAGGAAATGACCGGACGTGACACAGGGGAGGAGACAGGTAGAGGCGCTGAGCAGACGGGGGCCTCCTGCTGCCCGCGCCGGGGCTCCGGGCCCCTGCCTTCGACGCCAGAGCTAACACGAGCTCCGGGCAGTCGTCGGCAGTGGCATACGTCAGCCGTCCACGGGCTGCCCTCCTGACAGCAACCCTCCCCAGGAAGTTTGCTTGTTTTTAAAGATTTATTTATTTATTTTAGAGCCGGGGAGAGAAAGAGAGCACAAGTGGGAGGGCGAGAGAGAGGATCTCAAGCAAACTCCGAACTGAGCTTGGGGCCTGATGTGAGGCTCGATCTCACAACCCTGAGATGCCCGACGGTGACACCCCCAGGCAACCCTGAGAAAGTATTATTTTGACCACCCTTACTTCGCAGATGGGGACCCAGGTGCAAAGAGGAGTCCTACAGCTTATTGGGGGTGAGCAGGACGCTGGCCCTCCGGGTCTGACCCCGGGCCTGCACAGGAGCCACCGTACCTGCCGTCCTCCTAGGTTAAGGGTCTGTGGGCCTTCCCACCTTGCCTCATGGCTGGGCAGGGCCCACCGGCTCGGGCTCTAGCCATGCACTGGGCCCAGAGCTCAGTCCACTCTCTGTTTTCATGCACCCAAGGACACCGAGATTCCAAGGACCAGGTGCCAATCAGAACAGGGTGTGCGTGGCCTCAGGGCCTGGCAAAACCTCGGGGTCTGCAGACAAAACCAGACAGGAAAGAAGTCAGCCCTTCGTACATCGGGGAACTTCGAGGACATGGAAATATTTCCAAGCTTTAAAAAAAAATTCTTAAATCCATATTTATGATTGGTAATAGCAACGAGAAAAGAATATCCACACCAACTGTTAGAAACAGACCAATAGGCACTGATTTGGGGGAGGAAACACGCACATCTTACAAACACCAGCCTTCCGCATTCGGTTTGAGCGCTTGACAAGAAAAGCGTGGGACTTCTGTACTTCTTGCCTGCGACCCCTAGCCCTGTGCTCCGTTCTAAACACACCAAAGAGCCAAGGAGAGCAGCGGTTGTTTGAATAAAAATGATACAGGCTGGTCGCCAGCAGGCAGCTGGGAACCACTGCCTTCCGGAGCCGGCCCGCGTGTCTCCTCCGTCCGCCTCTGGAGCTGATGGGCCATTGCGAGCCCGCCGCCCCGGTGTCTCTCCAGCCTAAGGAAGTGAGGGCTCCAGGGGAGGGCTCTAGGCAGCTCATGCAGACAGAATTTACTAAGTTTTTCTCTTTATTGGAAACACGGTACATGCTTATTATAAGCATGAAGTTAAAATAATTCACACAGGTCCGCGTTAAATGAATAAATCCCACCTCCCAGAGACAGTGAGGCATGAAGCCCATTGGGGCAAATGTCCTTCGGTCCCTCTCCAGGCACAGACACTCTTCCCCAAAGGGTGCCTGGAGGGTGAGAAGGGACGGGGCCACAGCTCTGCAGCTGTCTCTCATCGACGGGGCGGGGGTGTGGAGAAGGAGGAACATAATGCTGGCATTTTAAACAAGATGCCCCTTTCGCTACTAGGTGAAGGTTTCATGCCAAAGGAAATCCCAAAATGGCCCCAAAGGGAGGGAACTGCCCTGTTAAAAGGCTGGGGGGCAGCTCTGGCCCCTCTCTTGCCCCCCTCCCTGCTCTGCCCGCAGGGGCTCCCCTGGGGAGGACAGGACCGAGGAGACTGTTCGGCAGGTGCACGGAGCTGGATGGGCGCCAGAGACGCCCCACACTGACCCTCCGCATCCCAGAGCACTGCGGCTGCGACATCAAGCCTCCAAGCAGGCAGAATAAGTCCTTAAGGATAGTTTTCTCTAGTGATTATACTGGCTGTTGAGTAAACCTTATTAGTAATTAGTTTGCCAAAGATAGCAGCCCCTCGGAGATCAGAAGAAATGGTAATTGCTACAGGCAGCCGGTCCAGCTCTTTGCAGCAAAAATCAACACCGCCCCCCGGGGATTTCTCTGGAGTGATTTACACCCTGGAGCCTCAGGCCTGGGCTCTGCAGCTCACCAAGGACGTCAGCCTCCTTGAGACTCAGTTCACCCCTGCACGGCACTTCACATCCGACCTTGCAGACCCGCGCCCTTGCCAACTAGCTGGGGGGCCGAGGGGGTTCTGGGGTACGTCATGGATCTGGGGATGGACGGCCAGAGCCCCGCCAGCAGGAGCCTGGGGAGGCCGGGGGAGTGCAGATGAGGGAGGGGGTGGACCATGTCGTGAAGGACCCGGGACCTCACACCAGGATGAGAACAGACAGGATCAGATCATTGGTAGGAAGGAAAACTTTCAAGATAGGGTGACAGTGGGCTACAAGGCGGCAGGAATGCAGGAAGGGAGACCCGTGCAGGGGCCACGGCAGTGACTATGGGGGGTGGGTGTCAAGATCTGCCGGGGGAAAGAGAAGTGGCAGATCTCCGCAGACCATCCCATGGCCTTCAGCCGTGGGCGGATAATGGGGAGTTGTTCAGAGTTTTGTTTCCGTGTGATTTGGGATAAACCGGGACCTCTCTGTCCCGCCCCATCACACCTCCCATCCCGCGGTGACCGGACATCGCAACTGCGGCAACACGTGGTCTTCCCAGAGGGAGGGAAGACCGAGCAGGGAAGAGTCCTAGGGACGTCTGTGCTTAGGGGCTGGAGCGGGGCACGGCTCAGGAGACCAGGAGGGGCATTAGAGCTGGGTGAGCCGGACCAGGAGAGGGCAAGGTCACAGGCAGGTGCAGAAGGAGCACCAGAGACATGATGATGTGAGAACTTGTCAGAGTGCCCGTGGCGAGGGTGGTGGGGACCTTCGCTAGAGCACGAGGTGGACATGGGGCAAGGCTGAGGAGTGAGCAGAGGTGGAAAGGGGAAGACGGGAGCCCAGCTGCTCTCCTGAGAGCAGGGAGAGCCCTGAGCCCTGGGCATGAGTACAGGGGGCAGGGAAGTGGCAGTCATCCTGAGCACAGCGAAAGGGTGCGGGGAAGCCCGTTCTGGAAGCGATGAACCCGGACCAGTGGCACCTTGGCGGATGAGAGACGGTCTGTTCTCGAGCCTGAGAACAGTCCACCCCCTGTTGGACTCTGGGTAGATTCCCACTGCTTTCTGGGCTCTGGCTTCCCGAGCTGGTGTGATGGTTCCACCTTCCTAACCCCCTTCAGTGTGATGATTCCTGGGCTGAGGGCCTGGGCCAGAGGGGTCTGCCGGGCAGGCTCTCTCTTAGCCCGTGTATGTCTCCTCCAGGCAGCTGCAGCAGTCCGCACAGTGCAGGTCAGCCAACTGGCACTCGGGTCAAACCCGCCCAGGGCTACACGGGAGTAAGTGGCAATTTCAGGCTTCGACCCAGGCCCTCCCGGCCCAGCCGACGCCCTTGGCCCTCCATGTGAGCATCGCTGGGACAGGTGTGGGACAGGCAGAGGGGCCAGTCAGTGGCTGGCTGGCTGGTTGGATGGATGGATGGACAGATGGCTGAGTGGGCATATGGGTCCATGGGTGGATGGAGAAAGAAACTAATTTGCCAATAAATGTATCTCGTCTCTTCTGGACTGCTTTCTTCAGGATGATTTTTTTCCTCTTTTGGGTAAGGGCTCAGACTTCCAGTTATCTTCCCCCTCCAGCCTGCTCCTCCTCTGAGATGTGGGGGCAACTCCTGTATGTAGAGGAGTGTGTGGGCACGAGAGGGCAAGCGTGTGAGCATATGCCTGTGCAGGTGTATGTGTGTGCATGGGTGTGAGTGCCATCTCCTGGGGCTTCACGGAGACAGGCTGGGTCCCTGGCTCTCCCTGCTGCAGTCCCCAGATGGGTCTTGCTCGGGCGCTGGCTTTGAGCCTGGCCATTTGACCTCCTAAGGTCTGTGATGCCACACGGACTGGATTCTGGCCCCGTCTTGCCCCAGGAGCATCTCCACTCTGCCCGCAGGCCTTCTTGTGTCCACCAGCCTCCTTGGCATCTGGGCGTCCCCTCCCCAGGAAGCCTGGGAACTTCCAGACCCCCTGCAGCGTGCAAGGTGTTTGCTTCATCGTCGCACACCAAGACGTCTCCCTCCCCAGGGCCACACACTGGCTCCTGCACACCAGGAGGAAGGTGCGTCCTCTCCCGGACCAGCGGTCTGCTCAAGCAAGTTCCCCCCACCTTCCCGGATGTTGGTACACGCCCCAGCCCTGGGCCACCATAGGGTGGGGACGATGGGGCACAACTCGTCCCTCCTCCGTGCTCTGCCCCACAGTGCTCCAGGTCAGAGGGCAGGTGTCCATTCCCAGGACCCCAGAGTGGTCCATCTGGAGTTACCACTCTTCTCCCCCATCCACGGGCCGGGTTTAGTTTTTGATGTGTTGGGAAGAGGTTAGGATTTCTTTCAGGACAAATCCTGGTTTTCAGGGAGGCTGTCTTGCTTGCTACAGGCTCAAAATCCGACTCTGGATGTCCGAACAGGATGTTGCCTTCCTCTCTCTCTGGGTTTCTGTCTCAGTAACCGAAACCATCCCCGAGGAAAACCGGGGATCCTATCACCGTACCCGAAGTGTAAAGTCAAACCTCACTATTTTGGGAAGTCCTTCTCACCGTTACGCTGGCTCAGTGATCTGCCGGCTGAAATGTCTGGTTCAGACCTCAAAACTTGGAAGGGAAAGGTGGAGGTGATCGACACTCAATAAACAGTCCCCATGGCCAAGTGTGTTCCCTCCACCTCCCTAAATCTCCCCCGGCCCCCTGCAGCCTGGGATTCAGGCAGGGAACATGGGAACAAGGCTCAGAGACGGAAGGCAGCGTAGCCAAGACCACACAACCAGCGCGAGTGGAAGAGTCAGGACTCCAACCCAGAACTCCTGATCCCAAGCCTGGGCTCCTTCCAGCTGCCATGGTGACGTTGTGCTCCGCGGGCCCAGATGCCGGGCGCTTGCAGCCTGGCACCAGGAGTAGCCAGGGGACAGCGCTGGGCACCGACGCCGCGTCCCCACCCGCCCAACTTCCGAGCTGTTTGGAAGGGAGGTAAGGACATGGTCTCCAGTCCCCACCCTCCGAGGAGCGGCCTCTGGTTCAGAGGAGCAGGTGACACCCACACAAGAGCCAGAACCAGGAGGTGAGAGAAAGGAGGAAGTGGGACACCCGCAAAAGTGGGTTAGGAGGTGCTCAGGCAAGGGGAGCTCTGGAGCGGAGAGAGCGGTCACCCCTTCCAGGGGTGGCCGGGCCCCAGGGGTGGCTGCGGCAAGGGCGGGGAAGCCGGCTGCCAGCCCCGAGGTGGAGGGACCAGCTGAGAAGTAAGAGGAGTGAGAGGGAGGAGCCCGGCCGGCCGCTGGCCTTTTCTCTCCGCACAGCGGTGCCGATGGCAGGAAAAGGTTCACACGGCGGACCAGTCTGTATTTTCGTGGGCAGTCGGGGAGCATTCATCTGCTGCATGTGATGCTGTGGGGATCGTGGGTACAAATCCAGATGGCCGCCGACTGTGACTCCATGTCGCAGAGATGCTCCTCCAAGGCAGGCTACAGATGGGTCGGACTGTGCTGTGGGAGGGTCTCAGGGACCCCCTCCTTTCCTGGGATCTTGACGACAGAAGTCACCACGACACCAGGGACATGGGGTTCTGACCCCAGCCTGGCCCGTTCCCCTCTGCCCTGCGTGGCCCCTGGGTGCCCGGTGACAAACTACCCAGAATATAGTTTTTTTTTTTTTTTTAATTTAAAAAAATTTTTTTTTCTTAAAGATTTTTTATTTATTTGTCAGAGAGAGAGAGGGAGAGAGAGCGAACACAGGCAGAGGCAGAGGGAGAAGCAGACTCCCCGCCAAGCAAGGAGCCCGATGCAGGACTTGATCCCAGGACGCTGGGATCATGACCTGAGCCGAAGGCAGCCGCTTAACCAACTGAGCCACCCAGGTGTCCCCAGAATATAGTTTTTAAAGACAGATTTTTCTGATTAGAAAAATAATTTGCATTTAATAAAAATGCAAAAAAAGCATAAGGAAGAAAGAATAGCCAGCTAGACAAGTACTACTCACAGAGGTGCAGCCTTGGGCATCTCGATGTAATACTCTCCTGCCTGTTTCATCTAAACGCCCGAAACACGTGTCATAGATCCGTGTGCATAAAGTACATTCATAACCGATCACATAGTGTAACATCGTTTTGGAGTCTGTATCCTTACGGGTCAAAAAGTTCTTCAGAAACATAACTTAGCGATCGCCCCACAACAGCCCATCCTATGAAAGCACACCGCCACGCCTCCGGGCAGGGCCAGGTTTCTCCCCCAGAAATACTGCAGTGTGCCAGGATTGTACAGCGCTGTTCCCTCCAGGGGCTGAGGGCCTGACCTGCCTTCGAGGTCACACACTTGGAGAATGTGCCAGAAGCGGGACTGGTGGTGGGGGAGAAGGCCCCGGGCACCTGGCTGAGCCCTCTCCCCATCTTAGACCTGAAAGGCCGCACCTGTTTTCCCCAGCATGGCCCATCTCCAGCACCGAAAAGCACTGTTACTGCAAAAGGCAAAAATGGCATCTCTTTTATTGTCTGAAAGCTCATTAAATGCTAAACCCCACCACGCCACGGAAAGCTATCTCCCGGCTTCTAAGCCCTTAACCAATTTCTGATACTAAGCAATCTGGAAACTGGGCTTCCAAGCAGCCTCTCACAGTTGGCCTGTGGGAACCAGGCCTGGCGAGAGGGACCGTGGCAATGATACCCGCCCAGGGCCTGCCTCCTACAGGCAGCAGTTGCAGTGCGCCAAGACAGGAAGTTATCCCTGTGGAGTTCCACCACATTCCCAGGGAGCCTAGGGCTAAGAGCTCAGGGCCGAGTGACCAGCCTTCCCTCCTGCCTTGAGGAGGTAGCTGGCGTGACTCCATCAGGACCCGCCAGTTATCTTTTGCTCGGCCCAGAAGGTTAGGACCTATTATGAAACAAACCCCTGAACCACGGAGTGTCGGAGTTGGAGGACTCTGACGTGGAGGCCCAGAGAGGGGAAGTAGCTTTTTAGAGGTCACACAGCGGAGTATTAGCCCAGATCTTTGCCTTTTATCTAGCACCTCTACAGCTCTGTGGATCTTTTCGGAATGCTCCATGCTCGTTATTAGATTTTATTCTCGAAAGAATCCTATGAAGTAGGCAGAGCTGAGAGTATGGGTGTGAAATTTCTCTGGCAATGATACCGTCTGGTGATGGTGAGAATATCAGTGACTAGAGCTAACATTTCCTTGCTCTGTGCCTGGGTCTCTACTTGGGTGCTTTATAAGAATTTTCTCATTGAATTCTGTAACAACCCTAAAGACATTTGCTTCTTCATCTATAACCGGAGAGGAAGCGGTTTCAGAAGTTACTCCGACACTCACTGCCACCACTTACAGGACGATCTCAGACCACTCAGGAGATCTGGGGCATAGTTGCTGTCCGAGAGCTGCTCCAATGCTCACCGGGGCCTGCCACCACAAGGAAGTTTCTAGAAACGAAGCCAGCCGTCTTTCCGATGCCCACCATGGATAGCCATTCAGCCCTGGTCAGGGCTGGGGTGAAGAGGAGATGGGGAGGGTGTGGCAGGGACGTCGCGGACTTGTGGTCAAGACGAGCCCCCACAGGCAGGAAGATGGCATTCCATCTTTGTCGTCTTGGACTGGGAAGAGTTGGCCAGCCGAGGTCTGCCTTCCTCTCTCCTGCCACCTGTCATTTCCAAAACAGTTCCTGCTGAATGACGCATTCTTCCTCCCAACTCCAGCTGCAAGACTCCTCATTCTCTCTCATCTGCCTCAAGATTACCCTGGAGAATCTGTTTGGAAGAGAGTTCTAGTCCCGCTCCCGGCCCCCCACACCTCCACCTTCAGCGTCTCTGGAGAAACTCACCTGGAGAGACAAGACGCCTTGGGTCTGGACCTCTGGCTCAGTGGGAGCCTCCTGGCTCACAGCTCCCACGCCCCCTCTTCCTGGCTCATAACTCCCACGCCCCCTCCTCCCAGCCTCAGCTACTCACCATGAACATGACTTTCTGGGCCTCAGTTTCCCCAGAGAGAATCGCCATCTGTCACTTCAACTGTGCAGCCATGGCCCGCAGAAGGGCAAATAGGCTCCTGGGACCTACCAGCCTCTCGCCAGCCGGCTGGCCGCCCTCACACCCTGGTCCTTGGGCTCACCTCTCTTGCACCAGGGCCTTTCCTGTTCATCATGTAACACCTCTGCAGAATGTCTTCCTCGTGGTTCATTCTTGGCAAATGACTTGGGCGCCAGCTCTGATCAGTCACTCTCTGTGCTGTGCCCATGGTGCCTTATACATTCCTCCAGGGCAGCTTGGACGTGTACACCTCTGGCCTCTTGTTCAGGCCAGGAGCTTCTCAAGACCACAGTCTGAGTCTGCTTTGACTCCTGGTGGCACACTCATGGCGACGGTGAACCAACAGTGGCTGAATACAGGATCTGGGGAACTGGGAGGTGCTTCTCTTTCTGTCTGTCTCTCTCTGCGTATAAATGATCTTTCTGAGTGGATAAGGAGAAGAACTTTGAAAGCCTGCTCAGCCCCCTTGTATGACCAGAGTCACCCTTCCTCGTCTTTCTGGCTGTTTCTCAGCTGGGCCCCTTGCACGTGTGTTGGGGGGCTTCTATAGAATGGCTTTGAGAAAGCCTTCCCTGGTGGCTGGTCATCTCCCCACGCTGACTCGGGTGCCCTCAGCCATTCACCCCTCCCTCCTGCTTCGCCGTCTGGCCGGCCTGTGAACTCCTCATCTCTGGCCATGGCTGGATCCAGGCCCAAGTTTCATAGGGGCTTATTGACTGAATGAAGGGCTGAGAGAGAAGGACTGGTTCTCTCAGGTTGAAATGCAGAAGCTGCATGTCGTGAGAGGCCGTGTTCCCTGAGAGAGGACTTCTCTGCCCCGTCGGTCATACCAGGCTTTGACAACACACGACAAGCCACCGAGGCTCGCATGCTGCTGACCTTTCTGGGCCACGAGGGTTTCTGCTGCAGCTCGCCCACGCCAAGTCCCTCCGCTTCCCTCTCCCATCCAAGGTGACCCCTGGGGGGTCTCAGTCCACCTCCTGGATAAGCAGAGGCCACCCTTGCTCTTCGGCAATCAGAGACAGTAAAAGCAGTTAACTGGCAGTTTCCCCGAGGACTGCGGCCTGTGATTTCGCGTAGGGAATGTCTCCTTGACTCCGTTTGGCAAGAAGATTGCAAAGTGGATTTGAAACTTCCCGACTCCAGGGGAGGAATAGATACAAAATCACCAAACAGATGGCCTCCTCGATCCTTTCTCACTTCCCCGCCAGAATCCCATTTCTGTCACCTTGCAACGATACAGAATTTATAGACATCTTCCTCTCCTACAAAGGAAAATCAAGTCTGAGAAACACAGAGTCCTTAATATGACACTTCTCTCTCCCAAGGGTCCCCTCTGTGTCCTGCAGAGCACTTAGTCCACATCAGCTGCTGGGGCCAGGCGGGCCCCTTCCTCCAGGCAGGGGTCTGCACAGGGGGTGGGGAATCTTCCTCCTCCCCACCCCGCCGAGGGCACCGCGCGGGCTGTGAGGTCACCGGTCTTGGGGGTTCCAGAGTGAGAACTGGAGATGAATTTCAGTGGTGAGTTGTGAGCTCTTGTTTACTCTGGTGTCTCCTCTTCATAAAATGAAATAGTAATACTTTCAGGGCTGTTTGAGGATTAAACCCCCAGATTACCCAAAGTATGGGTCCAAGGCATAGATACTATATAATTAACTCCGCTTCTCCTTCCCTCTCATGCCCCACCTGGGTGTATATCCTAACAGGGACTGTGGCTCACATTGGGGCTGGGACCAGGGGTCGGGGCCAGGGGATTTTTGAGAATTAGAAGAATCCGTTGTGTAAACTGAAGCTGGGGTTTTCAAACAGCAGCAGAAAACCAGGTGTGCGGCCAGAGCAGAGAGTGCCTGACAGCCGGTGGTCGGGGGGAAGACATAGAACCCCAAATATGCTATTTTCATTTCAAATAAGTGGTAAAACAAAATAAATAAAAGAGACTCATACCATAGAACTAAATGCCGCTGAACTGGACTAAATATTATGTGTTTAAAAAAAAAATTTTTAATACCAGGAGAAAATATTGTTTAATATCTACCCATCCTAGGGGGCACCTGGGTAGCTCAGTCAGTTAAGTAGCTGTCTTCAGCTCAGGTCATGATCCTGGGGTCCTAGGATCGAGCCCCACCTTGGGAGCCTGCTTTTCCCCCCTCTCTCTCCCTCTGCTTGTGCTCTCTATCAAGTAAATAAATACAACCTTTTTTCTAAAAAACTATACTCTTCTAAAAAAATATTATCTACATATCCTAGAGGTGAGAAAAGACTTTCTAAACATGATGCCCAAGGTAGAAACCATCAAAAAGAAAAATCGTTAGATCTGGTCATAAAACAAGAATATTTCTCAAACCAGCCATAAATACAACCAAAGGCAACCCACAACCTTGGAAAATATATTTATAATGTAGAAGGGTAGAAAGAGGTCCAACAACCAGAATATATGAGTAGCTGGTGAAAATCAGTAGAAAAGAAATACACCAGTAAGAAATGCGGAAAGAGCATGGAAAAGATCTCACAAAGAGGAAATATGGTTGGTCAATATATGAATAAATGTTCAATGATGGGTTAATCAAAGAAAGGCTAAATTGTTCTTGTTTTGCCCCATTCTTTGGTTGGCAGTATTTGGTGAGTGAAGATGCAGATAAATTTGCATTCTCATATCCTACTCTTGAATATATAAATGGATAAACTTTTTATAGAGGCATCTTGGTGATATATTTTTAAAATCTCAGTTTTCTCATATGCTTTGACCCAATACTTTTATCTCCAGGAGTTTATCCCCAGGAAATAATCATGATTCTGTAGAGAGGCTTAGGTCCAAGTACAATTGTGGTAGCCTTGTTCACCCAGGCAAAAATGTAGACAAAATAGAGGGCTGACATGACACTATCTTTAATATTATGTGATCATTAAAATAATGTAGTGGAGAATATGTGTGTCTATATTAGTGAATAATATATGTACCTTGCCATTTACATGTGCATATGTATATGTACTTAAATAACATACAGGTGAATAGTCAGCGACATAGAGAAAGTTATTATGTATTGTTAGCTGAGAAAAAAGAGCAGGTTAAAAGCCAGTAAGTGTTCATTATACGCTCTGATTCGTTTTCTGAGTACATATATGAGTACCGAGTAATACTGTATATACGTGGACAGCATATGTTGATCTCAAGAGAATAATTTTCATATTGTACTATTTGGTTCTCAGAGTCTTCTGCTTTTCTCTGTGATGAATATTTATTACTTTGCAACAAGACAAAATTTTTATTTTAAGAAATTTTTTATTTAAAGAAAAGAATGCTCCATTTTGACTACTGCTGGTTACATCGTCCTAAGCCTGTGGCTGAAATGTAAGTTCACGAGGGTGATGGATGCAAAGTGAGTGCCGGCTCATGCCGGAGAACACCTGTTCCAGAAGGAGTTTAAAGAGAACATCTGGAGACAAAAATCTCCACTCTGGGAAAAAAAAAAATGAGTGAAATGGGAACATATGTTAAAATAAAGGACATATTCAAGTCGTTTAAATATAGAGCCAAGATTAAACAATTTTGGGAACATTATGATATGAGTATTATAATTTAAAAATAAACTGTACGAGATACAAAAATAATAATATTATATATACATTGAGTGTAAGAAAGTTAAAGAATGCAAACTCATCATCTGTATCAGTCAGGTGAGATGCTATTTAAAGTTTAAATACACTATTATAATTATTTGTCTAATTTAAAATTTTTCATGAGTTTAGTGTAGGTTTTCTCAATCTTGACACTATTGATATTTTGAGCCAAGTGATTCTTTGTTGAGAAGGCTGTCCTGTGCGTTGCAGGATGTGACCACACCCCTGTCCCCTGCCCCCTAGACACCGGTGTTGGGACAATCCCAAAGTCCCCATATAATGCCAGACGTCTCTAGAGAGATGGCCCACTTAAGAACCACTGCCCTCAGAGGAATCTTTAAAGAATCTTTTCTTGTAATTGGAAAAATAAAAGATCTAAAATTTATAAAAAATAATAAAGGACCAAAGATGGCCCCCAAAGTCCCATCTAGATAGAAAATAGGTTCTCTGTATTCTCTTGCCGGGTGTGGCTTTGCTGGCTGCGGTCACCGTCCAGATGGGCAATCACGGAGTAGGTGTCTGAGTGGGTCAGGTGGGAGCTGCAGGAGGGCTGCGAAGCTGGAAAATCCACACCAGTGACACGGGAAGCCAGTGCCGGGAAGGTGAGTCGTGGGCTCAAGAGGGAGGGTGACCCTCGCAGTGAGAGCTTGGGTTGTGTGCACAGCATCTTGCTGCCTCCCTGGAGAGGGATGGGCGTGGCCTCCTTCCATAACCTCGTTGCTCCCCCAGCCCTGGGAGACCCCCTTCCAAGAGACAATGGCCTCAGCGCAGGGGCTCACTGAAGCAAAGCTGGGTAGGAGAGATCGTTTGCATCTGGAGGTGGAAAATGGGTTGAGCGCTTGGTCATTGTCCCCTGGGTCCAGGGGGTAGCTGGTAGAAGCCCTAAGAGCAGCAGCATGGGGGGCCCGAGAAGGGCAGACGTGAGCAGCTGCGGAGCTGTGTGACCGCAGAGCTGGGGCATCCTGACCCTAGGTCCAAGGCCCTGTGCTCCCAGGACTGGCGCCTGCACCTGCCCGTGCCTGCGCCCAGGCCCTGTGTTCCTGCAACACTCTTCCGAGGCACCTTGAGATTCTTAATAATTTCTGCACGAGGGTCCTTGTTTTCTCATGGTGTCCTGGGCCAGCTGTGAATTATGTGAATTATGCCCATTGTGAATTAGGGACCCAGTCCCTGTTTTCTTGATTGTTACTAGGGTAACGTTCATACACAAGAGTCACCCTTTCAGCCATTTTAAATTATATGGTTCCAGAGCTTTCAGGATAATCCCACTGTTTCGCCATCATGATGAGTACTTATTTCCAGAAGGTTTTCATCCCCCCCAAAAGAAACCCCACTCCATTAGGCTTTCAGCTCCCCATTTCTCCCCGGCCCCAGCTCTAATCTATTGGCCATCTATGTGGCTCTGCCTGTTCTGGACATTTCCTCTAATGTTGGGATCGTTGGACATGTGGCCTTTTGTGTCTGGCTTCCTTCCCTTGTGGTTTCCAAGTCCACCGGCATCGTACGGGGGGCAGAGCGGCCTTCGTACAGCCGCGGATGCCCACGGCTGGAAGTCCTCCATCTCCCTACTATGGCACCTGTGGAGGTCCACTTGGGCTGCTCTGACTTGTTGGCTGTTCTCAGTCAGTCCTGCGGGAGGAGCACCTGTGGACCGGTGTTGGCGCGGCATATGTTTCCACTGCCACCTCGGAGTGGATTACGCTGGCTTCCCTCCTTGAGGGAGCGCCAGACCATTTGCCAGCAGCTGCCCCACTTACCTTCCCGCCGGCTCGTGAGACGGTCCCGATGCCTCCCTGTCCTCGTCACCACTTTCTTCTTGTGGATTTGACTGTGACCTTCCTAGCAGGTGTGACTTGCTGCTAGGTAACGCCTGGAGGCTTCGACTTGGGTCTCACTGACAACCAAGGGTGCTACGTGTCTTCCACTCACGGGCCGTTTGCAGCTCTCCTCTGGGTAAGGGTCTAGCAGACGCTTTGCCCGTTTGTCTCCTGGCTCTTGGTCTTTTCATAGTTGACTTGGTCCCTGCATTTGGATCTCCTTGAGGTTCCATCTCCCTTATTTTGCCCCCCGGCCCCAAATCCTCAGGACGGTCTGTCTCTTCCCTCAGGAACAAGTCTTCTTTTCTTTTACCCAAAAAAGATCACAGATACTTAATTTTTACAGTTTCCTCTCCCTTTCCTCGAAGCCCCTCTAAAGGGGCTAGTCTCTCCTTTGTTTAGTTTTCATCGCCCCCCCACAAACCCCCCAATGCCCAATATTTTGGGCAGGGTCATCCTGGCTCACTCGACATTTGAGACTATTTTTAAATTCACTTGTGAAACCTTAGACAATTAGCATAATTCTGAGACTTCCTGCCCATTTGGGAGGAAAGCAAGCCACTTGCCTCCCTCAGCCATGGCTTCATGAAAAAGCTCATCAGCGTGGGGGCCGTGAGCGGGCGCTTCCATGGAGGCAACCACCGGACAGGAGGTGACTCTTTGCTTCTTAAGTCTGACACGGTGGAGGTTGCACTTTGACAGTTTCCAAAGGACTGAAGTGTTCGATGGCAGTCCGGGCTACATGAGGTTTCTGACAAAGCTGGAGAACAGTGGTTTCTCCTGACACAGTCTTACAGGAAGGGTTTTTGTTGTGGTTGTTGTTTGTTTTTGACATGCGTACCCAAGATCCCCAAGGCGCTGAGACGAAGACCACCAGCCCTCTCCCTCTGTTGGGGTCCGGCAGCGTCTTCATTCAAATCGAACACACCGCACTGGGTTGTCCCTCATTCTTTCTGCCTTTTTTCTGGTATAAAAAATTGAATGTATCTCCCAGCTGGGGTAGATTTTGGAAAAGAGGAAATAAAATCAAGGCAATCATATCACGGTTCAGATTAGGATCAAGCGCCAAAGTCCCAAAGTGGTGGGAATGGCCGCGTGGCTGCTCAGGTCCCCTATCCTGAGACCTTACACTTGTGCCAAAACGAGAGAGGGCACAACCTGGGGAGCCCAGCCCAAGGTCCTGAGAAACCTTGGTCTTGATACTGAATTTGGATGACTTTTCTAAAAAGATAAAGAGAAAAAAAGCTGTCATCTCTCTGCTGGTTTATTATTTTTCTTAAGGATTTTATTTATTTATTTGACAGAGAAAGAGAAAGAGAGATCACAAGTAGGCAGAGAGGCAGGCAGAGAGAGAACAGAGAAGCAGGCTCCCTGCTGAGCAGAGAGCCCGATGCGGGGCTGGATCCCAGGTCCCTGAGATCATGACCTGAGCCGAAGGCAGCGGCTCACCCCACTGAGCCTCCCAGGCGCCCCTCTCTGCTGGTTTATTGAGAGAGGAAGGGAAGAAGGGAATACGGTTTGCCCCTGACTGGGTGGGGCTAGGGGCTGCGCCGAGGGGTCCCATCTAGTGATTGCCTGGACCCCAGGGTCACCTGACACTTCTCCATACGTCCCGCACCTGCTGCTCCTTCTGGCCAGCCCGGACAGCTGCAAGGGGCAGACCTCTCCTGCCAGCCACAGGAGGCTGCCTCCCCTGCGCCGGCGCTGGGGGTGAGGAAGCCAGGGTCCGGTATTCCAGCAGCTCCGTCGGAGGAGACAGATGCCTACAGAAACAACCGTGGGCCAGGCAGATGGCCACGAGGGCTAAAATAGAGGCTCATAGACTGTGGGATCTGAGAGAGAGAGAGAGAGAGACGGACCGCGACGGGGAGCTGGGGGAGGGCCTCTCTAAAGACGTTCTGGAGGAGGCGGGGTTGGGGCCGGCCCCTGAAGAAGAACAATGGACACGAACAGTCGTGGAGACTAGTGACAAGTGTGACCACGTGTGGCCGGAACTGTTCCAAGCATTTAACACCTGTCACATCAGAGGAGGCCGTTAGCATTAGCGATCATTTCACAGAGGAGGAAACGTGGCCACGGAGATGGGACAGCATTTGACAAAAGGCCTTGAACGCGGCAGAGCCGAGTTTTGACTCTAGCAGCCTGACTGGACGCTATGGACAGTCGGAGCCGAAACAAGGGAACTGCAAAGCGCGCAGAAGACACTGGAGTGGGGGCGGGGGGACACTGGGGGTGTGCTGTGAGCTGACCGCTGGCCAGAGAAGGGCCTAGAGTACTGAAGTGGGAGGTGCAGACGCTGTCAGGTGCAGGGCACACGGGCAGAGTTGTGGTTTCTAACCATCGTCATAGGCTGGGGAGACATGGCAGGGAGGGCGAACGTCCAGCCCGCTGAGTCACACATCTCAGAATTCCTGTCTGAGGTGTTATGCATCTAGACATGGAAATCACAAGCGGCTTACACATCACACGGTGCCTTCACTAGCATCTTTGACGGGATGCCCGGCGTCAGCCACTGGGGGCCCACAGCTCAGCCGCCCCGGGCGTGCTCGCAGGTGCCCCTGGGCTGCCGGGAGCTGCGTCACCTGGCTCTCGTGCCTAGGATACCCCTTGGGCCAGTTTTTCCTAAATGACAGCTCCCAAGACCCTTAAGCTTTCCTCTGCTCTTCCCAAGAAATCTGGAGGAAAGTCCTATGGTCACAACAGGGCATGACTGTCCCCATCTGTCCCCCAGGGCAATGCCTCCTGCTCAAAATGGGGGTAAAGCCCTCAGCAGGCTCTCCCCTTTGTCCGTGTCCCTCTTAACCCTTTTTTAAAAAGAGAAAAATCTAGAACACTAGATTTTGACGACAGGTCAGATCTCTCCAGGCAGCTTATGACCTCATCCCTGGGCCAAAAATCTCCTTCTGTCCATCAATGGCCAACTCACACCTACGATGACAAGTGTAGAAAACAGGCCTGAGGAGTTCTTCCTAGGACAGTTGAAGGCAGAAAGGGGAGCCTCGAACACAGGTTCGCCTTGAGTTTCCAGCCTCCTGCTAGCCTGGGGATGGGGACAGAGAGGGGGCTCTCCCCAGGGCATCCCGACCAAAGCAGGAGGATGTCTCGGGGGACCCTGCTTCAAACCCCTGCCCGTCCACAGGAGCCGGACACACGTGCCGGGCTTCACCTGATCTGATTGGCCTCAGGGTCCAGAGAGGCAGGGAGAGCTGTGTCCTGCCACCATCAGGGAGGGCCTTGGCCACCACCTCTGCCACCCCTGGCCGCCACCACGCCACTTAGAGTGGGGCGGGGGTGGGGGTCAAGAGGAGAGTCACGGAGAGAAGGAGGCGGTGCCCTCCTCCCTGGTGGGCTCCTCCTAGAGGCCATGGCCCCGGTACTGTGTGTACCCGTGATGCCACAACAAGCAGTAGCTATGAGTTCCTGGGGGAGACTTGGGCAGCAGCCGGAGAGTTCTTGTGCCCTCCATCCCCAGACTGACTCGCGGTGGGAGGCATGAGCTCTGTCCGCTCCACAGGCTGCAGGCTGCCCCAGTCCCCGTCGGTTGTCCCCCGGCCGTTCATTCATTCAGCAACCACTGGTGTGCCTGGCACAGGTCTGCTGCTTTGGCGGAGAGACAGAGAAAGAAAGAAGGAAAGACAGAGAAAGAAGGAGGGAGGAAGGGAAGGGAAGGAGACCTGTTGGCCAAGCACACAGGTAAGGCACTCACCTGTGTCACCCTGGAGTCGGCCGGGCAGTGGACAGACAGGTGAGGGCATGCGTGGGCTCTGAAAGAAGTGGCCTGGGCTCAGCGACCTGGCAGCTCAGGGAAGCAGGCACCGGCCTTCTGGGCACTGAGGGTCAGCTGCCCGCCAGCAAGTGACAGGCACTTTAGGGCCGCCCGATGTGAGGGAGGCATTAAGCATTAAGGCCCATGGAGTGTGGTGGTGGGCCAGCGCTCCCCAGGACCCCAGGCCCCACCTTCTAGACCCTTCTTGTTCACGTGACCCCTGGCCCCTCACACTCGGGGGCCCAGTGTCCTGCTCTGGCTTAGTCAGCTGAGACTTGCCCTCCGCCTGGAGCCTGTGAGGTGGGGAGGCCGGCCTTCCGCTCCCCGCGTGTCCGGCTCTCGGGCCCCTGACGTTTCTGGAATGAATCCATCCTGAGCTGTGACCCACTCACACAGCTTCAGGGGAGCCCCTCGTCCCTGACTGGGGGGAGGCAGGCACCGAGTAGGCTCAGAACAAAGGATGAAGGGCTGATGGGGAGAACTTCTGGAAGCAGGGGCTTTTGGAAGGGTGGGGGCTGGGCCCGCCTTCCCGAGCGGCTCTGAAGTCACCTCACACGGGCTGTTTCCTGCTTCGCGGCTGCGTGGGACCAGCCCTTGGAATAGATTTCCAGCTGGTCTTGTTCTAGACTGAAGTCAATTTAAGCCGAGTTAAAATATCAGAAAGGATATGCCTGAAGGATTATGTGCCTCCTTCTGCTGCCCAGGATGGGGGGTTCAGAGTGAGAAGAGAGACCCAGAAAAGGCTGAGTAGGGGACCCACGTGTGCTCACAGGCCGCTTCCTTCATCACCTCCTCGGGGACCCCGTGCCTTGTCCCCCCATAAGCCTCATCACTGCGTGGCGTCCCATTTCCCACCTTCTGGATGGAGAAACTGAGGCTCAGGGAAATTAAAGGCCTCAGCCAGGGCCTCTAAGTCAACTGAGGACAGAGTCGGGCTTCAAACCCGAGCTGGGGGTGTCTTTGCCGCCCACCAGGCCCCAGGCCGCGTTAGGCAGCAGCTTCTCCAAGCACAATAGAAATTGCTTAAAAAGTAACTTGAGAACGTTTGGCTACTGTTTCCTCACACCGTTAATCACTTGGTGTGTTTACAAGGGGGTTAAAATGCACCTTTTTAAGGATTCGCAATCATTCTAGGAACAAGTAGGGTTTGTAAACACCCTGGAAATGCTCCTCTTGGTTTTCTGATAGTGGCTTTCACTCATCATTTACTGTAGATCTAAGCTTTGGGTACAAAAGGTAAGTCGTTCAGCAAAGCCCTGATGGGCACACTCATTTGTCCAGCGCGGGTAGCTCTGCTGGCTGTGCTGGGAATTCCAGGTCATTTTGTCCCCAAGCTAAGGGTCTGTCCTTGGCGGGTATCAGGCACAGATAGAAAGTGGCCTTTGGCCCAGAACGGCTGCCATGTGTTTTCAAGGTCTTTGCGCTTGGGACGTCAGCAACCATTTTGCCCTTGGCTTTGTGCTTCCTCCTCAACTTCCTGGTGACCAGGTTATGAATTCACCAGACTCTGGGTGATTTCCACCCCTCTAGTGGTTCAGGATTAATTTCCTAAAAAATATATTTCTATGAAAGCATGACTTCCACAGAAATAGAAAATGAACAGAGAGGAAAAAAAAAAGTTTTTTTTTTAACTAATGAGAAATCCAGTAAGATGAAGAAACCAAGTTTAAAGGAAAATCCCAAGCAGAGACATCTATGCATATGTATGTATGTGTATATATGTGCATATACACATACTCAGGGATGCAGAGATGAATTTGCTATTAGAAGCAAGACTGACTTTTTCCAGAGGGGCTGGTAATCAATTGCAATTTGACAAGACAAAATTATTTACATTTCTACAAACAGAAATAATTTGCATCGCCATCTGCTCTCCACAGTTAACTTTAATCTTTAAAACTGAATAATAATCAGACTATTAAAGACACAGTAAATTGGATAATATGGGAATATCCCCTCCACAATGTCTAGCAACCCGCTAAAAGGGGCGTCCAGTCATTTTTGGCGCATTTCGGAGTTTCGCACTTTTTTCTTGCCAGGTCCCATGGTCCCATGTCCCGAGACCAAGGACCGTGGCCAGAGCGGCAGAGGGGTGTGACATGTGACAGGTGCACAGCCCTCCCCCCACTGTTCTGTCCAGAAGGCAGGACGTATAGCCTGACCACAGCTACGCAGAGCCCGTTTGAGGATCTTGGGGTCCTTCCCAGAGATGGTGAAATGACTCATTTGGAATCCAACTGCCATTTTGTCCCCACGTTGTCCACTGTGAGCACTTACAGTGTGAAGTCTCATCTAATTGTCCTCTCTGAACCTTCTATTTCCCACACTTCCTGAGTGTAAAGCCCTGTTTTTAAGCCATTTACATGGATGCCTAAGTTTCTAACGATTTCTTCCAGTCCAGGTTTCTGTTTAGCGATTTCTGAAGTCCTCATGGTACTGATTGTGTATCATTCATTTGCTCAGCGCAGGCTTACACGACAAGCCCGGCTCTGTGAGAGCACGCCATGCAGGGGCCAGGCACGGCTGGGGGCCCCAGGAAGGGGCTCTGTGGGTGTGTTCATGCCACCGACAGCCAGGCATATGCAACGATTCAATTCTGACATCTTTCCTGTTTTACCAAATTTCAGGCTCGTAACCTAGGTCTCTACCCATGTTTTTTTTTCATTTTGTGCTTATGAAGTTATATCGGTCAGGGTAGAAGAACGAGATGTATTGTACTGAGCAATCTGTTAGGTTGTATATAACCTTTAAGTGTTTAGACACATAGTCTGAGGACCTTCGCTTGTCCCCGGCCCCCATACTAGAAGCGAGGTTGGTGGAACTGCATAGAACAACCCCCACCCCGCTTTCCACCAGTGGGTCCTCCATGGCCTCGGATGTAGGATGTGAAGGCCACCGTGAGAGCGGAACGAAGGCCAGGCTCGCTGTACCCAGGCCGGTTCTGCTGGTCATTTCCAACACCCGCAACAGAAGCCCTCATCCTCCGAGCTCTGCTCGTCTCTGGGGGAGCTCAGCCGGCCGATACATGGCTTTGCATCTCTTCTAACCCTTAGTCCCAGGAAAGCCAACCTTGACCCCCCACAAATGTTTTCTTGCTATTGTTAAAGGCTCTTGTTTTCCTTCATGGGGCACGGAGGGAGAGGCCCCATTCCGATGTATTAGGTTCAAAAGGCCAAGACAACATGTACGTGGCCTCAACCCCACTCAGAGCTCTGGTGAGGGGCAGGAAGCACAGGGCCTGCCCTTGGCCTCCCTGGGCTCTAGGGCCAACATGCCAGGATGCAGGGTGGGATTGGCTACTGAGGTTCAGGGACAACCTTGGGGACGGAGCAGAGCAGCTTGTACGGGGACTCTGATGGGCATTTAAAGGACACCGCCAGAGTCCCTCACCTCTGCGGGAGGACCTCAGTAAGGACGCACTCTCGGTTCCTTCAAATGAGTGTGTAACTGGGTACAGCGGCTCCGCCCTGGACGATTAGCTATCCGGTTGTCCCTCGGTAATGCCTAGACGCTCTAAGGGGATTCACCCAGTGCTCTTTCCCGTGTCCAGCATGTCTCATTACCACCTCTGCAGGAGGCAGCAGGGAGGAGTCCTTGACTGCCGGGCCCACAATCCCTGCTTCAGACGGGAGCCACTGCCCCTGTGCCTGGCGGAGGGCCACGGGCCCCTTAGAGGGGAGAAATACGGCACGGAGGGGTCCTATATGCCACAAGGCAATGATCGCGCCAGACCTGGGGTTCAGGTGGGCGACACAGGAGCTTGGGAAGGGAGGGGTGGCCTCCAGCTGGGGCACTAAGGGGATCTCAGGGGAGACGGCTGGGGTGTTCTGGGTGGGAGGACCACCAGCACTCTCCTGGGGCACCCCCATCTCCCTGTGGAGTTGCTGGCTTCTGTGAGGCTGACATCACACAGCATTTGGGAACCGGCTCCTGCCCGGGGTGGATCCTGGTTTCCCGGTTCACAAGACGGTCCAGGAGCCCAGGGTTGAACAGATGTAGGCACTGGTCCATCTCCAGGCTCCCAGGATGCAAAGACAGGTCAGAGCTTCCTGAAATCCCACAGGAGCTGCTTTGCTGGCTCTCTGGGTGGCTTTAGCTTTTTTTAGGAGGGGGTGATCGCACAAGGGCGACCTGGGGCTAAGAGGACAGAATTCAGACATGTGTACACAGGACTAAGTTCCTCTTCCCACCACAGCCTCACAGCGGGGCTCTTTTTAAAAAAGACCTAGGGTGCCTGGGTGACTCAGTCTGTTAATCTTCTGCCTTTGGCTCAGGTCATGATCCAGCCCTGCAGGAGCCTGCTTCTCCCTCTCCCTCTGCCTGCCACTCCCCTGGCATGTGCTCTCTCGCTCTCTCTCTCTCTTTGTGAAATAAATAAACTTTAAAAATCTTAAAAAAAAAAAAAAAAACCATCTCATTATATTCTGTTTAAATTGTTCTGGAAAATCCAGTCTGCTGGACCAAGCATTCCGACACAGTAAGTGATACTACTCCGAGGAGGGCAAAAATGGGTTCTCAGGGTGAAAATTTATTACTCTTTTTATGTGTAAGCCACAGAGAGCCATGCAGAGCATGAACCCGTGTGCTGTATGTCTTGCTGTTAACGATTCGGGGGGAGGAGGGAACAGGCAATCCAGGTCTCGGAGGGCCATTAGGGACGATCATGAGGATGATTCTGAGCGATGCCAGGCTCGACGGAAAGGTGCGTGCTGACCCCAGGACCCCCTTTTTTAAGAAGTAGCTTTAGAAGTGAGTTTGGGTGCTGTGCAGATCAGAAAGGACCCATAATTTATGCATGTATTCAGTTGTTCAACAAATAGGAATGAACCCCCCTTACCTGTCGGGTGCTGTTCTAGGTCCTGGGAATAAAGCACAACAAAGAGTAGTACTTGTGCTCGTTGGTGGTGGGGGGGTGTCTTTCCGGGGAAGGGGGCAGCAGACAAGAAACAGTAAGCTGACATGCAGGGATTCTGTCCCGAGAAGCACTCTGGGGAAAAGAGAAGCAAGAGGTAAAGCATGTGGGTTGGCGGGTGCAGTTAAGGCCGGGAAGTCAGGCAAGGTCTCACGGCACAGGTAAGGCTGGGGTAAAGGCCTGCCCGCGAGGAAGCTGCTGCAGGAGCGTGGGCGCCGTGGTTGTGGTCAGGGACAGCATTCCCGGTAGAGGAAACTGCCCTGTGCCCGGTGTTTTGGAGGGGCAGAGAGGTGATGGGGGAGGGGAGAAGAGTAGGTGGCGAGGGCAGAGGGACAGGTGGCTTTCAGATCACGCTGGCTCTGGTGGCCACAGCAAGGTCATGGGCTGTCACTCTGAGTGAGGTGAATGGAAGCCAGTGTCGGTTTTGAGCTGGGGGAGACACGCTCTAACACGTTTTAGAAGGTTCTCCCAGCCGCAGCACTGAGAACCTACTGCAGGTGACAAAGGGGGGAGCAGGAGGGAGAGGGGTGGCTGCACTCAGGGGGGCCTGCGTCCGGACCCTTGAAGGTACCTCTGGCCAGATTTGTTCACAAGCTGGGTGAGGCTTCTGGAGAAACAGCAGGGCAACGGGAACTCTAAGTAACGACCTAACCACACACGGCTTCAGGAATTGGAAGAGAAGGTATTGGGGAGAAAAGCATTCTCTGCCCTTCTGGGAAAAGATGACCCTGTCAGGGTACACAGGGGCAAGCAGCTCCCAGGGCTCCAGGTCAAGATGGCCGACAGCCCATTTGTAAAAATCCTCACAGCGCCAGCTGCCCCCACGCCCACAACCCCGTGAAGCGGCAGCAAGGAGGTTTACAAGAGAGTGAGCTAGTAAACTGTTGAGAAATGACAGCGGCACAGCAGCAGTCCCCAAACCATGGTGCCTCTCTGGAAGTTCAAAGGGCATGTGCTCAAACTGACAGACCTGTCAGTGAAGAGAGCCCCCTCAGAGCTGGTGAGAGAGAGATTAGGGGAGGGAGCTAGTTTCAGGGCAGAAACACCAACGGTCCAAGAAGGAAAGGAACAGGATGAGAGAAAAGATAGAAAATGAGAAGATTCAGTGCCCCCACCGCCACAGTATGAGCACGGACACAGACACCCTCCGTAAAAGTCACGGCTTCCTTGACATGGTATCTCCTGGGGTAGAGTAAAGTCTGCCAGTCAGAACCACTCTCCCATGGGAAGGAGTGAGCGTTCGTGCTCAGAGAGAAGCTGATGGGGCAGAGGAACCCACCGCAGCTGCTCCCTGTTAGACTCTCCTTAGACCATCACTGGAAGTATGAATTGAATTAAGACAACACAGGCCAGATACTCGCGTAAAATAGCACAGAGGAGAAGGGGCCAAGATGAGCAAAAGGCCCCTGAGAAAATAATTTAGGAATGAAAAAAAAACTTTAAAAATAACTATAATTAGTATCCTCAGGGGAAAAAAAAAAGTATTGCCTTAATAAAACACTCCACTACCAAGAGAGAACTCAGAGAGCAGGAGTTTGTTGAAATAAAAAAGACGTTATTGCCAAAGTTATAAAACAACAACAAAAGAAAGGCAGTAAGGGAAAGTCAAGAAACATCTTCCCAAGCAGAGAGCAAAGAAGGAGAGGAAAGAAGTATAAGAACTGAGAGACATGCAGCGTCTCAGGTGGCATGACGGAAGTGGAGGGGCCCCCCAAACTCGGAGTGCGCGACGAATACAGATGAAAGTAAAACTCAAACCCGGATCGACCCTTATGAAAATTGAGAGCACCAAGTGTAAAGAGAGGGTCCTAAAAGCTGACAGAGAGAACAACTATTTTTTTGATTGGTTGTTATTGGTATTATCATTATTTTTATAATTACTTGTTTGGCAGAAGGCAGCTCATCAGCAATATTGAACATGGGAAGACAATGGAACGGAGCCTTCAAAGTTCAGGCAGAAAATTATTCTAATCCTGGAATTCTATACACAGCCTGTCAATCAAGCAGGTGGAAGAGAAGAGTAGAAGCTTTTTTAGAAACTCAGGGGCTTATACGATTTATATACTCTTCACCTTTCTGAAAAAATTACCCAAGTACGCACTGTGAAAAGATGAAAAAGGCACACAGCTGCTTTGGGTTCTATTCACACGTAATTAGGACCAGGCACGCGACATCTGTATAAAGATTTTGGGATAAAGTTGTGTCAGCAGGAGCTGAGATGCAAACAGGTTGTCTGCCCAGAAGTCACAATGTTCAGACCTGGCACTGATATCTGGGAGAGATTTTGTAATTCCTGACTGCCCCCCCACCCCGCCAGGCCTGGGAACCCTGCACTTTGGTTGGCAGCCTCGCCTACGGTTGCAGGCAAGATGTTGGCCCACGTGCAGTCAACTGAAGGTTTGTCTTAGGCTGGGAGTCTGCTTCCAAGGTGGCTCACTATGTGGCGGGAAAATTGATGGTGGCTATTGGTGGAAGGCATCAGTTCCTCTTCACCTGGGTCTCTCCATACAGCTGCTTGAGTGCCTTTGTGACATCCCAGAGCAAGTGATCCAAGAGAAGCCTGGGAAGTCACTAAATGTCACTTCTGCAGTATTCTACCAGTCACCCAAGCCAGCGTGATTCACCGTGGGAGAAGACTACACAAGGGCATGGCGTCAGGAAGTGGAGATTGTTGGTGGCAGCCATCTTGTAGGCGGGCTACCGCAGCCTGCCTTTTGGCATCTGGTGATTCAGGTTCTTCCCAAATACAAAATATATTCATCCCTCTCAAAGACCCTCAAGGTCTCACCTCATTATCTGTTTAGTTTCTTTGTGATGTCAATGCTCTTTTTCCAAGTATTAAAGTCTACATTAAAGTCTTTAGTAACAATAAATTACCACAAAACTAAGAAGCTCAAAACAACCATAAGCATTTATTTTCTCTCATGGTTTCTGTGTGTCAGGAGATCAGAAGTAGCTAGGGTAGGTGGTTCTCTTCCAGGTCTCTCAGGAGATGCATTTCAGCAAAGGCCTGGGATGCCATCATCTGAAGGCTCGTCTGGGCTGGAGGAGCAGCTTCTGAGTGGCTCTCTTATATGACCGGCAAGTTGATGCTGGCTGCCAGGGGAAGGCTGCAGTTCTCTTCCAGTGGCCCCCTTCCCGGGGCTACTTGGGTGTCCTCACACAAGGCAGTGTGATCTCCTAGAACAAGTGATCCAAGAGAAGTCAAGGAAGAGCCAGCAATGTCTTTTGTAAGTTAATGTCGAAAACAACCCCCTGTCACTTCCATGGTATTTTCCTGGTCCCAAGGGTCCACTATGATTCAGCGGGAGAGGGGTCTACACAAGGGCATGAATACCAGGGAGGGAGGATTGCCTTGAGCCATCTGGCAATGCCAAAGCAACAATTAAAGAGCCGTAATTTTGAACAACTGAGAGAATGTAAGAAAAGGGAATTTATTTAGAATAATTTCTTTCCAACATCACAGCTCAAGTGACAGAGGTTTTATTTCCTTCTCTATTAACTGGTGGTACACTGAATACCATTTGCATAGTCATTATATTGCACACACTGTCTGTTTGACTTCAATGTTCAAACGTAGGAAAATCTGGAAGACTTGAAAAACTTGAAATACAAGACAATCCGTTTGAACAAAAATGGTATGAAAGCAATGGTACGGCAGAAAGCAGGGGTGTCTGTGCAGTGAGCAGAGGGAGAAAGAAGTACAGGGACGTGAATTCTCCATCACACACTGTGGTGGGGTTGGGGGAACGGGGAGAAGACACTTCCTATCGTTGACGGATCCATGAATAAAAGTTTACGTGTAGTATGTATACTTCTATAGGGAGCCGTTAGGTTCCTAGGTAACCTCAGAAAAACTATATATACCACTTTTTAAAGAGATATTATTTATTTATTTGACAGAGAGAGAGAGAAAGCCCAAGCAGTGGGAATGGGAGAGGGAGAAGCAGGCTCTTCACTGAGCGAGGAGGCCGATGTGGGGCTCGATCCCAGGACCATGAGATCATCACCAGAGCCAAAGGCAGACACTTAACTGACTGAACCACCCAGGTACCCCCACAGATACTACTTTTAAAATTGCAAGGAGATGGGACACCTGCCTGGTTCAGTCAGTAGAATGTATGACTCTTGATCTCAGAGTTGTGAGTTCGAACCCCACACTGGGTGTAGAGATTACTTTAAATCATCTTTTAAGAAAATAAAATAATACAATAAAAATAAAATTGCAAGGAGAAGTTGGGGGAAAGAAGTGAAGGTGATCTCGAGGTTTTGGTCTTCGTGGGTGGGGGTCAGTATCTATTGCTTCCAATTAACAAAGCAAAAGGAAAGGACTAAACATTTTATTAAGGCCAAACAAAGCAGAACCAGGCAAATAGTGTTTTTTTTTTTTTAAGATTTTATTCATTTACTTGACAGAGAGACAGGCAGAGAGAGGGAGAAGAAGACTCCCCGCTGAGCAGAGAGCCCGATGTGGGGCTCGATCCCAGGACCCTGAGACCATGACCTGAGCCGAAGGCAGAGACTTAACCCACTGAGCCACCCAGATGCCCCAGGAAAATAGTTTTTAACCTTTGTAACACATACTGTATACTCTACATACACTGCTTGAAATTTTAGTTCCATGTACATTTATTGCTTTGTAAAATAATGGGCATTTTATAATCTCACTCTGACATCAGACAGTCAACATTTGACAAATCTGAGCTGGAATTAAAAGACACAAAGAAAGAAAAAGTCCAGTTCTCTCAGTGCACAGAGGGACTAAGAATTTAGAGAACAAATGATGTCATGAACTGATGGATAATACGGATCAGAGAACCATCATGTGGATTAATAAAATATTTCATAGAAAGTATTAAACTCAGTATCCGACACGGCCTGATTGTTGTTATGAATATCACGTTATTAATACCAAAAATATAATGTGTTGATTAGAAAGGGAAAGGGCCTTTTGATGTTAAGTCGTAAGGAAGTAATAAATTCAGATATATTCATCGATCAGTTCAAGAAAAACACTGCTACAAGGACAGCGGGCACGCCCGCACCGGTGAAAGTCTATGAGCCATTGCAGATGATCGGGAGGATATTAAGTGAAAACACTGTTTCAAAACAGTATGTGCCATATGATGCTAGTTTTCACAGATGAAGCATTTGATAGATGAGTGCTGATAAATATTTACAGAACACGTAGACGACCCTCATGGCTCTATATTCGTTTTCTCTCTCTCTCACACACACACACACACACACACACGCACACACACTCACACATGCATGCATGTATGCACACGTATGCACACACCATCCACCAAAATATTAACACTGCTTATCACCAAGTAGAAAAATTTGGAGCGGTTTCTACTTTTTTCCTTTTTAAAGTTGCATCCTCTAAATAATCTTTAAAAATGTTGAATTACCTTTGCAGAATGAAGCAAACAAAGGAAAATAGAGAAAGAAACCATAGGAAGTTGTTTGAGGATGTGTCAGAAACTCGGAGAAACTGCCCCATTATGACTTTTCTTTTTATTACAAAGAGCATTTTGGCGGAAAATGCACAATTATTCAAGGAAGGTAGCTCTGTGCTTTGACCCATCTTCTCTCCGTCATTTCCAAATGACAAGCATGAGACTGGTTGGCTCAGTGTCTAAAAGGAAATAACCAAACTTGGAAGCGTTGGCCTCACACCCTAAAATCGATGGCAAAGCCACTGCGCTGGATGCGTTTTTTGGGAGGGGTGGGGGGCTCGGTGCCACCTTCCCTGTCCACCCAGGAAGGCCAAGAGCCTGCCGTCCTGTATCACGGGGCAGGAAACACAAATCTACCCTGCTCACTGGACTGCCTGATCTTTTCTGGACCTAATGTATCCATTTTTGCAAATTCAATCCCTACTCAGAGTTGAAGGAATTCTTTAAAATATTAAATGTGATCTCAAGCTTTTCTTTCCTGTGATTCGCTAAAAAGCTTCAAGTTGCTTTGTAATCGTGTTCCCAAACGACAGCTGTTCCCAAACTGATTGTTTGCTGAAGACAGTCAACCCCTTCGTAACAAACTAGTAACATTTATCTTTTGGAAAATTGAGGGGTTCAGCTTTTGTCCTTTGCATGGCATTAAGATGTTGCTCATCTTGGGACAGAATTTGCCATTTCAATGGCTTTAGAACCTCTCTACAAAGGAAGAGCATTATTTGAAAATTATTTTTTTCCTTAAAAAGAAAAGGGATTATCCATTGTCTCCGTAGGGAGATGAGAAAGAAGAGGAGAAACAGGCAAGTTTCTAGGCCTTTCTCTGCCCTTCAAATTCTCCCACCTACCCTCCCCCCACACCTGTTCCAGCCAGACAGGAAATCTATTTTGAATGTGAATCAGAGCTGAGCTCCATTACGTGCCAATTTCCCATAATTTCTAAGCAATATTTCTTCTTTAAAAAATTTTCTTGAAACATAGCATGGCTGCCAAGGCGGCGTTGACGCGTGTGAAATTCTTCAGAAGAAGAGATACAGCTACAAGAACAGGAAATGAACACGTGTGTGTGTGTGTGTGTGTGTGTGTGTGTGTGTGTGTGTGTGTGTGTGTGTGTTTTAATTAAACTGAATTGAAAGCAAAATGGAAGTGGTTTCCCCCAGGAGAAAAGCCAGGAGCTGGAAAGGCCCTGGGAGGCTTTCTCGGAACTCAGGGAAACGGGAAAGTTCCCGGCGGGGAAGGATAGTGAGGATGATCACCTGTGCTGAGCGCCTGCTGTCCAGCTGGTGTGCTCCAAACATTCTTCACACGCCGCCTCATTTATGGGTCTCTAAGGGGTTAGAATGCAGGCACGGCAGGGAGTGAGCGAGAGAGGGATCTACAAGGTTGGAGACTGTGGTCAGAGTGGACCCTGGGTTTCCAGATTTTCAAGGTGACATGTGTCTGAGTGGTGGTAAGTCCCAGCACTGACCAGACTCTGTAACTAGTGACCTGTCCCCGTGGGGCTCCTAAGAGTCCCAGGAGACCGCACACAAGAGAGGAGGATTTGTGGCCGGGCTGTATCTGGTTGTGAGTCAGTCTGACATTTCATGATTCATCACTGCGTTTTGGTTTTTTTTTTTTCTGACTCCACTGATTTCTTTCAAGGGCTTCCTCCAAAGGTCCTTTAAGTAACCTGTTTTGATTTTCCCTTCTCTCAGCCGTTGGAATACCTTAAGGATGTTCATTCCTTTTTTGGGCAAAACAATTACTGCGCAAACAGACTCATTTTCTCTTGCCAGTTACCTTGAAGTTATCATTTCCACTTAAATAGACTCTGAACTAAAAATAGGTCTACCGAAGTGGGTTTCCACCTGTCTCCTCTTGCTTCCCGACACCTGTGGCCCCATCCTTTTCAAAGCAAAATAAAGCTGTGTGCAGACACAGACACCCACCAGTAAATGCAAGCTCATTTAGGGAACGGTCAGGGGATAACAGACACTTCGATCTCTCAGCCTCTCTGTCTCCCTGTATTTTTCAAAAAGCTAGGGAACAGAATAGCAGAAATGCCAAACTCCTTTTTTGGCTGTAGCTCTGAAGAAAGAAGGATCCGATCTGAAAAGTGGTCGGCCTGTAAGATAAAGATGTGGGTTGGATATGCTGCCTGTTTAAATGTCAAGGTTTTTGTTGAACAGGCATTGAGTTGGAACAGAAAGGTCAAAGCTGACAGACTAAACTCATACTCAGAAAAGCTGCTCGAAGCTCCTATTTCTCCCACCACCTCCCCTCCCCGAAGGAAGGTTGCTCACGTCACCCCAGCCCCAGCACAGCAATCAATGGCTTATGAGCTCACGTCACCCCAGCCCCAGCACAGCAATCAATGGCTTATGAGCTCACGTCACCCCAGCCCCAGCACAGCAATCAATGGCTTATGAGCTCAAGCCAAAGGAAAAAAAAAAAAATAAGCCAGATTAAGGAGCTTCTTGGTAAAATGTAATAGCGGCTTAAAGTCCTCCTTAAGCCTCAAACGATTGATGACAACCAATTTTTTTTTTTTTTTAATAGAGGAAGTCTTCGTGTAGGCAAGTAATCAGAGAGAGCATCAGGTCCTATGAGGCCCCAGGCTCCTCTTCGTACAGTGCAATCGCTTGACGCCCAGTACAGGCTCAGTTTCAACCCAGGGGCTAGCACCGACTCAGCCTCTGGCTGGGGAATCGAGCAGCATCAGATCAGCATCAGACAAGTTATCCGTGACCGCGTCTCCTCCACTTGCCGCACACCCTCAGGGGCTGGGCATGATGCTTGGTGCTGGGGAGGCTTAGAGTCAATAATGAATGGCAGAGCCTCTGCCTTCCAGAATCTTCCTGCAGCCTGGGTGAGGGGCAGGGAACCAGATGGCTAGAGTTCAGGGAGGTGGGCTGTGACCAGGTGGCAAAAGGGGCTTGGGGAGCCCAGAGGATAAAGGGCAAGTCTCCCTTTGACTTTGGACCAAATCCCGGGACGTGGGGCTCCTGCCAGGCTTCTTTGGCTGAGGGTTTTGTGTTCCGCCCAGAGGCAGGTTCTATTGTAGGCTTCACACATCTGAGTGTTCTCAAAGGTGGGTGCCCGACCTGCCCAGGGGGCTGCCAACCTGCCCCCTTCTCATCTTTAGGCACCCTGCTCTCTACACACTGGTCTCACCCTGGGACAGGATGCGGGTGGCAAGAGTTTGTAAAGCTTTCCAGGTGATTCTGGTGTGTGGCCAAGACTGAGAGCCTCTGCTTGTGATTCATCCCTGACCAACCCACTGATCTACCCCTCCCCCAGCTTCTGGCCTGGTGTCCACCTGCTGGCTTGTGTCCCACCTGGGAGGTCATATCCCTCAGAGGAGGCGGGGGGGGGGTGTCTTAGGGCTTCTGGTCGGGGCCCATCCCAGGCCGTGGCTCCCGGCATCCACTCTGACGGCTGGAGGCATTCGGAGAGCAGTGGTGCTCGTCAAGGGTGGCGGACGGATGCTGCTGTTCCTTCTATTACTGGTACCTGCCAGGGGGTAGGGTGTCTCTCACGTCTATTTGCTTGGAATTTCTGCACAGATTAGACACAGGGAAGAAAGCCAGAGGATGGGCAGGGCTGTTACACTGAGAGCACCCACCATGCACCCCCAAGTGGGCACAAAAGAAAGATGCAGCATCCTTCTCTCTGTGATGTGGAAGTCAGCTGTGGGAGCTTAGGGCATGAGCGACATCTCCTTCGTGAGGGCCGGCAAGGTGCGCCCCATGCACCTTCCAGTTCTCACTCATATTAACTGAGCCACAGAGAAAACAACTGGAGGTTTAAGTCCATCCAGCCGGCAGGTGGAGGCACCAAGATCTGAACCCAGACAGGACCCCAAGATCTGAATTCTTGCCACGGTATCTAGGTGAAGCTGGCCGTTATCACGGTAGCTTAAGGAGAAGGACGTGGCCCTCGAGGCAGAGGTCTGTCCCCACACATTCGCCCTTCCAACAGGTCTCGAGCACCTCCCGGGGGCTGGGATCCGGCCAAATGCTCCAGCCAAGCCCGGGCTGGGAGGAAGGGGTGGGTTTTCACGCAGACAACGGCACCGGGGCGTCTGGGTGCTGGGGTCGTGACACCGTTCAATCCTGAAGGTACCTGGGGGGTTGGGTTTTCCAACCTGCCTCCTGTTGAGGCTGGGCATATGGGCTTGGTGGCCTGCACGTGGGCCCCGGGCCCTTGGGGGACCATGTTGAGAGAGGCAGTCTGGTATCCACACAGCACGGGATCTTTCCAGCAAGAATGTCAGGCGAACCTCCCTCCTGGCCTCTTGGATCAGGTGGCCTCGGCTTCCACATTGGAGGTTTATTTTCTCCCATCCGCTTTCCACCTGATGATCGACTTGGTTGCTTTGTCGTTGGAGTGATGTGTTTCCTAAGCCAGGACCCACTTGTGGGTAAAATAATCTGAAATACAAGCGTGGAGGCTTCTTGATTTCTCCGTAGCTGCTGAGGGAGGGGACAGCTCAGCGCGGAAACTTACCAGTGATTTCACAGCTATTATTGGCCTGGTGAGATTTTCCAGCCACTTTATCAACAAAGGCTGAATTCCAGAACGTTGTTCTTCTTTCTACAGGGTAGTGCCTTCCGACAGAGGAGAAGCTCAGATAGCCCCGGGGTTTTCGATAGACTCCACCTAAAGGGACGTCTTGTTTAGGGTACACGTGTCTCAGAGACTGGTCCTGACTTCAAGTCCCACGATCCTTCTATGGGGTGGTCTCTCACACAGGATACTTCTTAAAAACAGACCAGTGTAGGGGAACCTGGGTGGCTCAGTGGGTTAAGCCTCTGCCTTTGGCTCAGGTCATGATCTCAGGGTGCTGGGATCGAGCCCCACATCAGGATCTCTGCTCAGCAGGGAGCCTGCTTCCCCCCCACCTTCTCTCTCTGCTTGCCTCTCTGCCTATTTGTGATCTCCATCTGTCAAATAAATAAATAAAATCTTAAAAAAAAATAAAAAATAGACCAGTGGAGGCCAGCACCAGGCTGGGACTCCCACTCTCTGCAGGTCCCGGCTGGGGGCCCAGCCAGGGCCAGGTGTGCTGAATGCCAGCGCTCCTTCCTTCCCGCCACCGCCACCGAGCGGAGCGCTGCGTTCTCACCTCCCCGGGCTCTTCCCCCCCGGCTTCCCACTTGGCTGACGCTCCACACCAGCTGGTGGCTTAGATGTTTTCTCTTTCAAGACAAGGAGCCAGACTGAAGGCTGTCCGAGGGGCCTGCCCAGTGCCGGGAGTCCGGGAATTGGAGGACTACGAGCGGCCTCCCTCCCAGGAGAGGACCCCGCCGGAAGCCGTCCGCCCCACCCTGGGGTCTCCTGTGGAGGAGCCGGTGCTCCCGCAGGGAGTCTTCCCCCTCAGCAGCCTTTCTGAGCTGGGCTCTCAGGCCAACTTGTGCAGTTTTAGTTCCCAAAACAGAGAAATTCAGTTTGAAAGGCAGAGCAAGCCAGGCCGGGGTGGGGTTGTCTACAAGGCCTGTTGACATGAACCCACATCTCTAAGGCCATGCTGTTTGGACAGCTAACAGGGGCCAGAAACAGCAACCACCCAGTGACCAAGAAAAGGATGGGCCACCAGGTATCCAGGGACTGCTGCCCGTCCAAAGACTTCCTTCCATTCGCAGGCTCTGCTCATCTTGGCAGGCTAACCCCGGAGGGTGCTGACGGCGGTGCTTGTGTCTAGACAGCAGGGCTGGGGAGCCCTGGAAACTCTCCAAGGCCAGACGGGGACTCATTCTCATGACTTTCCTGTGCTGGTATTTGTCACAGTTTTCTAGGACACAGGATGGCAGTCCAGGGCTCCCTGTGAGGAGGGATTTCCACATTATCCGGCCATGAGACAGTGGCCTCCCTACCTGCCCAAGTTTAGTCAAAGACTTACAGTTCCTGTCACTGGCCCCCAAGGTCTCCATGGCTCCCTTGGGCAACAGCATGACCTGGAAGCTTGGAGATCTATGTGAGCTCTCCAGTACTGGTCCGAGCCTGGCACTCTTTGTGTATGTGTGTTGCTTCTCCTTTTCTTATGAGGATGCTGGTCATATTGGATTAAGTCCCATTCTCCTCCAGTATGATTTTTTACCTTAACTCATTACTTCTACAAAGACTCTATTTCTAAGTAAGTTTGCATTCTGAGCTTCCAGGAAGGACATAAATCTGGGGAGAGTGTTTTTCAACCTAGTACATTTATACTTTATTTTTATCTCGTTCGTTTTTAGTTTATATTTTTATATATATTACTAATGCAGTACTACTATATATATGTATTTTAATATGTAACTGCACATATATTGGCAGGGCATCCTCAAAAAAGATTATTCCTGACATTTGGAGACCATCTGTCCCTGTCACAATTGTCCACGTGAAGAAACTCAGGTGGGTTTAGGACAAGACAGGTTGTCCAGAGCAGAGGGTGAACCAGACCTTCCTGGGTAGCCCTTCGTAAAGAGGAAGATAAATTCTGCTTCTTCCCATGGCTCAGGGAGCTGCCTCCTTCCAGAATGCCTGTAAAAAAAACAAGGAATCTGCTGCGTATCCACAGCTGCTTGGTATTTGGTTAATTGCTGAGAAGGCGTCATCTGCCCAGTGCATCTGTTGACTTGTTCTGTTATTTGAAAGCAAACAAGAAAAAGACAACAAAACCCAGAAAGCCTTCTTGTTGATGGGCATCCTTCAGAATTGCCTCTGAGCTCCCAAGTTGTATCCATACAGGCCTGCCTGTCTCCTGCGGCCCTGCTGAAGCAGGCGTTGAGTATGACAAAATTGGAGAACCGAGCGGGCCCAGTTCCCCAGCTTATTCCTTCTGGAACTCATGGTCCGTCACTACACCTCCCTCAGCACTTTCATATTCTCGGACTGGTCCCCTCAGGCACAGCAGACGCTGTGGTGGCAGCGTGGGGTCAGTCAGTGCATAGGATGGTTCTGGGCTGCAGTCAGATGGCCAGAGCTGCAGTCAGATGGCCAGACTAGGAGCTCCACCTCAGGGGTCGTTTCCAGAACATCTTGCCCAGGAAAGTGGAGCTTTTTCCAGCTCGGCTCTTACCCTCTCTCCCTCAAGAAAGGGAGCTTGCTCTGTCCTTACAGACTTTCCGTGGAAGGTCTAGCCCGGGGAGGGGCAGCTGATTTAAGCTTCTCACTCCATCCCCTGTCCTTAGAAGATCAGGTCCCCAGTTGTCCAATTCACCCTCTCTCGGCGCCTGTCTCTACTGCACAATGCCTGGGTTCCTTCTTTCTCTTTTGGTTCCCAAGAGCCACAGAATCATTTCTTTTTTCTTTTTCCAGAAAGTCCTACAAGCTTCTTCTTGCTTTAGTTTACCAGTCAACTTGGTAGCACACTTTATGACTATAACAGAAAGATAAAAATATGGCTAATAGAGGTGACTCAGTCAGTGGACCACAACCCTGGTCTCAGGGTTGTGAGTTCAAGTCCCATTTGGGAATGGAGCCTACTTAAAATCAATCAATATAAATAAATAATGCAAATAATAATAAAAAGCAAGTGAGGACTGCCACACCTCCATGCTCGGGGGAGAGGCCCCTTTCCCCTCAGAAGTGGGCTAGGTTCTGTTGGAGAAAACTCTAAAGGACATTTGGACTGTGAGAGGCAGGACATCCCAGCCCAGAGCAGGTGGGGGGTGGGGGGCGTGAGGCCGAGATTGTGCTCAACTGTTCCAGATAATGAAGTAAGAGGAATTTGGGGATTGTTCGCTGTCAGCCTCTTAGTGACCAGAGAAGAGACTAGAGATCTGAACCAGAATTGGGGGGGCAAGGGGAGAGACCTGGAAAGGTGGAGGAATTAAAGGTCTAATTGCAGACCCAAGCCAGTGAGAAGTTCCCGTCTCGACGTGAGGACTCATCAGTTTGTAGGAACTGAGGCATCTGACATTCCACGTGAAGCTCTATACACCTCTCTTCCCCGGAACCGGAGTGACACCTGTTACAGCCGCGGAGGACTGCAGGGCTCCGAGGGAGGGAAAGGGGAAGTGTGACTTTCCTCTCCTCAGTGGTGAAGGGCAGAGAGAGGCCAGGGGACAAGAGGGCAAGTGAAGAATGGCATTCAGTGGGGGTGGGAATGACATGGGCAGTGATCCCAAGAATGGACACCGGGAGAGGGCACTGGGCTTGGATGAGAGCTCAGTCTCGTTTGAATGCAAAATAGAGGGACACCCTACAGGATGGAGGCCTTCAGGACATCTGGGCTCCAAAAGCAAGGTTATTTCCCCAGACTGCAGGCATATTGACCGCGACTGAGACTGTCGTCAGCCCTGCAGGTAAGCCCAGGTGTTACCACAGTGGGGGACCCGTGGGGGGGCGGGGGGGCGAACCCCAGGAACTGACTGTCCCAGGCCAGATGGACAGGTGCACATCCTGCCCCACTCCTCTTGTCTCTCCACCAGTGTTGGGACCAGTGGGAGGGAGAAGTCAGCCCCCAGCATCCAGGTGGGCTCCCCCGCCCCCCCTCCCTGCCCCAGGTGGTGGCTATCTGCTCCCCATTCGCGCTGCTGCCACTCACCCCCATCCCAACGCGGCCACTGTGTCCTCCCCCAAACAGAAGGGAAGGTGCTCCGTGACAGCATTGAGGGGCGGGGGGAATCTGGTTGCCTCGGTTGGCCCTTGCTGCATGGGTAGGATTGGGGCCCCCGTGTCTTCTGTGGTGTCTGGCTACAGGAGAATGACTCTTGTCTAACATGTTCTGTCTGGCAAGGCTTCCCCTTTCCTTGCCCTTTGGCTCAAGAGAGCAGAGTGTTGTTGGGATTTTCATCGTCTGTTCCTTCTAGTGTTTCTGGCCTCTTCTGTCCCAGGTCTGGGCACACGAGACAGTGAGGAGACCCAGAAACTACTTGCCACGCTCCTCGAGTCTCAACCCCTAACAGGCCTGACTTCTCACCACTTTTCAGATCCTTCTTGCGTTCGTTTTGTATCGAAGGTCCAGCATTCTCAACCAGACCTCACTTGTTATTTTTATAGTCATGGTTTTGGAGAAAGGTTTGTTTCTTACCACTCATTTGATCTATGGCTGGAAAATTTTTCATTTCAAAGATCAGCATCGTTAACAAGAATCACTGGTCTGGACAGTCCTGGGTGCCCTACTTTTTATGTATTATAATTTGGTTTAAAAAAATAAAAGTCCTCTATATTGCAATATTAGAGTCTGAACTTTAACAATGAACTTTGATCTGAAGAGCCTGTATTGTTAGACTTCAAATGTCCAGGAACCATGAGCAAGTTTTGTTGAGGAGGAATGAGGCGTGGGAGAGAGAAGGTTTCAGAGGAAAAGGCTCTGCAGTGAACACATCAGGCCTTAAGCTGCATCCCGGGGAACTTGCACTCCAGGGAGTCCACACAGGAGACATTCTGCCCGGCACAGTGGGTCCTGCGTGGGGCTGAGGCTCTCAAGTCAAGGCACCCCAAATTCAGTACAGATGACGTCACTCTTGGTGGTGGGATTTCAGACTTGCATTTTCTTTCTTCCTTATACTTTGATGTGTTGTTTGAACATTTCATATTCTATTCTAATCTATCCCATTCTTTCGATTCCACAAATGACCCCATTCTCTACCCTTGCTCGCCCCATCCTGGACAGGGCGGCCCAACCTCCTGGGTGATGTGCCATCTTGACGGTGACCGTTGTCCCCAGCCCATGTAGAACACCCCCTTAGGAGTAAAACGGTTTCCAGTAAACCATTTTTAAAAGGTAAACTGAGGCATATTAAAAATTATTAGTGTTTATTTCAGTAAAAATCAACTTCAACTTGACAGTGTCAAATAGTGCGCTTTAGCAGAAGGAACTGGGGTAAGGGGTGGGAGAGAAGAGGAAGACACCAAGCAAGGAAATCATTTGATTGGCTGGAGCCTAAGTGGTTGTCTTATTCAGAAAGCCTCATTGGCTGTTTGGGATTGGTTGTCCTTAAGTTCCCATTTCTTAACCTTGAGGCAATCCAGGCTTAGGTTTTGGTCTGCTTCCCAGGCTGCTAAGGCATGTGAAGGGAGGTCCTGGCCGTGAAGAGACAAAGAGGGCCAGCACAATGACAGGATGGCCCCAGGACGCTGGACAGCATGTCACCTCCCACACCTCCAGTTCATCCTCCCGGTCCACACAGCCCGTCCTGATGACTCATCGGATCAGAGCTGGCCCCATCCTCAGCGTCAGCCCTTCCCTCCTGACTTCAGTCTAATGGCCTCCTTGCTTAATTAACTTAACACCGCTACCTCCCATTAACAGGGCTTTGGCATCAGTCACGAGCCCAGGAGTCTGTTTCTGGTTAAACCTCAACCCTCCTCTTCTACAAAGCCCCAGGAAAATTCTAACTGGTCTTCGCATCAGTCAGAGCCATGCTTTTCCTTGGCAACGGGTTTATTTTTACCCTACAGACACTGAGAGTCAAGGGAACAATCATGCTATCGTGTTTCCTATTCCCATTGGCTGTTGGAAAGCTCAGAGCCAGAATGTGGCTTATCCCCAGCAGGTGCTGGGTAGAGGCATGTATTTTGTGTGGCAATCTCACTCCTGGCTTCATCTTACTTTTCCATACTTATTTTGCCTTTCTTGTATCTTTCCCATTAAAATCTTTCATATGGATTTCACCTATCTACCTTGAAGTATTACTTGTATAGTTGCAAGATTTCTCCTCTTTTCTGGAAAAGGTAGATGATGCATAGATGGATGGATGGATGGATAGAAGGAGGGGGGGAGGGATGAGGAAGGCGGAATGAGTGGGTGGATGGAGGGGTGGATGGGGAGGGCGAATGGGTGGGAAGTGAATGAATCAAGAGAAAGAGGGAGAGAGAATCCGCTCTTCTGCTGGGATCTTGATCAACCATTATTTCTCGAACTGTCCTATAAGATCTGGTGCACTTTCCCAGAAGACCACGACCCACCATCCTTCTCAAAAAACACTGCCATGAGCCTATGCACGTGATCTGGAACTTAGAGATCCTCTCTGGAGGCAATCTCAAGGTCCAGCTTGTCCTCCAACCCCAAGGATCGCCCTTCTCTTGCCTGCATTGTGTATTGTGCAGCACTTCTCTTTATATTAATCCTGGACTTCTCTATTTCATTGTTAGGGAAGGGTTCATTGCTTTCCTTATAGAGGAAGGAAGAGGAAGGGGAGATCTATGAAGGACATGTACTACCTCAGAGAGGCGCCAAAATCCTGGGGTTCTCGGAACCTAAAAGAGATTCTAGTGATCTCCACTCTCAGGAATACCATCACAAAGCCAAAAATAAGCAAAGAAGGTGTTGGGAACTAGAATATCCCAATGGTCATGCACAGCACCCAGAGGAGAGACCCTCACAGTTAATTCAAACTTTCTACGTCATTCTGACCAGCTCAGGTTCATGGTTCCCATGCCCACAGCAGACTAGCAGCTTCCCCTTGCGTTCCTCTTAGCACCGATTAAGTACCTTTCCCTCTGGACCCCCAACCCACTTCCATCCTGCATTTGCAATAATGAAATACCAACTCTCTCTTCTCCTAAACTACTCAGTACACTCTCTTATGTATTATTCATGTCTTGCCAAATAGTCTATAAACAAAATAATAAGAGTGCTGTTCCCCCTCTTTGTAATTTTCCTATTTCTTTTGATCTTGTTGATATTCCTTATTCTTTCTTTTGTAGTTTTATATAAAAGTGACACAGAAATTAACATTGCAAATGTCTCTTTTCGTTTCATCAGGAAGAGTTGCGGCAGACACTTCAAAGGCTTGAAGCCAAAGGAAAGAAGCTGAATCTATAATTTATTTTTGGAATAATCAGTTCCTAGCTAATTTGCTCATTAATTTCATGACTACATGCGAGCGGGGAGAACCAGAACCAGACTTGTCAGACCCGAGCAGCCCCAGCTTCGGCATCATCCCGCCCCTACGGAGCTCATCCGGAAGCAAGTGTGGGGCCCAAAGCGAGAGCAGATGCACGTGGTGGGTCGGAGGAGAGAGGGTCGGACCCGCACTGGGAGCAGAGTCGGGGGCGGGCGAGGGATGTAGCAGGACGGAGCGGAAGGAGGGGCTGGAACTCACAGGACTGAAGAGGGGACAGACACGGTCTGATGATCGTATGAAAATGACTTCACAGCTGTGTGGAGAACAGGTCAGGGAGACTAGTGAAGAGGGTCTTGCAGTGACCTGGGGAGAGATTAGGGAGTCCTGAATGAATGAGTTACCTTCACTAAGGTGGCCCTGAATTAATGAAGGCTAGGCTCATGGCAATAGAGATAGAAAACGTCATCTTTTAGAGCCTCTCAACAGGGCTTGTGAACAGATTGGGTAGACAAGCAGAGCGAGAGAGAAATGAAGACTTTGACCTTGATGTTTGCCTTGAGCTCTGGGTGGCTACTGATATCACAGAAGCAGGAGAGAGACCGACATGGGAGCTGGCGGAGAATCTGAACAGAGATGTCCGGTGGCTGTTGGGAACACAGTACCTGAATCTCACAGGACGGGCCATTACGCCCCCATTCCATCGATGCAGAAAGGAAGCCCCGGGGAAGTTTAAGGTTAAGTTGTCTGCCACGCACACCCCAACAGTCTATGCAGCAGTGCTTGTGTTCAAACCTTGCTCTCTCTCTCTCTCTGTTTTTTCTTAGAGCATAGGAGGGGAGAGGGGCAAAGAAAGAGGGAGACTCTTAAGCAGACTCCATGCTCAGCATGAAGCCAGACGGGCCGGGGGAGGGGTTCGATCTCACAATCCTGAGATCATGACCTGAGCAGACATCAAGAGTCAGGTGCTTAACCAACTCAGCCAGCCAGGTGCCTTGAACCTGGTTCTACCTTCAAGAAACTGGGAAAATGGGCTATTATACATAATTAAGCTTTTCTAGATACTAGTTTGTCCTTTCAGAAAGTGAAACATTTGACTTTAAAATGTCATTGGGAATTTGCTCAGAACAAATCAGAGGCCTGTACTGTTTCCCGCCACCCCCCCCGGGCCCCACCCCGGCAGCTGCTAATGAACACAGACCCAGACAGGGTGAGGGCGCTCCCAGGTTCTCCAGTGGGCGGGCTGCGCCCCGTGCTCGGTGGCCCACGTTGCCTTGGTCTTCCTGGGCCACTTAGACAAACAACTTCAAGTACACGCTCTGCATGATTATTCTTCCCCGCCCTCCACAGGAGAAAACAAGCTGTTGTTGCTGTTGCCAGTTATCACTGATGCCTGGGATTTGTCGGCTGCCAGTGTTGAACGCAACCTCAAAAATCAAGAAACCAAGCCCGTCAGGAAAAAATATAAAAAATAAGGTATTCTCGGGGTGCCTGGGTGGCTCAGCTGGTTGGGCGGCTAACTTGATTTTGGCTTTGGTCATGATCTCAGGTTCCTGGGATCCAGCCCCGTATCGGCCTCTGCCGTCAGTGGGAAGTCGGCTTGAGTTTCTCTCTCTCCCTCTCCCTCCGCCCCTCCCCCTCCTCTCTGTCTTTCCCAAATAAATGAATACTTCTTTAAAAAAAAAAAAAAGAAAGAAAGAAAGAGAAGGTAGTCTTGGAGTGAGCATCAGAGAGGTTCTCTTCTTGAACAAATGGCGTACCTGGGTGTCGAGCTTTTAGCTGTGCAGAGACCTTCTGGGTTCACATCCAGAATCAGAAGTCGCAGCGGACCCGAGAAATCTGATTTCTGGACAAATGAGAGGTTGCAGGACTGAGCCCTTGGCTTCCCAGAGGAGGTTATCGCTTCTCCTTAGATCTCTGTGGCAGACACGGCAAGTTACTGGCTAGAAACACATTCCCCTCGTTTTACTTACTAAAGGAATCCCAGTTGGGAAGAGACGGTGGTGTGTTTAGCTACGGAGTTGATTTCCAGCCTACCAGGCTCCCTTGCAGCTCGGGGCGGCCCTGTGACATTGCACGTATTGTGGCTTTAATCATGCCCCCCAAAACATACGTTGAAGTTCTAATCCCAGATACCCATGAACATGACCTCATTCAGAAATGGTATCTTTGCAGCTGTCCTGAGCTAAGATGAGGTCATTCCAGAGTTGGGTAGCCCTATCTCAATGTGACTGCTGTCCTCATGAAAAGAAAAGAGACAAAGAGATCAAAACACACAGGGAGAAGCTCATATGACAACAGAGGCAGAGATGGGAGCGAGGCTTCCGGAAGCCAAGGATCGCCGACAGCATCAGAGTTTGGAAGAGGCCAGGAAGCATCCCCCGCTGGAATCTTCAGAGGGAACACGGCCCTGTGGACAGCTCGATTTCAAACTTTCGGCCTCTAGAACTGTGAGAGGAGAGATTTCTGCTATTTTCAGCCGCTCGGATCGTGGAACTCTTTTGCGGCAGCCCAGAGTAACTAACACAACACTGAACGATGTGAGCAAAAATCCCTGTGTCCCATCTCTCGTGGAAAGAGAAAGCTCCCGGGTCCCTCACCTTTCCTGCCTGGTAAGGGACACGTGGTTCCAGGGACACACGCAGCCCCCAAGCCTCAGGCCAAGGACAGCAGGGCAGAAAGACAGGATGGCTGCAAGCAAGTCCCCACCTACAAGCACAACAGTAAGATCTCCCGAGTGGCATGCCCTCCGGGTCCCTCGACACGTGGGGGGAGCGTAAAGAGCCAGTGGCCTCAGTTCTAAACGCAGTGAAAAAGGGCACCGTGGCTGGCAGTAAGAATAAACCAGAACAATTGTCCTTCTTTTACAGAGAGCCATAAGAGACCCCTGCAAAGCACTGCAAGTCCCTTTAGAAAGCAGAATAATCAACACGAGGAAATAAAATTGAGGTTCTAACACTCAGTATTGTGTAGTTTAAAGATTTATGTCTAATGCAAAATGTAGACAGGATGGATGATTATGGAGAAGAGTCAGTTAAATAACTTAATATTGGTTTTGAGAGTCTGAAAGAATTATCATAGTTATGCGAAACTTAATAGTTAAAGGACTGGATTAATAACTAGTAACTTTCTTTTAGCAGTATGAAAAGAACGTTATTAAAATGTTATTGTTTTTCAAGACGTATTATTTTCAAGCTTATTTTGTAATCTGTGTGCTAGTGTTTGGGAATACTGCTTGTGAGAACCTATTGCTAAATTTTCAGTAATTTTGTGAACTGGTTGTTCAACATAGACATTGTTAACAATTACATTATATTAGGTTACAGTTATATTACAATTTTTATCTTAAAAACAAAGGTAAAAAAATAAATTGACGTTCTACGAGGGGAATGATATCAGGAAACAAGAATTGAGGTTGAGAATGGACAGGTTCACAGAGGCCCGTGAGATTTACAACCAGAGCCAGTGACCGAGACAGTGTCTCATGAAAATTTTAAACCACAGGAAAAAGATAGAATTCAGCAGTCACCCAGGCAGAATAGGCAGGTGAAAGGGTGTGAGTCATAGCTGCTCTTGATTTCTCCAGTAATCTAACTGCCCAGAGACAAAAGAAACAGATCTATAGGTCCCAGCTCGGCAGAAAACAAGTGCCCTGAAAATCAGTTATGCAAGCAAGTTATTATTTGTCCCGAGACTGCGAATTGATGTCCCAGACCTGCAGAGTGTCCTTCCACAGCCCCACACAGATCAGAGCCCCTAACAAGACCCCGTTAGGTCTGAGTAGCTAATGCACACTAAAATAAGCAACAGCCAGCACTGAGGAAATAAAGGGCTATTTATTAAATGAAGTTAAGCTAATTGCATGGGGATGTGGAAATTAATTTAGACCTACATCATGCCCGCAAAATAGACTCCAGATGCTTCAAGAAGTTAAATAATTTCAAATATGGGAAATTAGGGGGAGACTTGCTAAAAATAGATTTGAATATTTATCTCAACTCCAGAGAGAGGCTGCCTTCTTCAAAATGAAATCAATGGAAATTTCAGTGGAAAACAGCATTTGGCCGTGCCTTGCTGAAAATTTAAATACTTAGTATAGCAAAAGCCAACACACTTCACATCTAAAATCCTGTGTAACTACGATGTGTCGAGCAGGTGCTAAGTGCCAGCGAGGACACTAGGCACAGACATGCGGCCACCTTCTGCCTTCAGAGCAGCCCTGTGGGGAGGCATTGCTACCCCGCCTCACCAGTGAGGGAAGAGCCCTGTGGTTCCCAGCCTTGCAAGAGAAGCTTGTGACAAAGTCATCTGAGGGCACTCAGGGGAAGGGGGTGTGACCTGGAGATCAGGGAGCCGCTACATCTCCAGGCTGGAGATGCAGCAGGGGCAGGGGTGCTACAGATAGGAGAGAGCCCTCAGCACCCCAGACAGCAGGTTATAGCCCGAGCTCACCCTGAAGCTGCTGGAACTCCAGCCACTGCCCCAGTGTCGCCATCACTGAGAGCAAGGATTCACACCTTGGCCCACCTTCTAATCTGGTGCTGGGGCCTCCCATTGGCCACCTGTAGTCACACCCTGGTTTGCAAGGGAGACTGAGACTTGTAGTGCGCTGGCCCTAGCAGCGTGTGGCCGGCGGAATGCTGTCCCCCAGCGATTTTGCATCCTCCTCCCCAGGGCCTGCAAATGTGCTGGGTTCAACAGCCATGGGGGGACACGGTGGCAGCGGGAAGGAAGGTTTATCACCAACTGACTTTTAAAAAGGGAGATTATCGTGGATATTCCAGGTGAGTTCAATGTCCTTAAAAGTCGAAGCGGGAATCAGGAGAGAGATCAGAGAGAGCCGAAGGAGGACCCCTCTCGCACTGCTGGCTCTGAAGAGGGAGGAAGGGGCCGTGGGCTGAGCAGGCAGCCTCTGGAAGCGAGGGGCAGGGGGTCAGCTTCCCCCTCAGGGTCTCCACGAAGGGAACCTGCTTTCCTTAGAGCCTGTGAGACCCTGCCGGGACACCCAATCTACCAAAACCTAAGTAGTAAGTTTGTGTAGTCTCAAGCCACTAAGTTTGTCACTATTTGTCATAACAGCCATAGAAAGCAGATGCTCTTTCCCATCCCAGAGGAACATTCCGAGTCACCGAAAGGATTACTTCACGAATTGAGAAAGCAAACCGGCCCAGGCCTCTGAGTTAGCAGGGCCAAACCTCTCTGTCTTAGGGACGTGGAGCATCCAAGAAAGGTGCTATTATTAGCTCTACTTTCTAAATCAAGAAAATGAGACACAGAAAAGGTCACACAGCTGTTTTGTGGCCGTTCTGGGGTTTGAGCCCAGCAGTCTGACCGCCGGCTGTATTCCCATCCACTACCCGACACCATCTTCTGCAAGATCAGCTAGTCACCGTGTAATTTTTAGTAGCAAAATGCTGGAAAAGCTGCCTTGTCTAAGGACAGGATTAAGTCCGTTGTTTCAATGCCTCAACTCAATGGGGTTTATGGAGGTTTCCAGAATGACGAGCATGAGCAGCACGGGGAAATACTGCCCACGTGTAATGAGAACAGCAGAATTATACTTGACCCTGAGCACAATACGCTAAAACCTTGACAGGAGGGAACAGAAATGGAGAACTGACTCTGGGGCCAGAATGACCGGGGCCTTTTGTGTCGCTGGAACAGAAAAGTGGCACCGGCGATCACAGCGCGGGATGCCAAGAGAAAGGGGAATCTGCTGTCAGACAGATGGACTGGGGCCCAGATACCACTCAGGCTGTGTGACTTCTGTAAAACAGGAAGGACACTCCCCCACCCCCCGGGGCTGTGGGCTGCTCTGACAGGCCCATCAGACTATGTTTGCCAAATTGTGGTTGCTGTTCGTGAATGTCAGCCCTGCCCTCTCCCTGACCTTGACTTTCAATGTCCGTTGTTAACAGTAGAATGTGTTTAAGACCCTAGAACTCTCAAGGCTTATTTGGGGGTCATAAGATGTTCAAAGATCCCCTATGGTGTGGTAGGAGCGAACAGGCTTGGCAAAGGGCAGGGCTGTCTGTAGCCCCAGGAAGGGCTCCCTGGTGGCCCAGAAGCTGCGTGTGTTCCCAGCCCACACCCTGATATGTCAGGAATGTGCCTGGGCTCCTGGGATTAGCACCGATGACCCAGGAGTCTCCTGGCACCGCTGTGCTTCCTCCTGCCTTGTCCCTGGGCCCCACACGACCACCTGTCTGCTCTCTATCAAATGGGTGGTTTTTAACCAGCAATCCTGATTGGCTGCCAGTGAGGGCTGCAGTGAGCATCTAGACTCTTCTTTTGTAATGAGATGGGGATAAATTCTGTCACTGAGCTCTGACGGGACAATGCAATGGCAAAACCACCACTTGACTGCATCTTTCTGGATGAGTCCGGACTCAATGACTGACTGGAGAGCAACTCCTTTTCCAAGCTCTCTTAGGGCACAACGTGTCCTCAAGTCCACCAGCAGACAGGTGAGCAGGTTGGAATTCCCCAACTGTCCCTTGGCAGATATTAGACATCCCGCGGGGTCCCATTTGGGTTTATGCAACGTTACCAACACTGGCTTAGATGATCGACGTCCCAGGTGGCTGGGGCAGAAGCTCTGGTTTCTGATTTCGTCCTGTCTCCTTCCTCCGCTGCTCCCACCGCACATGACTCCCCAGCAGCGGAGTCTCTGCACCTTTCGTCCTAGGACCTCTTACTCTACATAAGTGCTGGGTGATTCTCTCTTATGCCTGTTCCGTGAGCTGGAGCCCTCTAGGGTCACCCCCCCAATTCTGATTCCGGCAGAGAGGCCGTTTTAGTTCTGTCCCTGGCTTACCTGAGGCCAGGCGGGACGGGAGGGGGGGTCTAGAGCAGGCGGGAACAGACAGGAGCCATTAGACTGGGACATCAGATAAAAATTCGTGCCTTCATACAGAGCAATTTTTTTTTTTAAAGATTTTATTTATTTATTTGACAGAGAGAAATCACAAGTAGGTAGAGAGGCAGGCAGAGAGAGAGAGGAGGAAGCAGGCTCCCTGCCGAGCAGAGAGCCTGATGCGGGACTCGATCCCAGGACCCTGAGATCATGACCTGAGCCGAAGGCAGCGGCTTAACCACTGAGCCACCCAGGCGCCCCATACAGAGCAATTTTATTCCTTTAAAACTAATGGAGAGGGACGGCTGGGTGGCTCAGTTGGTTAAGCAGCTGCCTTCGGCTCAGGTCACGATCCCAGCGTCCTGGGATCGAGTCCCATATCGGGCTCCTTGCTCCGCAGGGAGCCTGCTTCTCCGTCTGACTCTGCCTTCCACTCTGTCTGCCTGTGCTAGCTCTCGCTCGCTCTCTCTGACAAATAAATAAAATCTTTAAAAAAAAAAAAAACTAATGGAGAAAAATATCAGCTATAATCACAGGCCTTGGCCTTGGCTGATCCTGCTGATAAGTTACAAACTAATCACAGCCTGTGGACAGAAACCAAGAGGATCTGAAGAAGTAGCAGACACCAGAGAATGGTTGATGGGTAAAGCTGAAACCCCTGCCCCGGTCCTTGCAGTGTCGACCGGAAAGACTGTGGAAACCCTTAGTCTTGGTTTCCTCGAGGGATGACCCCGCTTCCTCGTGGATCCCAGGGAGAGCATTAACTTCTCTCAGCGAAGCCTCTCCGTGTCCAGAAACAAACCACTAGCTTCTCAGTAATGCTTCCTTCTCTCCTCAGACAGCACGGACGATTCTACTTACTCTTCAAAATGAGAGACTTTTTAAAGAATTCATGATGTTCATTATTGAATAATAGAGGCACTCTAGAATGATTCTCAGATGGCAGACGCCTCCCATCCAAGTGAAAGCGACCAACCGTGCTGATGACAGCTCATGGCCTGGGCCTGGCCCATTCCGCATCCCTGGAAAGTCATGACAATCTGACCTTGACTGTGGCTGGGAGGCACCAAGCACCCCTCCAGAAGGAGGCCTCCAGGCCAGGAGTAGAAACCTGTAATACAGTACCACATAGGGGGTCAGCATGAACCTTCTACCAGGGCCAGGACTATAAGACAAGAGAATTAGCCTGAGTCTGGTTTGTTTCCCCAGACCTCAGAATAAGCTAATCTCCATGGAACAAACATCTCATATTAATCATCTAGAATTCTACTCTTCTTCAGTTCAGAGACTTAGTGAATGTCTTATTAGCTAAGATGCCCAAAATAATTTCTAAGATAATCAAATAGAAGTCTAAATTATTGTTTTACATTATTTTTACAAGTGCGGGAGAGTACCAGATGGCTTGTAGGAACAACGGATTCTGCAACTACCCTTTTATTCTTATGAAAAAGTGAATTACGGGTATCCATGGATATTCTGGCTCAGAACCTTAAGCTTTCCAACCGCAATTAAAACATGTGACACTGGCATGGGGATAGAAAAAGCCACAGAACAAAATAGTGAATCCAGAAACAGACCTATATTTTATCTACTGAGTGTGTGATAAAGGCGATATTTTAAGTCGGTAGAAAAAAGACAGACTAATCAGCATTTGGTCTTGTTACCATGGGCTATCCATGTAGGAAAAAAACTAAGATTGTGCCCTAACTCACATCTCATGCATAAATTCTGGGTGCATTAGATATCTAAACATATGTCTTCAAATCTGGAAGGAAATTTAATGACCTTTAAAAAGGGAAAAAAAAAAGAAAGGAAAAGCCAAAGCACCCAGTAAGAGTTTAATATGATGGTTCTCCGACTTCAAAGCCCCCATCTCCCTGACACCGTGAAAGAGGACTTTGCCCCCACAGCCATCTCCACTTGCCGGGGACAGTTTATCTCATTTGATTCTCACGCTCATGCCCCTCCTACTGCCACCACCCGCTCGAAGCCAAATGCCGACACGGGAGAGAGGACATAGAAATTACTAAGACCTTTGGCAAGAAAGCAACCTCCAGCCTACCTTCTCCTTTGCAGTCAATTTCAGTTCCTTCTTTGGAACATTTCAATATATTCTGGATGAAAGGCAGTAGGAGGGAGAAAAACATGGTTGTACCAAAATGAGAAAACATCTCGGATGTGCCTGTTAGACCGAGGCTGATGGTACATGCTGGTTGCAGAGCCATAATGGCAGCCCGGTAAATTCGGAGGCTTCTAGGAGGGGTTACTATTGCTCAGGAAGATGAGTGAGAAATCAACCAACAGCAGGAGCACAGATGAAAAGGAAATTAACACAAAGACAGAAGGTGGAGGGGTTTCTTTCTGTCTGAGAGATAGACAAAAAATAATTAGCACCCAAAAGCGTACCCGACAGATAACAAAGACTCAGAATAGAACAAGGAAGATAAGCTTCAGAAGAAAATTCAAAGGAATTCAGTCTGTGTGAATGAGCAAGCGTTAAATGGGCTCCAAGCACCTCAGATTCACTGACTGAGGCTTTGACCCGCACCCTGACCCTCCAAAGTCATCCTTACTCTCTCCAGAGGGCGAGGGCAAGCCTCTGAAAAGTCAGTTGACTTGCCCAAGGCCACATGGTCAGTGAATGCTGAGCTGGGACACAGACCTGGGATTTGTGACTTTGCCTATGGGACACTTCTACTGCTTCCTAAAGGCTTTGTTCAAAATTAAAGGCAGGGAAAAGTGAAGTGAGGAATCAAAGGGCAGAACTTCAGAGGTCCCAGAAGGACTCCGAGAATCTCCAGACCTTCAACCAAAGCACAACCAAAGACTAATTCTGGGAATTCAGCACTTTGAAGCCCATATTATGTATTTGCTGGCATGCTTCCTATTTTTAAAAGCAAAACGTTACACAGGAAGGCTTGGAATTAAAGCCCGTTCGCGCTGTGTCCGTGCCTGCACTCTGCCTATTCAGGGAAGGCGGTGCCCTCCACAGCCCTGGACGGGGCAGTGGCCGTGCCGCACCACACCCCACAGCAACAGACCCGATTTCAATAAGGGCACTTGCAAAAGCAAAGAGCCTCAACATTTATTTTTAACAGACTTTAAAATGGCATCCTCGGGACTGAGTGTTTCTTCTTTGTGGCCGTGCTGCCCCCGACCCGTCTTCAGAAGGCAGGCAGGAAGGTCCTGCAGAAAGACTTCTCTCTGTGGCTCGGGGGTGGGAGTGGAGTGGCAGAGGTTGCCCAAATGGGCCCAGCTTCTTTGTCTAATCTCCAGGCGCCCTGTGGTTTCAGACCAAAGAGCAAGGGCTCCAGCTGAGAGCAATTTCCAGAAGTAGAGAAGAGCTGTCAGAGGACCGCATTTTAGCTGAGCCTAAAGGTCTGTTGGGATTCGACCGGATGGCCAAGCTGGGCACGGCTAAGGAATCTGGCAAGACTCTGGGCAGAGCAGCTGGGGAATCTGGGGAGAAAACTGGAATTTGTTGTCGAATTAACTTCAGGCTCAAAATTGCCAGCGCCGTGCTCTGGAGGTGATTGTCTACCAATGACGTGGTGTCTTTCCTGGTCAAGTAATGCGATAATGATGCCCTCCAAGTCAGGAGAGAGAAAACCCTGGAAAAGCAAAAAGGCGCAGAAAAGATGCTCAAGTCAGCATCAATCCTTGTGCACTGGGCTTTGGAGTTGGCTCTGCATTTAGTTGTCTGTGGCTCCTGGCCTGCTGTGGCTCTGCAGCTCTGGCCAAGGTTCTGACCTTTCTGGACCACAGTCCGCCCCTTGTAAGAAGAACAGGGCCACTAACTTCCAGGTCAGGGCACTGCTGGGAGGTCAGAGCATGCGTGAGCCCCGGCCGTGGTGGGCGTGTGTACCTCTGTGTTCTGATGAGCCGCTGATGAGGAAAGAAATCAGCATGGAATGGTTTTGCTTTTTTCCATCATCAACCACAAACTCTGTCGGGTCACATTGTCCTTTTCTCACTAGGCAGCAGCTTCCAAATGACCAGATCTCCCGACCCTTCAAGCCCTCTGACAGAGAGAAAAGTGCACTGCAAGGGCCGGCCCTGGCCCCTTTGAAACCCGTTCTCTGGTCCTGCTTGCCTCATCCTACTGTGGCCCGTGGGTCCCTGAGAGAGCAGAGGTGGGAGCAGGTCCCGCGGGCTTTCCCCACCGCAGACTCCCAGTGGGGGTGGGTGGGTTTCCCCGCGTGAGGACTGTGGCTTCCCCCGGTTTCTCTGACCCATCTAGAACAACTCTCTCTGTTCCCCTGGTGTCCAAATGGAAACAAGACTAGGTAAGAGGCTGTTTGACAGGCTGAATGAAAAAGCTAACGGTGTGGAATTCTTCGAAGGGGACCCAAAGACACTTTGGGATGAGATAAATGCAGGAGAAGCCAGTTGCCTCCCCCACCCCCCAAAAACCTGGAGGGTGAGTAACGGCGATAACTGAAGGACGGCTCAGTGAGGGCACAGGGAGATTTGCCAACCCACAGCTCGTCCAGTCCCCAAGGTGACCCGGTCAGGTCGGTATGCAGGCGTGAACGTCCCCGTAAACAGAGGACGGGATGCAAGTCGGCAGCGGTAGAACCCGGGCAGGGGGGCTCGGCTACCTGGTTCTCTGTCCAGTGCTCTTTTCACAGCCTCCCCATCCCTGCCCCGGCGGCTCTCTGCTAGAGAATGCTAGAAGGCGGGTGTGACATGCACCCCCGCAGGGAACAGGAGGTCTCAGAGAATCAATGAAGACATCTCTTCCCTCATGGAAATGGTATCCATACATTTAAATTGGTATCTTTATAATCAGCTTAAGGGCTTTTTATTTTAATATAGCAGCTGAGAGGCAAAATCAGGTCCCGCTTCAAGTGCTACTAAAATCTGCTGTGTGGGTAGCTCTCCGATGTGGAAATGAGGCACCCTTCACGGCCACCCACACAGCAGCCTAATTTTCACTCAAGAGTCGCTATTGAAAAAAAGAAAAAGAAAAGGTGACTCAAAACCACTAGCAACTTTGAATTTAACTTCAGAAACTCTCCAGTTGATGGAGCAGAGAACTCATCGGGGAGTCGGAGAGAAGACCCGGAGGGCGGGGGGGTGGGGCTGGACCCCAGCTCCAGGCCGGGTCAAGGGCTCCTGCCCAGCACGCCCTGCGGTCCGCGCTACACCTGGGTCCCCATTCTTGGGGACAACGGCTGTGCATGGCCAGACTCGGACCCACATTTAGACCTGACCCCAGAACTACAGCTAGAAAAGGCCTTATTCTTGAGGCAGTCAAGGTGGGGGTCTGGGAGGGGAAGAAGTCAACTCTTACAGATCCAAGGAAACATTGATTCCTTCTGGGTCCCCGAAAGCTCTCAGCCAGCCTCACATCTCCCGCGGGTCGCATGTCATGGGGACGGCTGGTTAGCTGGTGTTCCTGCCTCCGGTTGGCCTCGCCAGTCTCCATTCCTCTGGGAGGCTGTGTTCTCTCCTCTGTCCCTGCAAGGACATCCCAGGCACCCTGGAGCTGGCCCTTCCTTTCCCCGCATCCCCCAGCCACCTTGGTCTCACACCCACCCTCCCAGGAACCCCTCAGGACCACAGGCAAAGAGCTAGAAGCGCACTTTGTAAATGCCACGGGCTGTGCAAATGTGTCTACCACGAGAAGGAGAAAGCAAACAACCAGGACAGACCAGAGAGAGCCTCTCCCCAAAGTCTTGCTAACAGACAGTTGATGATTCTCCGCCAACCCTGACCACGGAGCGGGCCTCGGAGAAGAAGGTTCCAGAACAGACTAGAAGGGGGTGGGGGAGAAGCCCGCTCCCAGCCAGATGAGCCCCTCAGATGGGGCAAGACATGTAGACAGCACAGCGGGACGGGGGACCATCCCTGGCCTAGGCTTTCTAGCCCAGTTACCGGTAGGAGGGAGACATCCTGACACCGCCTTGGGGACCACGCCCCGCTAAAGGATCTTGTGTCTTGTCTCCTGGTGTTCCTGAGCTCTCCCGCTGTTTGAGAGAGAAGAACAGCTTCCTGTTTGTGAACATCCAGAGTGTTTGCATGAGAGAGGGGCAGAGCGGCAGACGAGGGAGGGGTGTGAAACACGCACTCACACTTGGTTAAAACAAGTCATCAAGAGTGATAAAAAAGTGTCACGGCCCCTGTCTCTCCCCATCCCCTAGCCGCGGTCCCCCAAGACGATGTGATTACCCCCGCACACACAGGTGAAGCAGTCTGCTCCGACGGCCCCCCATCTCGCTTCCTTTCGGAATGTTCCATCATGCTATTTTTAGCCTTTAACCAGAAATAGAAAAAAGTTGTTCCACACCTTCCCTAACACTCTGTCTTCTCAAACTTTGATTTTTTGGTCAGCTTGGGGGAGGGGCTATTAAGTGATCTCCTGCAATGGTTGGCGTGTACCTTCCTTTATTTACTAATATGGTTAAGCGTCTTTCGTTCTTTTAAAAAAATTGTATTTATTTATTTGAGAGAGAGTGAGCCCAGGAGCACGAGCAGGCCTTGGTGGGTAGAGCAAGAGGGAGAAGCAGGCTTCCCGCTGAGCAGGGAGCCCAATGCGGGGCTCGGTCCCAGGACCCTGAGATCATGACCTGAGCTGGAGGCTTAATGGACGGAGCCATCCTAGTGCCCCAACTTCTTTTCATTCTTAATTGGCTATTTGTGTTTCTGCTTCTGGGAAATACGTTTCTATTTTTTGGGCTAATTCTGTCTTATTAGAAATATTTATATATTATAGATCTTTTACCAGTTATGTGTTGAAAATCCCTTCTGCTGGTGTGTGGTTTAACTTTTTGATTTCTTTATAGCATTTGGAAGAACCAATATTCCTTGAACCAAATATAGCGATCTTCTCCTTTAGGATTTGCCTCAGCAATCCCTCCATGGCCTGAGACTGTAAAGATAGTCTTCTGTATCTTCTCCAAATTTTGACTCTAACGCGTAAGTCTTTAATCCACTCAGGCGTGATTTTTGTATCAGGGTTGAAGTCAGTGTCTGGTGACCAACGACCCCGATTCCACTCATCCGATCGTCCCTGCTTCCTCCAGCTGAGGGACCAGCTCTGCCAACATCACGTTCTCCCGGGAGCCTCCCCATTCTGTTGTCCAGGCTTTGCTCGTCCATCTCGGAGTCAACACAAAACTGCCCTCATTACCATTGCCGTGGGACACACTCGGGGACCCGGGGTTGGGGGGGCAAGCCCCGCCCACATTCGAGTCTGGATTTCCTTCAGAGAGCTCTGGACTGTCCTCAGTCTATTATTCTTCCATATGGATTTTAGGATAATCTTGTTGAGTTCAAGGAAAAATTCTATTGGGGTTTTAAAATTAGAATTACATTAAATCCATGGATCAGTTTTAAGAATTTGTAACTTTATGATAGGGAGTCTTTCTGTCAAGAAACTTGACATAGCTGTATGCTTTCCTTAACATCCCTCAGTAAATTTTACCATTTTCTCCCCCAAAACTGTGCATATCTTTGTTAGATTTATTTCTAGGTAGCCAGATTTATTTTTAATTTAAAAACTAATCTAATATCTTGTTGAACCCTCATTAGTTCTAATTGTCTAACCTAATCTCTTGGGTTTCCTACATAATAGACATATCATCTGCAAAAAAAAAAAAAAAAAAATGGAAGTCTGGTTTCTTCTTTTCCAATCTTTGCAACTTTTATTTTATGTTCTTATTCCTCTGGCTGGAACTTCTCGTACCACATAAAATTATGTTGTGGGGGTGGGTTCGCTGGCTTTTTTTTTTTCTTGGGTTTTACCAGGAATTACGTTAATGCTTCACCATTAAGTAAGCTGGAATCTGTGGGGTTTTTTTTTTAGAAATCGTTTATTGGGTTAAAGATGCTTTCTTCTGACTCTATATGCTCAGCTTTCTTTCATTTTAAAAAAAGATCATAAGTGGATGTTGAATCTTATCAAATGCTCTTAATGCATCTGTTGAAATCACCATATTCTTTTACTCTGTAAATGGGCTAAATTGCATTAACAGAATTTCTTTGGGAGACAAGAGAAATTAAGGTTTTTAAGAACACTTTACTTAAACCCCAGCCTTCGTTGGCTGATTGGAGAGCCTTCCGGCCAGGGAGACACAATGGCCGAAGTGCGGTGGCTGCAGGGTCTGGACAAAATGCGGAGGAAGCTGATGGCGTCACTTCCCTGGCGAAGGCGTAAAGGCTGTTGCTCGGAATGTGTGCGGCCGAGAGAGAACTCAGACGCCCCAGTCCCCTGCCCAGTGTTGCCAGGAGGAAGAGATCTCAGGCTCTTAAATTTTTGTCAGATTAATTAATTAATTAATTAATTAACACCGACTTCTTTGTTCTCTCAAATCACTAACAGTGACCACTTCTCCCCCTGGGCCACGCGGCCTGCGGTGGTGGTCAGGAGCCTGAGCGCCCGGAGGACTTCGGCTCTGAGGACAGAAACTGCAGCCTCGTGGGCGCACAGATGTGGCCCCCGCGCCCCTGCACCACCTGTGTCCGCCTGTCCCTTACTCCTCCCGATGCGCGTGAGGCTGTCCCGCCTTCTGATAGCCATCCCTACCCACTCTGCTTTCATGATTAAATTTATACCTCTTCGATATCATTTCAGTGGCTATTTTGGAGGTAGGAGGTAAATACGTGTGCTCAGTTCACCATTTTGTTTTAAAAAGATTTTACTTATTTCATGTGAGAGAGAGACAGAGAGACGACAAGGAGGGGGAGCGGCAGGCAGTGGAGAGGGAGAAGCAGGCCCCCCGCTGAGCAGGGAGCCTGATTCGGGACTCGATCCCAGGACCCTGGGATCATGACCTGAACCGAAGGCAGATGCTTAACCGACTGAGCCACCCACGTGCTCCCTCAGCTCGCCATTTTGAATCATCACCCAATCATCCCATTAATGTCTGGTAAGTCAGCCAAGGGGCTCAGAGACAGAATTATGGGTGGGTCATCAGCCTGTGAAGGCAGGAGCCAGCTGGATTCTTTTTTTTTTTTTTTTTAAGATTTTATTTATTTATTTGACAGACAGAGATCACAAGTAGAGAGGCAGGCAAAGAGAGAGAGAGGAGGAAGCAGGCTCCCCGCTGAGCAGAGAGCCAGATGTGGGGCTCGATCCCAGGACCCTGAGATCATGACCTGAGCCGAAGGCAGAGGCTTTAACCCACTGAGCCACTCAGGCGCCCCGAGCCAGCTGGATTCTTTTCCGGCACCTAGCAGCCACTGTGCACAGGCGTGGCTTTCTGAAAATAAATATTTGCTGAATGACCTAATGAACAAATGACTACTAACAGTACAGGTAGATTTTAACAACATGCCTGTAAATATATTGGACGAAAGACTTCCTTTTTCTTCTGCAGTTGAAGAACCAAGTAGGGAAGATTTTTAATTATGAAATATTCATTGTTTTCTTATCTCAGTTCCACAAGCTCCAGCCAATCCTGCTGAGAAATAATTCACAGTCCCTTCCAGAAATTATGCTATAGCCCAAGCATGAATAATGTCAGGAAGATTTCATCCCTTTTCAGGACTGGAAGCTGTTTCTTAGGCCCAGGAAAAGTCCTTCAGTATCAAACTTGCTACCAGATTTGTGAAAACAAAAGCAATGATTTCAGGGAGCTTGGCTATAATGAGAAACTTCAAAAATGGCACTAGACAATTTCTAGCGCATCGGCCAACCAAATGTCTGCATAATGAACCTCTACACAGCTCTCATTGTTGTGCAGATTAAATATACGGCAAACCAAATTTACGCTACCCAAATTCACCAAGTCCTGTAACAGAACCTACGTCCTTTGCTGTTGACGTATGTGGGCATCTCAGTTAAGTTTTATATTGTGATGCGCTGGGCATAGTGTAGGCTCCAGATTCTCTCGTCAAAGAGGCAGCTCCTCAGAGAGGAAACTGGAGCCCCCCTGCCTCCCCAGAGATCTGGCACATCAGCTTCCTCAGGGCTCTGCCCATGGGCTGGGCTCCACTATCTCCTACGGCACCGCCGGGCTCAGCCCACACCCGGCAGAAAGCAGAGAGGAGACAGACAGCGCACGGGCTCCCTCCCAGGCACTGCCGAGCCCTGGTTCTTCTCTGGCCTCCCAGCACCAGCCTGATGGCCTGGATCTTCGGAGATGATCCCAGTTCCCAGTTCTGTGGCCCATTGTCCTGCAAGGACATTTACTGAAGGCTCATTGCATGGAACGTGAGTTTGGTCATTTCTCCTTCCAGCTGGCTTATCTTTCTGGACACAATCCTGTACTCCGCCCTGCCCTGGAATACCAGCCATCCAGGCTCCAGAAAGTTCAACCTTCTCGCTGCCCACATCTCAGATTGGCATAATTGTGGGCGTGTTCGCACCCCACCTGAAGGTGCTGAAGTAACTAAGCTTACCTCTACAACGTGGGTTCTAGCACCTCTGCCCTCATCCTGTGCCCTGCCCCACAGTGGGCAGCTTTGAGAAGTGGGGCTCTGAGGTTTCTAGGCCCCAAAAGGAGACAGGTCTTATGCCAACCACCTATTGTTTTAAATGATAATGGTTTGGGTCAGTGCTCACCATGGCTAACGTCTGGGTGCCATGGCCACAGGCTGTATCTACCAACAATGAAAGTAGCCAATAAAGATGAACTAACCCTCCTTCAAAACTCAGGCTTCTGGTACCCAGACCCAAGAGCCTATTTTCGTAATGGGATTCTCCAAGGAAAGGAACCAGGGCTCCTGGGAAAAATGCCTGATTCTAGGGATGGAATGGGGAAAATCCAAGATAAACCTGAGGTGTTCTGTAGTTATCGGAAGGTAAACCAGTGCTCAGAAGACAAAAGGATGGGACTGTTGAAGGAACACAGGAGGCCGCTTGACAGAGACCAAAGCTGGAAGAGTTTGAGTGACAGAATCAATAATGTGGTACTGAACTACAAATCAAAGTGTAAAATAAAGAGTCACAAGTCCATACTGATAAAAATAAACATCTGAATAAGTACAGAAATGGGAAAAGAGCCAAGTCTTTTGTGCAGAAGAATTCCAAGAGCATGTGTACATATTAGACACCCAGGAGATAGAGCTTACCCTTCTCCCCTGAAGGGAGCTAGACTTAGCATCTCACCTCCCAAGTCTAGATGAGGGGAAGCGGACAGGGCCGGCAGGCATCACCTTACCCCTTCCTATCACCAGCACAATCCAGGGGAGCTCATGAGCCCTGAGACGCGATATGCTGGGAAAGGCCTTTCCTCTCTGCCATATTCTTTCCAAGAACACAAAACACCAGTTTTATCATGACAAAAACATCAGACAAAACCAGAATGGGGACGGGATGTTCCACAGAATACTTTGCCAGTTCCTCATAATGATCAAGATCATGGAAGAGAAAAGTGTGGAAAACAGTATGGCGGCTCCTCGAACAGAGAAAGCACGTGACCCAGCCATTCCACTTCCAGGGACTTGAGCTAAAGAACTATGAGCAGACACTCGGACACCTGTACAAGCATTATTCACCACCACCCGAGGGTGAAAATCATCTAGATGTCCGTCAACAGAAGAGCGGGTAGAAAAAAATGTGTTATGTACATACAAAGGAATATTCAGCTGTAAGAATGAGGGAGGTTCTAATATATGCTACAAACCTTGAGAAGGTTATGCTAAGTAAGCTAGATACAAAAAGAGAACTCTTGTATCATTCTACGATAGAGATCCTGGAGTAGTCAGAGTCCCAGAGATGGAAAATAGAATAGAGGTTTCCAGGAGCTGGGCGGAGGGAAAAAGGAGTTATTATTTAATGGGTTCAGAGTTTCTATTCAGGATGATGAGAAAGTTCTGGAAATAGACGATGGTGAGAGCAGCCCAACACTATGAATGGACTTAATGTCACTGACTCACGCAGTTACACATAGTTAAAATGATACCTGTTGGGCCATCCATATTTTACCAAAATTTAAAAAAAAAAAAAAAAAGAGGAAAGCAGGGGAGAGAGGATTGGGGCAAAGGAAAGACTAAGAAATTGTCACAGAGCAGGGACCAGGAAGATGTGACAGCTGGCTGCCATGTGGTGTCCTGGATTGGGTCCTGGAACAGAAAGAGCACGTGGATAGAAAAGCTGGTGCGATCCACAGAAAGGCGGGGCTCTAGTTAACAGTAAGGCGCTGATGTCAATTTCCTAGCTTTTTTTTTTTTTTTTAAGATTTATTTATTTATTTGAGAGAGAGAGATCAATAGGGGGATGGTGAGAAAGAAGCAGACTCCCCGCTGAGCTGGGGGTCCGGTGCAGGGCTTGATCCCAGGACGCTGGGATTAAGACCTGAGTCAAAAGCAGATGCTTAACCCACTAAGTAACCCAGGTGCAATATCTTACTTTTGACAAACGGGTCACGGTCATGTAAGACATTCATGGGGGAAATTGAGAGAAATTCTCTGTATTATATCTTTGCAATTTTTCTATGAACATCCAAATTATTCCAAAATAAATTTATTGTAAAGACTGTAAAAACAGGTGTCTCTAAATCCTCAGCCCAGAAGAAATGAGCATACCCTTCCAGGGAAAGTCTCCAGGTTGGAAACCCCAATATTGTTTCCGCTACCGATGACAAGAGAGCTAGAAAACCTGGCATTCTTCCTTGGCCTCCATTAACAGCACCAGAGCAGGGCCAGCAGCAGGCCAGGCCCGGCGGTCTGAGTCTTGTCTGCCGGACTAGGAAACGCAGAGCTTCCCAGAAGCTGTGAAACGAGGTGTGACATTAACAGCAGCCCTGAGGGCCACCAGACTTGATTCCATCCCTCTCTCCATGGATCAAATCCAGCGCTTCCCAGAAGGTTTGCAGACCACGCATACACAGTGAGCCTGCAGGAGGAGGCCAGGAGACCACGGTGTCAGCTCCTTGCTCCCCAAAGGCTGGCATGAAAGTCCTACAGAAAGTAGGCATTCTCAGGGGGCCTGCCAGGAGGTGCCAAACCCAAAACACAGCCCCCCAAGCAGGCAGATCCGCTTTCTCTTAGGGCGCCTCTAGATGGTCAACACAGCCGCAGGGGTGGTTCCCGAACACATGGGAGAGTGGTAACCTAGCGCTTACCTAGTCCAGAGCACTCACCTAGTCTGACACCCCCACCCCAGACCCTGGGAGGTGGGGTTCTCCTCCTCCTTCTAAAGAGCAAAGCTGTCGTGTCTGCAGGTGCAGTCCTCAGCCTGCTGGCTGGTCGTGGAGGGGCTGGGCCACGCCAGACCTGCAGGGCCCTCTAGCTCACTTTCTAAGCAAGATGCCCAACCGTGAGAACCACCCCACCCCCCACCAGACCTTGAGGTTCACCTGCAGGGAAGAGGGTGGGGGAAGACAAGGCTGCGTCCAGCTGTCTGCAAAAGAGGGGCTTTATTGCCTGCAGGATGCAGGAGGAATTCCTGCCTGAGATGGTAGGAGGCGCCGGCAGGAGGGCTGAGCCGCCCCCACCCCCCCACGCCCGCCACCCCAGAGAGGCTGGCGTGGGGTGAGGCTGGATGGTGAGAGCTACCTCTTGCCCACGGGGCCCACAGCCGAGCTAACAGGAAAGCACCTGTGTGCTGCTCGGGAGTCAGTCCCCAGGGCAGAGAAGGCTCGAGGGTGATGGCTGTGGAGGGAGTCTTGTCCCTCCAAACGCAGAGGTTGCAGCCGTGACCCCAGAGCGACTGTGGTCGGAGACAAGGTTTTCAGGAGATCGTTATGGTGGAAGGACAAGCGGGTCAGAAGGGCGGGGTCCTGACCCGGTAGGACTGGTGGCCTCGTAAGACTGCGCGCACCAAAGTGGGGAGACACCTGGAGAAGGTGGCCATCTGCCCCCCGGGTGCAGACTGCTCACCAGAACGGAATCCGCCGGCCACCTTGATTTTAGACTTGGGGCCTCCAGAACTATCTGTTGCATTAGCCCCCCGGTCTGTGGTGTTTTGTGTGAGCCCCCCAAGCCGACCAAGACAGCAGTGCAGATAGCGACACCTGCACAGAGAGCCACACACACGAGACTCCCCCCACCTCCCACCCCCCACCCTGCTCGCTGGGCAATCAGAGAAAGCTTCCTGGGGGTGAAGGGCCCTGGCTGAGAAGTGCGAGTTGAGGAAGGACTGGGGGGGAGCTCCCCAGGAAAATGCTGGTTGAGGAGGCAAAGCCACCTTCTCAAAATATGTTCTGGGAAGATGCTGTGCTCTTTTCTGTGGTTAAAATTCCACGTTGTGTCAAGAAGATTTATATTTCCATCTTAAAAAAAGAATCATCCCAGGCATTTTAAAGAACCTCTTAAAAATAGAAAATGAGGAGAAACGAGTGGTTGGGGAAGGAAAAATGTGAAGCTGGTTGTTTACTGCCGTAGCCCAGAGGGAGAGTTGCGGGAAGTTCTTGGGTCTCCCCTTCTCCCTCCTCAAACCCACACATCAGAGGGACACGGTGCGCACACCTGCTCCAGAGAAGGGCTGCCTGGAGGCCAGCGAGCAGCCAGCCAGCCCATCTCCTCATGTTGGGAATGTGCCTACTGCTAAGGGACCAGCTGTGAAAAGAAGGGGGTCTGAAGACAATGCTTTGTTTCCTACATTTTGCCCCAAAGTGATTTTCAATGCTGGCTTTACAGAGAGGTGTAGACAAGTCTGGTTTTGTTCCCAGTTAGGAGACATCCGGAATTGCAACCAAGTACGATCCAAGAGGCCAGGGGCTGAGCCAAACCCCAGAGAGATGTGTGGGATCCCTATGCAAAGGAGGCAGAGGCAGGAGGACCCAAAGAGGGGTGGCTGGATCTGTAGTCAAAGGGTGACATGGTCACAGATGGCCCCAAAGTGTGGCATGTCCCTGCAGGGTGGGAGGACTCAGGGGCGGGCAGACCCCCAGGGCCCTCCCACGTGGCAGGGCGGACGCAGCAGCAGAGGATGGAACAGTGGTGAAGAGCCGGGGGTGGATGGGCAGAGAGCAGCATCCGTGCGGACACCGAGTCGAACGGAGAGCAGCATCTGTGCGGACACCGAGTCGGACGGAGGACAGCATCCACGCAGACACAGAGTGCCGAGTACTCAGCACCCCTGACCGAAGAAGTCCCTGGACCCAGACGCTTCCCAGGGAGGAGGAGGAGGCCCCAGATTGACCAAAATTAACTTCCTGCTGCCTCTGGCAAATGACAGCTCTAAATACTAAGATGCGGAACAGAACGAAAAGGAAACTTTTATTCCTCGCCTGCCGTCGCCACTGTACCTCACCTCATGCAACAGAATCGCTCTCAGCTCCTATGAGGAGAAGAAGCATCTATGGAAAGAAGAGAGAGACCCACGTGGGTCTCTTTCCTGCCCCGGGAATTGAGTGTTGAGACCCATGAGAGGATTTATTTCTGGAAAAAGAGTAACAGAAGGTGAGGGCAGAGATGCACACGATGGAAGCCTCCGCACTGTCTCCTCGCTGCCCCCCGCATGCCAGGGCTCCGAGAGAAGCCGGGACCCCAACCTCACCAGCTAGGAAGTGACACCCCATCACACGCCTGTCTCCCCTGCCCCATAGCGCTTTGCGGTTGGAGGCCATCAACGTCAGACCTCATCACATGAGAGTGTTGACCGCATTTGGGGAGAGGGAAGGAATGGAACAAAATAGCAGAAAACAGCCTCACAATCGCTTAAGAGGAGAAAGAGAGACGCAGCCGGTGTCTCTTGAGTACCACAGGCCACAAGCTCACTGCCACACATCTTTAAACATATCCATTCTTCAAATACACCAACACCCCAAGGTAGATACACAGATTGCGTTCTGTAGGAGAAGAAACACACCCAGGGGAGGTGAAGCGGTTTTCCCAAAGTCACTCAGCGAGCAAATGGCAGAGAAATGATTTGAACCCAACTAGCTCTTACTCTAAAACCTATGCTTTGGCCCCTAAATTGGAGGCCAGTGACAGATGTAAAGGCGTGTTTGTGGGGGTGAAGGATCACTAATCTTTGAAAATCACACCCCCTTTTACAGATTTTGCTCCTGAAATGTGCACCCACTGGGCTTCTCACTTGGGTGAGGTGCCCCCGGCCATAGGTGCTGCGGGGGCACGGCAGTGTGAGGCGCGGCCCTGCCCTCCGCTGCCTGTCCGGGCGCCCCGGCGAGGGGGCGGGCTGCGGGAGCAGCCCCCTGACTCAATCGCTAGTCACAGAGTTTCACATGAAAACTGTCAAGCAGGATCCAGTTCAATTAGCAGGAAAGCGAATTAGCAATTACCAAGCTGTCAAGTCACAGCAGAGTCTCAGGAATTTCAACAACTATCAAGACATCATTTAAAAATATTTAATTCCACTTACTTTATTCCAGCTGGGGGATCAGATTGCTTCTGCTTGGTTAGAGGTGTTCTCTGGGGAAAAGCATTAAAAGTGCCAAAAAGCTCCCCCCCCCATAATGAGCAAACACGCGGAGAGCTGTGAGGACGTGGGAGAGCATATTCTCGTGCAAATGGATTTTGTAATATTTGCTTAGTTAACTGGAGAAGTAATACTGGTTTGCAGCCTGTGAGCTGGAACTTTTACAGTACACGTTTGGGAGTGAGATGCAATAAAAAAGCACTTTTACCTAGCTGTCCCAATATAAACTTTTCACCTAGCTATCCAAATATAAACTTTAAATAAGATTAAAAACCATCAGAACTACATTTCTCAGATAATTACTAATATTTGCTGTCTGGAGTGTCCAATGCTGTAACTTCTCAGGATCTTCTCTTTTCACACTGAAACTTCTGAATCAGGCCCCCAGGGACAGGTAGTAACAGGTCCTGGTTCTCGGAGGGGGAGTAGCTCTCTCTGAGGGTGTTCCCAGCATCCCTCTCTCCGGGTGCCTGTTCCCAGCATCCCTCTCTCTGAGGGTGTTCCCAGCATCCCTCTCTCCGGGTGCCTGCTCCCAGCATCCCTCTCTCTGAGGGTGTTCTCAGCATCCCTCTCTCCGAGTGCCTGCTCCCAGCATCCCTCTCTCCAGGTGCCTGTTCCCAGCATCCCTCTCTCCGGGTGCCTGCTCCCAGCATCCCTCTCTCCGGGTGCCTGTTCCCAGCATCCCTCTCTCTGAGGGTGTTCCCAGCATCCCTCTCTCCGGGTGCCTGCTCCCAGCATCCCTCTCTCCGGGTGCCTGTTCCCAGCATCCCTCTCTCTGAGGGTGTTCCCAGCATCCCTCTCTCTGGGCGCCTGCTCCCAGCATCCATCTCTCTGGGGGTGTGATCCCAGCATTCCTCACTCTAAAGGTATGTTCGCAGCATCCCCCTCCCCCCGATGGCATCTTCCCAGCTTCTCTTCCTTTGTGAGGATTCCCCAGATCCTTTTCTCTGAGAGTGAGTTCCCAGCATCCCTTTTTGACGGATGTTCCCAGGATCCCCCTCTCTGATGGCATTTTCCCAGCATCACTCTCTCTGAAAAGTGTTCCTAGGACCTCTCTTTCTGATAGCATGTTCCCAGGTTCCTAGCATGACAAGGCCAACCCCATAGAGGCTCCATCTCCTTCTAGTGTCTTCCTCTAAAATGGCCATCAACCTCTCAGTTCAGAGGGTCTTTTCCAGTCCAGCCCAGTCTCTGGCATCTCCGAAAAAAGACCCTGAAGACAGCAATGGGCAGGGACTTCAGCTGTAGCCAAAGGCTGCAAGGGACTCACCACCTGTGACAAATGAGTCAAGTGCACAATACCGATGGCAGAACCATCTTGCCTCAGGACAGAAGACAGTCCAAGCTGCAGGTAGACATTATTAGCTCCATTTCACAGGTGAGGAAACAGAGGCTGAGAATATTTATGGAACTTGACCAAGTAGTAGAAGAAGGATTCCCACGTAATGACTGTAGGTCTAGAAGGTGCTCAGATGAAAAAGCCATCTCCAAAGGTTATATACCATAAGGATCCATTAATAACATTCTTGAAATGACAAAATTATAGAATGAGAAACAGATCAGCTGTTGCCAAGACGCAGGGAGGTGGGTCCAGGGGAGGCGGGTGTCACATGCCACAGCAACAGGAGGGATCGTTGTAGTGTTGGAACCGAACTATACCCTGACGGTGGTGCTGGAGATGTGAGCCTCCCCATGCGATAAGGTTGTGCAGAACTGAACAGACACACACGCAAATGTAAAAGCGCGGAGTCCGAATGGGTTCCGTAGATGTAAGTCAATATCCTGGTCGTGTTCCTGGACCGTAGGGCTGCGAGATGCGGCCACTGGAGGAAATGGGTAAAGCGAACACAGGATCTCTCTGTGTTGTTTCTTAAAATTACTTATAAATGTATGATCATCTCAAAATAAACACTTCCATTTTAAAAAATAGCAAGCTATCAGATTTAGTGTTTCTCTAAGAGGCTGTGAGGTCGTGCGTGGGATTTGTACTTGTTTCCCTCTAACAACTTTCATAAATTCTATTTTAAGGTGTTATACCTGCTGTGAACTTCAACTAAAAAGTAAAAAAAAAAATAGTAATAAAAGTAAATGCATTTTAGCTTTCCAAAAAAAGTGCTCAGAAATTTAGAGGGACCATTGATGTTTGAGGTCGGTCTTGAAGGATAAGGTGTGCCTCGACAGATGAAGCGAAACGGAAGTGTGTCCCGTGTTGGAAGGACAGAAGCCGAGTTCAGACAATACAGAACAAATACGGTTCGTCTGTGTCTTCGAGAACTGTTCCAGTCCTGTTCAGACAGGAAGTACCATCCTGATCCACACTTCCTTAATCTTCAATGAGGTTGCTTTTTTTTTTTTTTTTAACTTTTGGGGTAAAGTTGCATTAAAGTTTTGTTTTCTTTCTCAAAGTTTTTTCTAATTACTTAAAAACTCTGTGTGCGTGTGTGTGTGTATGTGTGTGTGTGTGTGTGTGCATTCCCATGTCCTTGTCCTCTCAATGCACAGCTCTCAGCTAGATGTCAAGGAGGCTCTGCTTATAGTGACGGAAAAACCATGGGCTTGACAACTGAAAGACTGAAGTTCAAATCACCATTCCGTCTCTCACTTGTTAGATACCATCCGACAACTATCCAGACTTCAATTTCCTCTTTTGTAAATTGGAGATTATATTACCTACTTTGGAGGCCTCTTACGAGTGCCCAGCAGCACAGTGTACATCAAAATGCTTTGCAAACGGCCAAGTGCTAAAGAGGTGGGAGTTGCTGATCTTGATGAATCAGTGATACGAAGGTGTGCATTCCTGATAACCGCTTCCTGTCCTGCTCTCTGAGGATAGTCCCTGGGGGGAAATAGGACAGTGCAGTAGTGAAGAGCAGAGGCTTGGAGAAAGGCAGACCTGATCCGGATTCCTCTTCTGCCACTCTGGGAAGAGAACCTTATACCTTGTGCAAATGGTTTCACCCTTTCAGACGTCAATTTCCTGATCTGTGAATGGGAACTGGAGAACCTCACAGGCTGGTTCTAAGAATGTAACAAAGGGAGCCAATTAAGCAATATACATTTGATTTAATAAGGTAATTTCTATGAAGTACCTACAGTATATGTCATTTACTATTATTAATATTTAAAAGGAATCTGCAGGTGAAAAGCTGCTCTTTCCTGGCTGGAATGGGTAGAAGCTCTGGGGAGGAGTCAGGAAGCGCTTCACCAAGCGGGATAACATCCCTTTTATCAAACCACCTGGGATGCCTGTTGAGATTGCAATCCTCAGGTCCATCCAGGGGGAGGCAACGGAGGACCAGGCCAGTGGCAGAGGCCAGGGCAGCCTCACTGCTCCCAGCTGTCCTTCCCTGCCATCGCTCTCCCCAGCTCCATGGTTCCTCTGCGACCCCCAGACTCCTTCTGAGCTAAGGTGAGAGCATGGAGCTTCTTTTCCAGGGAGAGGAAGGTAACTCCTGGACTTGGTTTAGATGCTCTCCACTTCCAAAGTCACACTCCTCCCGCCTCGTCCTCACCTGGGATCAGCCACAGAGTTTCGTCAGCGTGTCCTAAAATTCTGCCCTAGGTCCTTTGGTGGACGTTTTCTCAGCCATCTCTTACTCAATGAAGCTCATTCTCTAGTACATTCTACCCCAAGAGCTGAGGCAGCGTTCCCTAAGTTCTTGTATGTTGAAAACTGTTTGTCTTGTAGCCTTGATGTGGAAGAATAGTCTGGCTACGAAGAAAACCCTTAGTTTACTCTTTTCTTTCATTTTTAAAAATGTTGCTTCACCATTGGCTTGGCTTTGCACATTACTCTTAAAAAGTCTAATTCCAGTCGAATCTGCTCATCTTTGGGTTTTCACCTGGAAGCCTTGATATAGTCTGCTTATCTTTGAATCGAATAGTTTCACTACATGTGTCTTGGCATTGATTGTTAGTTTTTTCCGGTACATGGTGACCCCTTTCTATTTGCCCTTAGAAATATAACAGGAGCTTTCACGGAAAATTTCTAGAAATGGTGGGGGTTTCCGTAGAAAATTTTCTTGGATCCTCATTTTTAAATATGAGCTCAGTTTTGTTTCACTTCTCTCCTCGGGGACTCCAGAACGCAAACGGACTTCTCTCTTTGCCCTTCCCACGACTTACTCTCTGATCCTATCTGCTTCCGTTTTATCTCATCATCTTTCTTTTTTTTTTTTTTAAAGATTTTATTTATTTATTTGACAGAGAGAAATCACAAGTAGACGGAGAGGCAGGCAGAGAGAGAGAGAGGGAAGCAGGCTCCCTGCTGAGCAGAGAGCCCAATGCGGGGCTCGATCCCAGGACCCTGAGATCATGACCTGAGCCGAAGGCAGTGGCTCAACCCACTGAGCCACCCAGGCGCCCTCTCATCATCTTTCTTTAGGTGTTTTTCTCCCTTTCTTCTTCTGAGTCTTTCAATAAACCTTCATTTGAGGAATTCTCCCTTGAAAATCTTTTAATTTAACTTTTCCTGCATTTCCACAATATTTTTAACTTTTTCTCCTATTTTTTTTTTTTCCTGAACTCAATGACTGCTTTCTTGATTTCTTCCTGAGGAGATAGATAGATAGGTATCTATCTTAAGTTTTTGCACTTCTGATTCAAAGTGGTTTTCTCTTTAAATGCGTATTTGAGTATATTTAATTCTGTTTGAACTATTTGTTTATGATTTTTCTGAGCAAAGCTTTTCCCAGTGGCTGCATGTTAAGAATTATCTTCACTCTGGGGCATTGCTAACTCTTCACGGACACTTTTTCGTAGTCATGGTTGTGGGGTTGGTGTTTTCCTGGATTCCTAGCTAAACGGCACAACATCTATTCTGTCAGGACAGGAAAGTCCAGATACTTGAGGGAATCTTTTTGCTTGTTTAGTTTGGCAGTGAGGGCAGTGTTTGCATGTCCTTCCATGGGTCCCAAACTTTCTCCTTTGATTGCTTCCCCTCTCCATCATTCAGGTTTTCTTCTTTTTTTTTTTTTAATTATTTTTTATAGACCTATAGTATATTTTTATCCCCAGGGGTACAGGTCTGTGAATCGCCAGGTTTACACACTTCACAGCACTCACCAAAGCACATACCCTCCCCAATGTCCATAACACCACTCCCCTTCTCCCAACCCCCTCCCCACAGCAACCCTCAGTTGGTTTTGTGAGATTAAGAGTCACTTACGGTTTGTCTCCCTCCCGATCCCATCTTGTTTCATTGATTCTTCGGCGGCTTCCTTCTCCCTCCCCTCCCCCTCTCTTTCCCCTTCCTTCCTTCCTTGCTTCCTTCCATTGGCCTTGCTACACCCAGAAGCTGGCATGTTAAGACAGCTTCTTCTAACCAGGCATCATTGTAAGTCCCTTCCTATAGTCCATGTTCTAAACCCCCCAAACACAAGCTCTTTGTGCTTTCCCATTGAAGGCGCTCTCTGTCTTTCTGCTGGTGGCTAGACACCAGCCTCAGCGCCCCTCACCAGCACCCCCCTTCTCGCTCACTTCAGTTTTTCTTGGTTTGATTTCACTTGCTGTAAGGCCTGAGGTTGGGTAAAGATAGGGCTGGAACCTGAGAAATTGTGTGGTTGGATTTGGTGAGTTTTTCCTCTCTTGACTTAAGGTTGTTTTGAAGACCGGGCATTCTCTGCCTTCAGATTTTTCTGAAAGTAAGCCTATTTATGGGGGATTTTTCCTCACAGCATTAGAAATGAGGAAAAACTCCCTAATTCCTTCTATGAAGCAAGTATAACATTGATACTGCGCCTGATAAGAACAAACCAGTATCACTCATGAGTATCGACGCAAACATGCTAAATAAAATATCAGCCAACGGAATCCAATACCGCATTAAGAAAACACTTAAGAAATGAACAAGCCAGCTTCGTTCCAACAATGCAATATTTACAACATGTGGGTCTACACACATTAACTACAGGGCTCAGGCGCATTGCTTTGCCAAGCCATCGTGAACATACAGAGAATCAGCCTGCCAAATGAAGGGAGGGATATGAATTATACATCCAAAACCCACCCAGACAGGATGCAAAGCTTTTAGGAGATGACATTTGCTAAAATTGAATTAGTGGAAACATAAAAGCACATTTAAGACAGGGTTTTGACTCTTGCTGGGTGGGTTTTAAACACCTTCATGTCTGTATTAACACTGCCTCCTTCTCTGAACTGTGTTAAGACATAGATGTTGTCCTTTTTCCCCAAGGGCAGGGTCCAACCCACCATCCTCAGGGGTACCCGCCCCCCCCAGCAGCTGGTCTCTGCAGGCCCTGGTCTCCTGGGGTCTGTACCAAGCCCCGTGGCTGCACACTGAGCTATCCTGCTGGCTACTGTCCTATCTTATCGAGCTCACCCTGGTTTCAGAGGAAAGTGGCCCTCCCAGGCAGTACAAAGAGGCTCGTCTTACATTCTAGGCCCTGCTATACTTAGTAGATGTGAGATTTTAAACAAACCCCATAACGTCCTTCTACCTCCGTCTCCTTGCCCATAGGATAGGTCTTCACCTTTCATGGGGCTGTCATAAGGATGGAATGATCTCGTCCTTTAAAAGGAAGAAAGAACCACATGAAGAAATGTGCAGCCTTATTGAGCAAGGAAAAATAAGATGGCTGTCAGTGCAAAATTTTGACCAGGAAGTCTGTCAATTATTACAATTTAATCAAGAATACATCATAATTCTTCCCCCCAAATCTAAATTTACAGGAAGTTCTAGCTGCTTTCATTCAATCAAATAAAATGAATGTCTCATTTCACTCATCCTTTCCAAACAGAAGATTCCTGTGAGCAATTACAGGAAGAAACCACGTGACAAAGAGAGTTCTCCTGTGACTAATCTTGTGGAATACCTGTCTGTCTCCTTCTTGGGTTCCAGAACAATCTACCCACTGAGAACAAAGCCAACTGACATGCTCCTCCCCACGCAGAGAATACACAGGCTTATTCCCAAGGCTCGAACACCCACCATCTCTCCAACAAACAAAAGCCTGACATTTATGCAGGCGCTTTTTCTCCTTAAGGTCAAAATACCGAGTAAAGATTGAAGACATCTGAATTTGAAGTATATAAGTCCCTGATATTTTAGACCAGGATCTCTGCCTGGGACCACAAAAGAACATTCAAGTCTTCAGACATACAACTGAAGGATAGAGTGGGCTTCCTTTACCCTCAAAATCCCGTCAAAGGAGAGAGAATTCAAGCCCACTCATGTCCTGTTGGTTGACTAGATGACAACAAAGTCTCTTCAACTGCTTTTTCATTCACTAGAAAAGGAAAGTTTATTGAATTCCTGTTATGTGGCAGGCACTGAGCTGTGTCTCAGCAGCCCAGCACCGAGTCCCGGATGGTCCTGTAGAACCCACCAAATTGCTGTCTGACAGACTCAGACATTAATCCAATAACCGCACAAGTAGGCTATTGCTCTATCCCAAGGTGAGGGTGTCCAGGAAGGCTTCAGGGTCCAGCCCCAGGCCTTGCACACAGTACGTGCTCAATAAATGCAATGGACCGTTTGTGTCCCCTCAAAATTCATGTGCTGAAATCCTAATCCCCGATGTGATGGTATGGAGACAGTCTTTTGCTTTATTTTATTTTTAAACATTCTATTTATTTATGAGAGAGAGAATGGGGAGGAGTAGAAGGAGAGAGACAAGCAGACTCCATGCTGAGTGTGGAGCCTGATGTGGGGCTTGATCTGAGATCATGACCTGAGCCAAAACCATGAATCAGATGCTTAACCAAGTGAGCTACCCAGGTGCCCTGGGATTACTGATTTTGTAAAAGGATCCCAGAGTGCTCCCTCACCCTCTTTTTCTGCCATGTGAGGACACAGTAAGAAGATTGCCATCTGTCAACCAAGAGTCAGGTTCTAAATTGACACCAAATCTGACCCCTTGATCTGAAACTTCTCAACCTCCAGAACTGTATGAAACAAATGTTTGTTGTTTAAGCCAGCCTATCTACATAGTACCTTGTTGCAGCAGCCCAAACTGACCAAGATAATAAATATTGAATGGATGGACATTCAGTCTGAGCCCTGAAAGATGAGTAAAGTTAACCTAGGAGAAGGACAGGGAGAAGAGGGGTCCAGGAAGAAGCAAAGACTTGTGCAAATGTCCTGAGGCAGGAAGGAGAATGACCGTTTGGCTCTAAGGGGTAAAGTTTGGCATGGCTGGCAGGCAGAGAGTAGGGTGGACAGTGGTGGGAACTGAGGGGAGAAGTCGTCAGAGGCCACCATACCCTTTTCTCATTCCCAGAACCATGAACTGATTGTGAACCCTGTCAGTTCCCCTCATTTTGATCAGTCTCAGTAACACATATTTAATTCTTAAGTTACTGGTATTAGGTACTAACAGAGATTAAGGAGACTCAGGCCTGCCCTCGAGAGTTCTGCTGCCTTCTGAAATGCTTCTTCAAAATACGCAGCAAGTAGAAAATTGCTGTGCAAAGATCCTGAGCATAACATTTGTGTAGATAAACAGCGCCTGTAGGAATAATGCCTGGCAGCTGTGTACCATTCTACACTTACCTGCCATTATTTATGTGCTAACCTTTTTTTTTTTTTTTTTTTTGAGAAAGAGAGAGAGAATATGTGTGCATGTGCATGAGCGGGGAGGGAAGGGCAGAGGGAGAAACTAAGAACCTCAATCATGCTCCACTCCAGCTTGGAGCCCAGTGTAGGGCTCGATCTTATGACCCTGAGATCATGACCTGAGCCGAAATCAAGAGTCAGACGCCCGTCCGACTGAGCCACCCAGGTACCCTCTTGTGCTAACATCCTTGACCAAACAACACAGTCCTACAATAATTCTCAGTCTTGGGGAGTTTCTCAGGTGGGCATTACCCCAGGTCCCCCAAAAGACAGATTTAAATTTCAAGGGAAGAATCTCATTAGAACTTAATCGTGGTCCAACTATGCTACGGTACCTCCATTAGCACAGGAATTCATGGAGGAGAGAGATCTTCTTCCATGCTGGAGAGCGGAGCAAGGCAATGCTATCACATTCAACGCAAGTGGAGTAAAGGGTTTTAGAATCACCAACTTTGAGAGCTGGAAGGGACCCCAAGGGTAGAGTTATTCACACTTTTCTTTCCACAAATGAAAAGAGTCAGGTCCAGAGGAAGCAAATGCCCTTCACGAGCACACTCACAGAGGTAACAGAAGACTCTAGAGCTTAGTCTTTGGACTCACAGTCCTTTGTTCCTCCTATGCCACCACCCTAGCTCCTGGTGTGAATCTAGACCATACTGAGTAGAGAAAAAGATATCCACGCTGTGTTGTCATCAATGATGGATTTGACTTCATCACTTCTAAGTCAAGATCTCCAACAGTCTCCAGAAGGCCCCAGAAAAAGAAGGATGTGGAGGGATAAGAAAAAGCTTATATCCTTCTATTGGTGAGGATGCTGTCAGTAGCAGGAAGAAAAATGTTTTATCACCTAATAAAACTTTCCAAGGTAAGATGGATCTGTAGTTGGTTAATTCAGTGACTCAGTAACATCTTCAAAGACTCCAATACATTCCACCTGCCCCCTTTGACACACTCAGCGGGTTGACCTGTATTCTGGCTAGCTCTCCTCATGGTTGCAAGATGGCTGCAGCTGTCTGGGCATCACACCCAAATCTCATAACAGCTAGAAGAGGTTCTTATCAGCCAGAGTTGTTTCTCATATTTGCATTGAAACCAATCACAGAAAAGGAGAATGAGACCTCAGTGACTGGACCGACCCTCCTCTAACCCCACAGTAGCCGAGTGGACATCTAGACAGAATCAGCCAAGATGAGGGAGAGATGGATTCCAAATGCCGAGCCAGCTGCCCACTTTCCGCTACTGGGTTCCAAGTACCCTTTTTCTCCCTTGTACCATTTCATTTTTAGTCACTCTAAGCAAGGACTTCGGATGCCAAGAGCACAATCATTACAAAAGGGTTTTGCTGCACCAAGACAATAGACGGTGCCCTGCGGAGTTTATTACAATAGATTTAAATTCCATTTCATTTTGTTTAGTAGAAAAGTCATATTCAAAACTCGCATTTTCCTCCCCTCTGGGGGCCTCCACTGTTCAGATTCATACCACCAACAAGCAGTCCTAAAAGCCTGCTGGATAATATAAATGAAAATGAGAACAAGAAAGATTTTGGTGCTATTTGTCCTGAGTATCCTAGGGCAAGACTTGAATTTGTTTATTTGGAACATTCTTGCAGCTTGCAAAGCCTCTGAAAACTCTCGGTGCTATCAAAACATCTAATAAGTGCAGCTCTCAAAAACGAAATTCTTATAGGAACTGAGTTTGTCATTCTGTAGCTTTAAAAAAGCTAACAAATAAGGTTAATGCGATCTCTCTACAGCGCCAGATGATTTTAGTATCCCTGCTAGAGCCTACGATGTTACTTCACAGAATATGCAAATGCGGTGACTACTGTCCGTTTTCCCAGAGCGCTGTGTGTGTGTGTGAAAACACATCCCCGCGGACGCTCTCACACCTCTTCCTATTTATAAAGTGTTGCCTTTAATTTCCTGAAAAACACCCTTCGATGCGGTGAGGCACCAAGGGGACACTGCTCCCGTCCTCCCCTAAGTCCCTACGCCAGCCACACGCTGGTCCACACACTTGTCCGCAAGACTCTCTTGTCACTTCTCTGCACTTTGTATCTTTTCTCCTACCCCTGTTCCTGGCACGAGATTTCCCTCTGTCTAAAGGACCCTCCCCATTGCCGCTCCCTTCCCGGCTCGGGCAATCCACTCATCCTGCCTCTGACCCTCCGGAGCTCACACATCCCAAACGCCCACCCAACAGCCAACAGCGACGTGCCGGGACCCTTGTGACTCCTCTTCGCCCTGGTTGACTTCCCATTGCACCGACTACTTCGGTAAGGTCAGCTTCGCGAGGAACGCCGCCCGGGACTCGCACTTTCCGGGGGCTGCTCTGACCTTCCCCAGCTACTCCCCCCTCCGTGGGTCAAGGCTGAGGCGATGTGCCCACCTGGAGGTCATGGCTCTCCCAATCCAGACTGTGCTCCCGGTGCCCAGGCTTCCAGAATTCCCACTCAAATGACCTTACGTGGGCTCCAGGCCCCACCCTCCCAAAGGGGACACATGCTGGCAGGTGCAGCCCTGGGGCGCGCAACCCCGGGGTGGAGGAGCCAAGCTGCGGCTGTTTGGGAGGCTGGGGGTGACTGAGGCTCCTCGCTCCCAGACATGGGGAGAGAAGGGATGGGTGCCCCTTGGAGCTGGGGTCAGGCCTGGGGCTGGAGGTCATCATGGGGTCCCTTTCCCCATGAAACCCCGACTCACCCAAGAATTCTAGAAGCAATCCTTGCCTTCCAGGGACTCCTGTCAAGGTAGGAGAAGGGGATATGCTTTCTCTCACAGCTCCTCGTAGGCGGACGGACTGCGGGCCTCCACCTGGTCCCAGGCCGGCCCTGCGAGCACTGGAGGCAGGTGTGGGAATGGTCCCTTCAAAGGATGCTTGCTATGATTGGCCCCCAGACTGGTGTTGGCACAGGAGGCCCTCCAGGCTGCGGGGGATTGGCTGAGGTAAGCTTTACCTCCTGGAGCAGCCAGGGAGCCTTCCCTGGGGCCAACCCCCACCCCCCAGAGCCTCTCCTTGAGAACTTCTTACAGCGTTGCCCAAGCACCGCCAAAACAATGTGTGAGTTCCAACCAGGTGGGTTTGTTTTTTTGTTTTTGTTTTTTTTAAGGTTTTATTTATTTATTTGACAGACAGAGATCACAAGTAGGCAGAGAGGCAGCAGGGGGGGGGGGAACAGGCTCCCTGCTGAGCAGAGAGCCCGACGAGGCTGCATCCCAGGACCCATGACCTGAGCCTAAGGCAGAGGCTTCACCCACTTTTAGTTCCGCAGATGATTCCAAGGGACTCTGTAGAGGGGCTCATGGTCCCGAACCAGAAATGGGCGCAGGTTTCCACTCAGCCGACCCTCATCCCGTGCCGGGCACCACAGCGCGGATCGCAGATGTGATGGCGGCTTTCCACCTTCCCTGCAGCCCTGTGAGACAGGAAGACTTCGCCTCCTTCTCCGACGGAGGAGAAAACGGAGTTAGGAGAAGCTGGGGTGATTGTCAAGGTCATAGCGCAGGTCAGTGGCAAATAATTTAAAGCCTTCTGGCTCTCGGCCCAGCAGCCTGCCACGGGAGCCCCAGCAAACGGCAGGCTTGAGAAATTGCTAAGCCCTCACCGTGTCGGCAGGAAGGGTCATGGCTGCCTTTGTCAGGTTTAAGTCCAAGTGGCTGTGCATTCTCTACATTTAAGAAACAGCCTGGAAATCACTCAGAAATTCAAGTGGCTCCATCAGTGATGAAACGAAGGCCGGCAGAGGGAACCCGGGGCCCTTCAAAAGATGCCGGTTTCTGAAGCAATAATAGACCATTATTGAAGCGAAAAGCTCTCATTCCATTAACAACACTGCTTAATGCAAGAACATGAAAACGCTTTTAAAGCTTTAAGAGCGAACACATGAATTTTTCCTTTCCCAAAAGAAGTTTCCCGACAAGAGCTCTGTCCTTGGGATGGGCCCCAAAGGATATTTCTTGCCATTAATCTTGCAGTCCTCACTTCAGCCGCTTGTTTCCCACGATTCCGCCAGAAAAACCGGGGCACGCACAGGGTGTGTTCAAAGATGACGTGAGAGAGGAAATCTGCTTTTGGGAATTGCTGTCATCCGTCTCCCAAGGGCCTCTTCCCCGCGGCAGAGGGAACTTGGGACTCGCCCATCTTCCTTATCCCTTCCTGTGGTTGAGAAGCCCACGCTCTCCCTCCTGCCTTCCAAGCACAGGCCCCTCTCTTTCATGTGAATGTCTCCTTGCTCCTCTTTTCTTCCTAGATATGCTGGCTCCTTGGCCATCCTGGTATTTCCGTGGAGCCAAGGAAGGGTCACCACCCTAAATTTTAGCGCTGAGCCTCAAGATGCCTTTGTGTCTGCCCCTTCTCTCCAGGGGCGCCCCTTCTTGGCTGTTCCTCCAGAGACGATCTTTGCATGGGTAAGCATCTCTGGGGAGGTATGTGGTTTTATACACAAATGTTTGCAGACTGCATAGCTTGTCCTGCACTATGCTTCGAAGTATACATACATATGTCTATAATTACGTATCATATGAATATAATTATATCATGTTATATGCATAATTAATATAGAATAGAATACATAATATATACCTATAATTGAAGGCTATTGATTTGTATATACTTTCTTTATACAACTACGTTTCTCAAAAATTACCTAATATTTATGTAGATTTTTTTTTTGTTGGTTCTCTTGGATTTTTCAGCTGCGCAATGATAGCATCTGACAGTAATGACTGTCTCATGTCCCTTGCCACCTTGTTTGCCTCCTCTGTCCTCCTCACCTGACTGCCATCAGCTCTTCAACAGTGTTAACCAACAGTGTGATACACAGACCGCTCATAAAAGTTAGCTGTAGGCCACAAAAGAAAATCTTAATACATTTTGAAGAATCGAAATTTTACAAACAACACCCCGATCATAATACAACAAGAGTAGTGATGTTAATAATAAAATAAAAAATCTCGGGGCGCCTGGGTGACTCAGTCGGTTAAGTGTCTGCCTTTGGCTCAGGTCATGATCCTGGGGTCCTGGGATTAAGTCCCACGTCAGGCTCCCTGCTCAGTGAGGAACCTGCTTCTCCCTCTCTCTGCAGCTTCCTCTGCTTCTGCTCCCTCTCTCTCTTTCTGGAAAATAAATAAATGAAATCTTTAAAAATAAAATAAAATAAAAAATCTTTTCTCTCTGGAATTAGGACATATACTATTAAACTATTCTTAGGGCAAACAGAAACTACAAAATGAATTTACACAATTTCTTGAAAATGAAATGGACTAAAAACACATCAGAATTGCAAAATTTGCAATTTGCAAGATCTGCAAAAGCCAATTATCAGAGGAGAATATATCATATTAAGATCATAGATTAGTACCGTATGACTTTGGATAACAGAGTAAGCTAAAAGAAGACAGAAGAAAAGACTTAATAAAGATAAAACAATTTAAAGAGTTAGAAAAAAAGAAAAGCTGTAGAATTAATAGTAACAAATCTGACTCAGTAGGTAAAAACCTTCAACAACAAAACAAATCATCAGCTAACCTAATTGGGAAAGAAAACACAAATACACAAAGTTAGAAATGACAAGTGGGAAGTGTCCATCAAAACAGACACTTCTGAAAAACTTGTGAGACTACTATGCAGAATTCTATGCAAATAAATTTGAAGACCTGGATAAAATGGAGAATTCCCAACAAAAATGACAGTTTATCAAATTCATGGGAGATGATTCCCAACACCACCACCAAGCTCCTGGCCCATGTGGTTTCATGGGCTTTTATAGTCTCAAATACGGAGCCATACCCCTGCTGAGTATGCTCCAAAAGAAAGGCAGAGAGACCCATTTCACTCATGAACATCAGTGCAGAGAGCTTAACTAGAAGATTAGCAGACAGAATCCAATATTTAATAAATCTACCTTTTATTTTAAAAAGGATACACCGTGATCAAGTACTGTTGATCCCTGAAATGCAAAGTTGATTCAATATTAGGAAGCTCATTAATGTAATCCATAATATTAATAGTGCTAAGGAGCTAATCATAGATGAGGCATTTGACAAAATCCAAAACTCATTTGTGTCAAATACTCAGTAAAATAGGAATTAAAAGATATCTTCTTCATATACGTATATGCATTATATATGTATGTATAATATATATTTATAATCCAGCATTGAATTAAATGGAAAACTGCAAGATTTTTACTAAAGTCAGAAACAAGGATACTTTTTTTTAATAATTTTTAAATTTTTTTAATAAACATATAATGTATTATTAGCCCCAGGGATACAGGTCTGTGAAACACCAGGTTTACACACTTCCCAGCATTCATCATAGCACATACCCTCCCCAGTGTCTGTAACCCCACCCCCCTCTCCGTATCCACTACCCCCCACCCCCGCAAACCCTCAGTTTGTTTTCTGAGATTAAGAGTCTCTTTTGGTTTGTCTCCCTCCTAATCCCATCTTGTTTCATTTATTCTCTTCCTACCCCCCAAACCCCCCACGTTGCATCTCCACTTCCTCATATCAGGGAGATCATATGATAGTTGAAGGACACCTTTTATTACTGTTAACTGTTTGGCTCTGTATTGGAATATTAGCCAATGCCATTAGGCAAGAGAAAACAAGAAGAGGCATAAGAATTAGGAAGGAAGAAGTAAAATTTTCACTATCTACAAATGATGTGATTTTATCCATGGAAAATCCCAAAACACCAGTGGAAAAACTGCTACAAACCATGTAATTCAGGGAAGTGACAAGTTACAAAATGAACATAGAAAAATCAATAGCTTTCGTATGTAAAAAGAGAAACCACTTTAAAGCACACTCCATCCATATAGCAAAAAAGGAAAGAAACTAGGAAGACTTAAGTGTAAAGTTGACAGAGAATGTCTGTCACCGTTTGTGTTCTCTGGGGAGCAGATGCCAAGATGGAGTCGGGAGTGCAGAAAGTGGAAGGCGGAGGTGTGTGACAATCCCTGTCAGCCCAGCGGCAGAGCTGGAGTGAGAGTTGTCCTGTGTTGGACTCAGGTGTCCAGGCTCTTAGAGTGGCCTTGCTCAGTCGATGCCAGGGCTCCCCTGGGAACCTCTGCAGAAGCTGAGGCAGACCCTGTGGTGTTCCGTGATTTATAGTAAGAAGTGTCTATTTAGTCTTCTTCCCATTTCTGGCAGAGGTCCTGAAATCCTTGGAATTGGAAGAGACAATTGCAATGAAGTGTCTTTTGAAATGTTAATGAGGTGACTTCTGGCCACACTGTAGGACAGGGCTGGTTGCCAGACTGGTTCCAATCCATGCGAATGGAAGGTTGGAGGTTTCGGGCGCGCTGCCTGACCTCCTGCCAGGGGAGCGGGATATGGCAAATGTAACCCTCAGAGGAACGGATGGCCAGTGATTTAACCAGTCATGAGTATGAAAATGGAGCCTCTATGAAAATCCAAAAGGTTGGGGTTCAAAAAGCTTCCGGGTTGGGGAACACATGGAGATTTGGGGAGAGTGGCCCCCTAGAGAAGGCAGGGCCCTATGCCTCTCTTCCATCTGTCTGTTTCTGAGTTAGAGCCTTTTATTTGCTTATTTATTTATTAAAGATTTATTTGTTTATTAGAGAGAATGTGGGGGATGTGGGGCAGGGGCAGAGGGAGAGGAAGAGAGAGAATCTTAAGCAGACCCCATTCTGAGTGCAGAGCCTGACCTGGGCCTCAATCTCACAACAATGAGTTCACAACATGAGCCAAAACCAAGAGTTGGACACTCAACGAACTGTATCCCCCAGGCGCATCTTTATGCTTTTATAATAAACCAGGATTCCAGTGGGTAAAATGTTTCTCTGAGTTCTGTTAATTAATCTAGCAAATTAATCTAACCCAAGAGAAGGTCATTGGGAACCTCCCCCCTGTAACAGGTTGGTCAGAAACCCAATGGTACAGAATGGTGGGACTGAACCCTTAACCTGTGGGGTCTGCCACTATCTCCAGGTAGGGAGTGTTAGTATTGAGTGGATTGTGGACACTCTCTGGTATCTGAGAACTGCTTTATGGTGGGGAAACCCACACATGTGTTGGAATTGGATGCAGAATCTAATCCTGAGACCATAGCACCTGCTGGAGGCCATCGGCTGACCACCTGCTCCTAACTGAAGAGCCATCTGAGCAGCATGTTTCTATGTCTTCCAGAACATAGAAACCTTTCAGAAACCTCCCTGAGGAAAAAAAACTAGAAAACCCTCTTAAGACAATAAAAGAATGTGAACAAATAGAAAGACATCCCATGTTCTTTAATAAGGAAAGTCAACATCATAGAGATTTATGTTATAGATGGAAATGCAATCCAATAAAATTAAGTTATAGATGGAGAAATGCAATCCAACAAAAATATCATCAGAGTTTTTGTTTGTTTGCTGGAGCTAAACAAGTGGATGATGAAGTTCATGTGGGAGAACAAACAAGCAAGAAAAAAAAAACAAGCAATTTTTAACATTTTAAAAATTGTCATCTCTAGGAGGAAAGAAAGAATAGGACAGAGAGAGCAGGTTTAGAGGTCAGCCTACCTTGGATATACCTGTTTTATAGATTTGATGTAAATACTTTATGTATCTTTAAAAAACATTAAACTTTAAAAAACAATCCCTTAAAATTAGAGCAAAATGAGACAGATGACTCTCACTTTGTCTCTGGGGTGTGACCTCTCCCCATAGAGACCACTATTCGAAGTGACTTTAAAGCCTCGCATCTTGATTTTACCTACCAAGTGGGATATAGCCTCTGAACAAAAGAAACACCCCCTCCTTCAAAAAAAAGAATTTAAACTGATTTTTGCTATTCATACTATTGGTCATAGTTTCGTAGCATTATTCTGGAACTACTGTGTATGTATTCATTCGATAAAAAAAAATAAGCAATTATGTTTGAGTCAGTGAAACTGGGATTTTTGGAGTGGGAGAAGGAAGCATAGCGTAAAATCAACAAGCTTAACAAAAACTGTAGGTCTGTAATTCTCTGGTGCTGCCCACTGAACAAACTTGGAAACAATGACTAACCCAGAAATAAGATGCACCCCCCAGCTCCCAGTCGTGGTCACGAATACTATGTCTCACTAAAAGGATGCCAGACATTCTGGGAGAAATAACTGACCCCAGGTCTGGGATTGGCGATGTGAAGGAGAGCCTAGAACATCTGTCACACCAGAAGGCAAGCAAGTTATCAACGATTACTAGAGTCATGGCAAATGAACTTAGGGTAAAGAGAATCGCATGGCACAAAATTGGGTAATTTGAACCTCAGTAAGATTAATCATTTCAAAAGATCAAAACACATCAAATATCTCAAATAGTAAGCTCATAATGATAAGAAAAACAAAACATGGAATTCCTTGTTGGTCACCTTTGGGGAATACTAGGAAACTAACTCTGGAAAACTGGCAAATTAAGAGAAAGAATGAAGCATTTATCCTACCACTCCCATATGAACAGTACCTTGGGATAGCCAAATAGTTGATGAGGGGATTTTTGTTTCTACTGAAGGATGACAGCTTAAGAAGAGATGCTAAAATTAGAATATTACCATTTAGCAAACTCCAAGGAGTTAATAGATTACAGCAATAACCGTCGAAGGCTGCTAATACCACAAAAATAGACAACCAGATACCACGCGCCTCCTGATGGAAATACAGCTCCCCTGTGAAGTAGCCCCCCCCCCAAATTAAATCTAAGTCAGAGTAAGTCTTTATTTTTTTTTAAAGATTTTATTTATTTATTTGACAGACAGAAATCACAAGTAGGCAGAGAGGCAGACAGAGAGAGGAAGGGAAGCAGGCTCCCTACTGAGCAGAGAGCCCAATGTGGGGCTCTATCGCAGGATCCTGGGACCATGACCCGAGCCAAAGGCAGAGGTTTTAACCCACTGAGCCACCCAGGCGCCCCCAGATTAAGTCTTTAAATCTAGCTACCAATTTATAAGAAAAACAGTGAACAGAGGAACATGTCAAATGACACCACGGAGATGTAAGCAGAAAAATCCATACCGGCATATTGGACAGAACAAATAACTGGGTTTCTTCACAATAACAAAGAGTGGGGGTGGGGGTGGAGCAGGGTACAACCCTGGATGACAAGGGTCCTGAGATTCTTAGACGGAGCCCCTATCAGCCACCCTTCACATAAAGTTTTATTTTCTTACATATTGGAACGGTTTAATCAGTGTTTGGATTTTCTGTTCTCTAATTTTTTTCTGGCATTGTCCTGGGAAGCCATCTGGACCTTGTATTATTTGTTTTGGAGGTGGCTCTTTGACAATTTTTTGATTTTATCCCATGTTAGTTGATCAACTTTAGATTTTCTAGCTTCTCCGGGGTCATTCTCAGACATTCGTATTTTTATGACCCCCTGTATTTGCGGAGTAGAACAAACAGCAGGTTGAACCATGAGTTGCCATCGATAATTTCGTATGGTTCCATCCAATAACTTTTTTTTTAGAGAGAGAGAGAGAGAGCAGTGGGGAGGGAGGGACAAAGGGAGAGGGAGAGAGAGAATCTCATGCAGACCCCACACGCAGCATAAGCCCAATGCAGAGCTTGGTCTATGCATGATCCTGAGGTCATGACCTGAGTCAAAATCAAGAGTTCTGACTGAGCCACCCAGGTGCCCCTCGATCCCATAATTTTAAACAGAATTATTTTGTTTTCTTTGACTGTTCCATTATCATATCTTATATCATATCTTTGTATATTTGTGTTTTCCTTATTTTTAGAGCTTAGATTAGTAAATGGCTTATCCTTTTTATTTCATTCTTTAACCCCAAAAATCAGTTTGGGGGCTTAACTACCACTTATATGTATTTTCTGGTTCATTTTATTTCTGCTTTTATCTTTATTAACTCCTTCCATCTTCCATCTGTTTTCTTTAGGATTATTTTGTTTTCATTTTGGTATTCATTTGGGTTGGAAGTTTAATTTTTGATGCATTCACTCCTGTATATTAATATAATGTTTAAAAATTTGAACTGCTGGGGCACCTGGGTGGCTCAGTGGGTTAAGCCTCTACCTTCAGCTCAGGTCATGATCTCAGGGTTCTGGGATCGAGCCCCACATCTGGCTCTCTGCTCAGCAGTGAGCCTGCTTCCCCTTCTCTCTGCCTGCCTCTCTGCCTACTTGTGATCTCTCTCTCTCTGTCAAATAAATAAATAAAATCTTTAAAAAATTTTTTTGAACTGCTTTAGCTACATCTCATACATCTGATACAAATGTTTCCAATTTTAGTGTCTTCCATTCCAGAGAGTCTGCAATTTCAGTTTTTTTCTCTCTGATCCAAAGAGATTTTTAAGAGCTGGAAAATTTGTGGGTCCCTGGGTGGCTCAGTCAGTTAAACATCCGACTCACAATTTTTGGCTCCGGCTGTGATCTGAGGGTCACAGAGTCTGCTTAAGATTCTCTCTCTCCCTTTCCCTCTGCCCCTCCCCTCCCTTAAAAAAAGCAAAAATGAAAGAAAAGGTAGAAAATTTGGAGAACCAGCTATGTTAACTATATCTACTTTTATTGCACTGTGATCAAGAATGCTGCTTGTATTCTTTTTCCTTTTTTAATTTCAATAAAGCCTTCTTTTTGTTCTAAAATCTTTTTTGTAAATGTTTTATAGGTGATTTTTCTTCTACATTTAAATTTTTATTTTTAATTTAAATGGTGCAAAATTCACATTTTTTAGTATAGTAGTTGTGTGTTTTGCTTGTTTGTTTCTTTCTCTTAATAGTTTTATGAGTTTTGGGGGCGTCTGGGTGGCTCAGTGGGTTAAGCCTCTGCCATCAGCTCTGGTCATGATCCCAGAGTCCTGGGATCGAGCCCAGCATCGGGCTCCTTGCTTGGCAGGAAACCTGCTTCTCCCTCTCTCAGTTCCTCTGCTCGTGTTCCTACTCTAACTGCATCTCTCTCTGTCAAATAAATAAATGAAATCTTAATAGTTGTATGAGTTTTGAAAGCAGAGAGTCTTTTAACTATGACCACAATCCACATGGAGAACGAATCGTTCCATTACCGGAAAGATCTCCCTCAACTACTCCTTTGCAGTGGAGCGCTCCGCCATCCCCGACCCCTCGCAATGACTGTGTGATATCCCCTTCATGGTTTTGCCTTTTCCAGAATGTCATATCAACGGTATCACGCGGCATGCCCACTTTGAAGACCAGCTTCTTTCCCTCGGCATCATGCATTTGAGGTTCTTCCGTATTTGGGGTGCATCCGTCGTTTAGGTGCTGGGAAACGTAGATAAATGATGTGACATCCTGTCTTATCTCCAAGGCCCCAGCCCCTGCTGTGACACTGCCCTGGGGAGGCTGGGATCACCCCAGGAGGGGTGACATTTCCTCTGAGAGTGCTGAAAAGGTACTGCCAGGAAGGACGAGGGATGGAAAGCTTCCCAGGACACCAGCCCCACCCCTCACAGAGACAGAAGCAGGACAGGGCACGTCCGACTGCCAGTCTCAGAAGACTGGGACCATGGGGCTGGCCAGGAGGCTCCAGCTTGCCTTAGCTGTGACCGCGACAGAAGGAAGAGCACATTCTGGCTGCAGGCATGTGACTGAAATGGAGAGAGAAAGCAGGGGCAGCATCTTCTGGCTCTAGCAAGACAGGGCTGTGAGGAAGCCCAGGGAGTGGGCAGGCAGACCCTGAAAGCCCGTGACAGCACGGTTGCTATGAGAACGGCCCTTTCAGACCTGTCTGCAGGGAACACAGCTGACCCTTGGCCCCGCACAGATGCCCTCTCAAATCATGAATGAGCGTGGTAGGGACCCTGAGGCCCGCCGGTTCCTGGGAGACGGGTCTTCTCTGACAGGTGCCGTGGCTCAAGGACTCAGTGATGGCCACGCCACCACCCCCGCTTCTCAGCTGGCTCGAGGTCAGGCCTGGCCTGGGTCCCCCTGCTGGCCACGGTTCTCATGCTCTGCCCCATGTTTCCCGATGGGCTCCCGCTTGATAAACAGGCTCCTTCAGTTTTTAATCTTGTGCTGGTGTCTGCTTCCCGGAGTCCCCACACTAACGCAAGCGGGATGAGGGCTGCTGGTCCAAGAAAACAGGCGGTCGGATGAGGACGGGGACTGGCTGGCCACTGCTGGGAGGCTGAAGAGGACGTCATTTGGCTGAAGGTGGTGAGACACCAGCAGTTTCCCGGGTGGTGACCTGGGGAAATGACCCAGCCATCATGGCTGATGTGAGAGCCCCAGGGCCTCCCCAGGCGTAGGGCAAGTTCACTGTGGGGGTGGCTCCGAGAAGCCAGGAAGAGGTAGAGGCCGCTGTCAGTGAGTGGACAGGCATCCCCCCCGGGAGGCGGGGGGAAGGCTGAGGGAGGAGGCCTTCTGCTTCTCCTGGATTCCTATCCAAGGAGACCCCTGTCCAGCTGGTCACCCAAGCCGTCATGCGAGGTCACCTGGGCATCCGGGTCTCTCCTCAAACCCCAAGAGGGACACTGAGGTAGCAGAGTCAACACACCTTGCAGAGTCTTTCCCAAACCAGAGGTGGCCCTCAGGGGTGGCCCTCAGGTCAGGCCGGCTTTGCTTCCCATCGATAAGCCAGGCAGGGACACGGGAAAGCGTGAGTCAACGCACACGCAGCCCATCCTCTTTGAGCCTCTGCACAACCATTCGTCTCGGAGAGCGGTGACTTCGCCAGTGGCTGTTTCTCGACCCAAGGTGACACCAAATGACATTCATACTGTGTCCACATGGCTTCAAATCCCTGCACTGGGATGAGTTTTTGTCTTCAAATGTCCGGCCTATTTAGAAGTGGCCTTCGTGGGGCGGGCTGGGTAGACCGTTTGCCCACAGAGACTGTCCCAGAGTCTTTCCTGGGCGCAGCTTCCTCAGCAGAATGTCATTTGAGGCAAGTTGCCTGGGTCACTCTCATTCTTTAATAAGAACATTAAAAAACACTCAGACTAATTCTGGGCAGACTGATTTCTCAGAGGGATTTTGTAAGTAACACATGCTCTAGCTCTGAAAAAGCAGAATTTATCTTCTAGGAAGGGGAGCACGAATCTTACCGTCACTTGATGACAGCAGACAGCACTCCGTTTTGCTTCCCAGATGGAAAAAGAGAGTAAGTCAAGAATGGAGAGTCACGTGCGGGGGGGGTCCCCTGGTCCTCCAAAGGGGGTCCCCACCCCAGCCCCACCCGGGACAGGGCCTCCAACATTCCGGACAACCGGGCTTTCTGGAGGCCTGAGTGTGAGGGCAATTGCAAAAGGAATCTTCTCCTGTTTTATCTTCTGATGGTTTCTGTTGGTGTGTGAGAAAGCTAGGATATGTGTGCTTTTTCATTATATGAACATCTAATGAGTTCCCTTACTAGTGCAGTAGGGGTTTTTAGCTGATTCTCTTGGGGATTTTGTGTGTCTCCATCCGTCAGTAAATAAGGATCGTGTCGTCTCCCCTTTGCCGTGGCTGTTTATCTTCATTGTGTTTTCTGCCTTTCCACAACTACGAGTGGACTCCTCGAGTTATGTGCCATGACGGAAACAGTGCGGAGCCCCTACGGGTGGGTGGGTTTGGCGACACCGGGAACTCTGGCAGGGGCCGTCACAGACGTTTGCACGGATGTGATGCCAGCCTGGGGCAGGATGGAAGCAGGAAATAGCTGCGAGCGCGTGAGGCAAAGAAGCGCCTATCCTGGTCCTCTGCTCTCCCCTTCCTGAGCACTTCAGTCCAACCCCCGTAGGTGGCGCTGCAAGTCGGGTGTCCCTCCAGGGGCCGGAAGGAGCTGCTGGCCCCGGGGTGAGTGGTCAGAGTCCAGTCGCAGAGAAAAGGGGGTCTTTGAAGTTTGGGAGGAGCCTGGGTGTCAGAGCCCAAGAGAATGAAGAAGGCGTTCGTTCAGGCAAGGACGTGGCCTGATACAGAGCAAAATAAGGGGGTGTCCACATAACGGGGGTGGCGTGAGGTATCAGAACCCAAGTGAGGGCAGGAGGCATCCCCATGGAGGGAGAGGCAGGAGGCAGCCCAGCCCGATGGGTTGGCGCCCAAACGAGGGGGGAGGGGAGGACACCCGTGGGGGGGGGGGCAGCCTGGGCGGGGTGTCCAGCGGGGTGAGAGGATCTGCCCGATGAGGACACCTGGCCGGCTCCGAGTCGGGAGAGGAGCGTCCGCTTAGGGCAGGAGGCGGTGCCAGTAAGGAGAGTTTGGTTACAGACCGGGACACTGATGGAATAAGTAAGCATACAAGGATAATAGGAGGCAAGTTTCTCACTGTCTCAGAAGTGAGTTCACAAATTTGGAAAGAGGGAAAAGGTTGAATCGGATTAGAAAGTATCTGTGTGAACTTGGTGTTAGGAGACAGATGATAGATAGCTAGAGATGAAAGACAGACAGGTAGTTGGATGGATCGATAGATGATCGATACAGATATTAGATGGATAATTAGATGACATAGATGACAGATGATAGATAGAGAGATAATAGACCGAGGTACGTCCCCTAGTTCTGCCCACTGGATGAGTCTGGGATCAGCGACACCCTCAAAGCTATGAGCACAGCCAGCACTTGGATTTCCGCTTTTACATTCATTCTCTGCGGAAAGAAACCCACATTCCTTGGAGAAGTCACTGACTCCAGGGCCGGGACGGAGAACTCACGGAATCAGCCAGCAACCCCCTCTCTGGAGGGATTCCCAGCTCAGGGGGACCGATCCGCGGAAGATCACGCTGACCGCTGACACTGCGGCGTTACCGAGACCCTCGCCCTTGAAGTTTTAAAGCAATGCGTTTAGTGATGTTTCATTACTGTAACGTAGGAAACGACATAGAATAAGCACTAAGGTCTTCCTGACTCCCCACTGGCACCGCTGCCCCCGGCCCCTGCCGATGGCGTGCAGATGTGGCAGGGCTCTGCTTCCACGTTGTGCGCTGGGTCCGGACGAGCTCGGACACCTACACAGGTTCTGAGTCTGCACTTTGTTCTTTTAAAACCTGGGTCATACCATGCAATCTTGTTTTTTCTTTTTCCACTTCCGAAGGCCGAGCAGCCAGGTCAGCAGAGCCCACACCTCAACTCTTCCCACGACAAGTACCGCATCTCATGCCCGCGTGCAACACTCTTTGTCCAAACGCCCCACACTGAAGGGTTCCCCAGGAGTTCAAGTTTCTCACTATAAACAAAATCACTTTGCTTTGAAAAAAGAGAGAGAGAATGTGTGTTAAGGAAACCCAAAAGAACCCCGGTTGGAAGATGGGCCCTGTGAGGTAGTATCTTCTATCCCTCAGGAAGAACCACTCGAGGGTCTGAAAACCCTGCAAGTTTCTGTGGCAGGAATTTGCTGTGCCTGCAGCCGGAAGGACGAGCTGGGGCCCAAACTCCCGCTATTTTCAGCTACAGAACACAAGCCCCCAGCTGGACCTGCAGATCAGCCCTGGCGAGGGCCACCGGTGTTCAGCTGCACTCGCCAACCCCACCGCTACTCCCCACCCCCCACCCCTGCACCAACAGCCCTTCTCAGCAGGGACAATTGCAGCTCAGATGCACAGATGCACGCAGGTGTAACCACGTCCCCCACTGGGCTCTTCCTGGGCGGGGGAGGGGGAGGAATGTGTTCCCGCTGCTTGTTTTATTCAAAGAAGCTTCTCTCTGCCATTGTCTGGGGCTGGCAGCGCTCTCTCCAAATAAAGAGCCCAGCTGTTTCCCTTCCCATTTGTCTCTGACCCAGAATCCAACTGCAGATGGCGCGGATAATGGGCGATCGTGGCCCTGGAAGGGTAGTTTTGAAGGCACAATAGAGAGCAGTGGGAAGATCTCCAGATGTCACATCTAGGAAGAGAGGGGTGATGGCCCTACTCTGCCTGGAGCTGGCCCCGGGGCCCTGTCGGGTCACTTGCCCCCTTGGGGCCTGGGACTTCTCCCCTGATCTACCCCAGAGTGCCTGGCAGGGTTACTCAGAGGGGGACTCAGGATCACATCCTTGCAGGGCGCTGTCTCCCCTCTCCATGGGCCTGAGCCAGAGGGAGCAGGATGGGTGGCATCGCCAGAAGGAGAGAGGACCTGAGGGCTGGTGAGAGACGGCATCCGGGGAGGCCAGTGAGCAGCTCCAGGGCACCGGAACGGCAGGCAAGTCTTGCGCCAGAATGGGAGACAGAACGGGAGCAGGACTGCAGGGAAAGCTGGAACAGGGCGGCGCATGAAGAGCAGGAGGGAAGTCAGCACTGCGGGCCGGTGTCCCCAGAGCTAACTGCATGGGTCAGCTGGCCAAAGGCAAAAATAAGGCCACAGGGTCACACCCTGGCAGCCCGCCCTCACTGGGCCAGTGCACCACACCTCACAGCCTGAGCGAGGCTGCTCTGGGGCACAGTCGTGGAATGAGCAGACTTGCCCTTGCCTGTGGGAGTCACCTCACCCAGAAATGCCTATGGGCTTCCCCTCTCTTTACTCCCCTCCCCAGATACCCCTTCACTAATGACTGACCTATATGGGGGCACAAAAGACCAGAGGGCTCCCTAAACAGTGGAGAGAGTCTCTTCCTTCCTTTCTCTTCTCTGCTGCTTTGACTGTGAGCGCAATGGCTGGAGCTCCAGCAGCTATTTTAGACTATGAGGTTGCCTTGAGGTTGGGATTGATGCACAGCAGAACAGAAGACAGAAGGAACCTGGGTCCTTGAAGACTTCATGGAGTCACCACCCAGCTCTGGGTTACCTGATGTCTTAGCCTGTTTGAGCAGCTACAACAGACTATACCATAGACAAAAAGACTTACCAACTACAGAAGTTTCTCTCTCCTGGTTCTGAAGGCTGGGAAGTCCGGGATCAAGGTGTCCACAGGTCTGGTGTGTGATGAGAGCCTGCTCTCTGCTTCCTAGATGGCTGTCTTCCCCCTCTGTCCTCACGGAGCAGAAGGCGTGAGGGAGCTCCCAGGTCTCTTTCCTAAGCGACAATCCCATCCATTCGCGAGTGCGCCTCCCTCAGGACCTCGGCACCTCCTCACAGTGTCACACTGGAGATTCAGTTTCAACATATGAATTTGAGGGGCCACAAGCATTCAGTCTGTGGCAGCTACTTCTGAACTGTCACGTGAACGAAGAAGCCTTCGTGTGGCGAAGCCTCTGCTTCCGGCTGACTCACGCGCAGCGAACCTAATCCTAACACATATGGCCTTGGCCATTCCCTGACTGCTCTGCTCACAAGGCCACTTGTACCTTTTGGTCCCGTGTCCTCACATTTCCTGTGACTTCCTCAGCATCTAGCAATGACTTACTCAATGCTTTAATGGACTTGGTTATTTTTCTTTTTTACTGGCGATAAAACATGACAGATTCTTTAAGAACACGGTATCAGCCAACACCATCTTCCGAAAGTTAAATATTTCAGTAGTAAAAAGGGTCTCTTAGACCCAAATAGGGACGATGCTAAGGATCAAGTGGTCGCATCTGAGACTGACTGCTTCCCCGCCGCCGACTGCACAGCCTCCCCCAGACCCCCTGTCTACTTGTCAGTTTGGAAGTTACACCTGCTGTCCCATGGGGAGGGGACATCGGGGGAGTCAGGGGAAGCACAATCGGGTCAGAGCTGAGGAGCCTTGGCACCTGCCATTGCTCTGGGGGGCCTGAGTCTCTTCGTCTGTAGAGAGCAGGAGCCTTGGCCCCTCCTGAGATGAATGCTCAGGGACTTCATGATCCCGTCACAGCCACGTGGGGGACAGCACACAGATCACGTTCTCATGCGAGGTGAGGCTCCCCGGGCCTTCTGAGTGGAGAGGCGCGCACAGAGCGAGGGGGTGCCCTGTGGAGTGACCCTCGTGTCACTAACAAACCCCGCACTGACTCACTGGTGAAGCCAAGAGTTCTCGGCCCACAGGCTCTGAGATGCACTGACAGTCACCTTTCCACTGTCCCCATGGCAACAGACACAGAGGCTCTCTCTGTGGAACCGGTTGTCGAAAAGCAAACACATTTTATGCTCAGGGTTTGTTAACATATTAGCATTTCACAAAATCCCAGAAATAACTCGCTCTTGGCTCCTTGCATATTTTCCCCATGACCCTCTCAGCACACCTGTGGCTGATGAACCCAGAGTCAAAGAGGAGGGATGGAGGAGGGGTCCCCCGTGTCCTCGGTGGGAAAGGCCTGGCCTCACGACCCACAGAGATGCCTGTGCCCCGGGGCCGGGCAGGGGCCAGGTCTGGGAGGGACCCAGGCAGCCGAGCAGGGCTGCTTGGATCCTTCCCCAAACCCGCCTGCCGGAATACACTGAGCACGGTAGAATGCGGCGCAGCTGTCGAGAGAAGTGGACTTGTGTTGGAGGCCGCCGTGTGGATGGACCTTGGAAACGTGCGGAGTGGAATAAGCCAGACACCGAAGGACAAAACTACAGGAGGCTCCCTCCCTAGAGCACTTAGAACAAATGAATGGAGGCGGAAGGTAGAGGATGCCAGGGCTGGGGCAGAAGACGGGGGAGCTGTCGTTCGATGGGGACGGAGTGTCAGACGAACAGAAAGTCTGGTGCACATGATGATGGTCCCACGGCGATGGCAATGCTCTGAGCGCCCCTGAATGTAACCACTTACGAACGGTGCCATTGACAAATATCGTGTCACGTAAATTTCACACACACTCCCCAAAAAACAAACCCCACCCCGTGGTCTGGGAACCGGCCCTGGGTGTCGGCATCAGAAATGCGGAGGGGTTGGTGGGAGAGAGGAGTGTGCCGGGCTTGGGGAGCCGGCGTGGGAAGGCCACGTCTGGGCTCAGCACACAGCAGGGCCCAGAAACGGGCCAGGGCGGGGGTTTGGGGGGTACCTAGAGAAGCTGTACCTGGGGCTTTGCCATTTGCCAAACCGGGCCTCCGGGTGCCCCCAGGGCCGCTCAGGAACGCACCCTCACCCTGACAGAGTCACCCTCAGCAGATTAGCCAAAAGAGCAGCCGGACCTGTTCCTCTGCCTCCAGCCGGTGACAAATGATCCTCATTAAGGCGGAAAGCGTGATCCATTTGTCATTTTTGACATGAGAAGTCCAGAAGGTCTCATTGACCACGGAGTTCCCTTCCGACAGGAAGTGACAGGCCAGTTAGCAAGCCGCTGCGGGATCCTTCGCCGCCGTCCCGCTCCCGAGAAGCAAGCGCGGCTGGGGCACTGGAGCGGCGGCACTTTAACACTTAATGACTTTGCTTCCTCATTGACAAGACAGCTGCATCTGACACAATTTGTCATATCATTAGACAATAAATATTGGAAACAGCAAATAAACTACTGTGTGCAAGCGTAGCCCTGCGGTCTGGGAGCAGGTGCGCAGCCAACGACGGTATCCGCACCCCTCCCCCACCCCGCACTTCTTCCTCCAAATCCGATGACACCACAGTTCAGGTCACATCAGCCACCACCATCCTCTCCAACCACGGGTATGTGCTTTGGGGCAGTTTTGACCAAATTGCCAGCCCCTTATTATAAAGTCAGGAAGCCGCCTTTCTTGGTCGCTGGCAGAGAGCCCCTTGGGAAAGCAGCATGGTTTCCCCCCACCTGGCCCGGTGCAGGGCACGGAGTTTTTCCTGTGCCACGCGGAGGGCAGGGCTTTGAGGAAGGAGAGAATGGGGGTGGGGGTCTGGACACTACGGAGGGAGCACAATGACCTGCGGCCCCAGAGGCTGGGCTGGGAAGGATCAGGAGGGGCCGTGGTGCAGATGGACATTCATTGCAGACCAGGGGAACAATGAACTTAAAGGAGGACCCGTGGCCTGGCCCGGGACAGCGGGAGAGAGAGGGGTTGCTGGGGACCGGATCACTGGGAGAAGTTGGGCTGATCCCATAGGGTCTCAGAGCTCTGCAGGGACAAGGCCTAGATCCGGACTCTCGCTTTCTCTCTCTCTCTCATAGACACACACACACACACACACAGATACTCAGCTCTACTCATTCTCACGCAGCTGTTTCGGATAACTGAGGCAGGAACAGTCCCTCAGGTTCCTGTGGGCTGAGGAAAGTGGGAGGAGCAAGTTCTGACGGTGAACGCCTGTTCTGACTGTGGGCACATCTAGAAGGGGAAAACAGTACCTGAAGCCAACTCTGAGCATCGCCAAGAGGAAGAACAGGAAAAAAAACACCTGCTTGACACTGATCATTCACCCTGTGCTGTGTCCATATGCTAGCCCAGTTCTCTCCAAGACAGCCATGTGAGGCAGGAGCCTTTACCTCCAGAGAGGTTAAGGCACCTGCCTAAGGTGACACAGCCAGTTAATGACACAGTTGGCACCTGAACCCAGATCTGTACTTTTTTTCCTTAGCAGAGCCATGACAGCCAGCAGAACCTCTCAATAACTTCTCCTAACACTTTTTTTTTAAAAAAAGATTTTATTTATTTATTTAACAGAGAGAAATTACAAGTACACTGAGAGGCAGGTAGAGAGAGAGAGAAGGAAGCAGGCTCCCTGCTGAGCAGAGAGCCCGATGCGGGACTCGATCCCAGGACCCTGAGATCATGACCTGAGCCAAAGGCAGCGGCTTAACCCACTGAGCCACCCAGGCGCCCCTTCTCCTAACACTTTAACCCAGAGTGACAGACTCGGTGCTCCCTCCACTCCTCCACCCAAAGTCAGGCCACAGATCTAGTAGTAGTCATTTACACTTTAGTGTGAATTAAAGTCCCTGTGCTATTTGTCCCAGAAGTAACGTGTATGTTACAGCTCCACTGTACTGGGAATTGCCTTGGTCAGCTTGGTCTCCTGGAACAAAATACCATAGACTGGGTGGCATAGACGGATGCCAGTAGGGGGAGGCTCTGGTGAGATCTCTTCCTGGCTTGGAGATGACTGCTTTCTCGCTAAATCCTCACATGACTGAGTAGGAGGGTGCTACCATCTCTTCTTCTTGTGAAGGAACTCATGTCATTGTAATGCCTCACCCTCAGGAACTCACCTAAACCTAACCACCTCCTGCTGGCCTGGCCTCAGAATAGCATCCTTTGACAGCCAAGTCTTCAACACGTGAACAGGGGTGGGGCACAAGTGTGTGGTCCATCACTGGAACGGAGTTTTCTAGAGAAAGCCCGGCAGGAGTAAGCAAATGCAGGAAGACCAATCCCTATCAGAGCATCCCGTGCTCCAGCCACACCTCCCGGCTGCTGTTTCTAGTCTTTGGCAGACCCCGCCCACCGGTCCAAGCCACACCATCAATTCACTGTGAGATAAGATGAATGATCTCATCAATTAATTATCCTCTTATCATTAAAATGAGCTTATCATTTTAAATCCTTTTAAACCTATTTTTCTTTTAATTTTAATTTTTTAAGATTATTTATTTATTTATTTGAGAGAGAGAGAGATCACAAGTAGGCAGAAAACCAGAGGGGGGGGGAAGCAGGGTCCCCGCTGAGCAGGGAGCCCGATGCGGGGCTCGATCCCAGAACCCTGAGATCATGACCTGAACTGAAGGCAGAGGCTTAACCCACCGAGCCACCCAGGTGCCTCTATTTTTTCTTTTTTTTTAACTTTCTCTTTTATACATACACATACAATTTTTACAAAAATGCTTAAGTGGGAACATGTCAATCATACCAACCATACTGTTTTTATTGGTTTTCTTTTCTTTTTTCCTTCCTTCCTTCCTATCTTTCTCTCTTTCACTTTTGGCTTGTCCCTTCCCCCACAGCTGTAGCTGTCAGTTCTGTTGCTCTGGAAAACCCAGCCTAGGACAGACTCGAGAACCTAGACCCACAAACCCAAGTTGAGCATTTAGCATCTATCCATCCATGGTTTCCTCCACACCCACACAATCCTTTCCAGAAAAACACACACCGTAGCCCCATGTTCACTGAAGGTAAGTTATGGAAGTTCCTAGAAAAAGACTATAAAAATTCCATCAATTTTACTTCCTCTATAACCCCCTCCTTCCATCCTGTCCAATGTCGCTGTGTCCCCAGGCCAAGCCCCATCCTTACCCTGTCTGCCACCTCTCTCTTGTCCCCTTGGAATCGCCTGCCCTGCCTCTCCCCGGGGCCCACAGCTCCCGCCAGGCTCCCGGCACACTACCTCTGTGCTCCAAAGGAAACTTCTGTCTCTTCTTCCGTTACCCTGAGGCATAACTTCTTATGTAATGTTTTTTATAACAAAAGGAAAGTTTCAGGAGAGCAGGAATCGTGCTTCTCTGAGTCACCCCGTAAATACACACCTGGGACCTGGCCTGCCTCAGGGGAGGGCGCTCCCTGATCTTTGTGGAACCGAAACCCTCAGGGAAGAGTATCAGTTCATCCCGAATCAGGACGAAGAGGAGGGTCTGCATACTGGAGTCGAGGCTGTGAGGATGATTTCGATCTAGGAACTCCGGCAAGACAGTTTGGTCCCCATTGCTGCTGATCCCTGCGCTTGGGGGGGGCGGCGTGAAGGGGCCTCGAATCTCCAAGGAGGAGGTCTGCCAAGAAGCAAGGTCTGAACTGAAGCCGCTTTCAAGATATATGTGACTCATAACTTGTATTAGCTGCTGTGCGGACATAAGGTTGGAAGGGGAGGGTTTCTTTTAGTTCTTGCAAAACTAGATCTATGATTCAGAATCATAGCAAGCAAGAATCTGGAAATTGCTGGCCTGGGTAATGACTTTAAAATGTTAGAAATTGAAATGATTGATCTGTTACCCAAAAAAGCACCCAAGAGTGAGAACACAAAGCCAAGCAGAAATCCATCTTTAATTCAAAAACATCTTCCCCCTCAAGGAGCAGGAAGAACTGTCCCCTTGGAATGGTTTAGAGCCCCTGCTTAGGAACCTCGCATGCTGAGTGCAAAACAGGAACCGACAGCAGACCTGTTTCCTTGGAAGCTGGGAGCTGAGAGCGACTGACGGAAAGATAAGACACAAATCAGCCTGGGAACTGACCAAAATCATCCTGGCTTTCATTTTTTCTTTTTTTAAGATTTTATTTATTTATTTAACAGAGATAGAGCGGGGAGGGTGGGGGGTTGGGAGAGGGAGAAGCAGGCTTCTGGCTGAGCAGGGACCCGGATGTGGGGCTTGATCCCAGTGTCCTGGGATGATGACCTGAGCTGGAGGCAGACGCTGAGCGACTGAGCCACCCAGGTGCCCCGCATCCTGGCTTTCAGACTAAGAGAAAGACTGGAACCCATCTCCTAGATTCGACAGAGAGGACTCTTAATGTGAAAATCTGAAGTAGACCAAAGTGATGGTAAGGTGTTCTTGAGGGAAAACTGGACATTGTCTAGTCCTGGATTTTCTCAATCTGTGGCATTTGCAGCTTTCATTCTATTTACGCTATTCAACAATTTTCCACATTGTAACTTGGATTTGCTTTCAATGTCTGCTTTGGGTTTCTTCTACCTGGGGTTGACTCTTCCGAATAGATCATCTTAGCCCATGTGGGCTGTCATCACTCAAATCCTGTAGCCTTGGTGGCTTACCAACAATAGAAATGTATTTCTCACAGTTATGGATGCTGGGAAGTCCAAGATCAAGGCCCGCTTTCTGATTCGTAGACAATCTTTTCCTTCTGTGAGGAGCACGGTAGAAGGAGGAAAGGAGCTCTCTGGGACCTTGGTTGTCAGGGCATTCGTTCCATTAATAAAGGCCACCCCCCCATTACCTAATCACCTTCCAAAGACCTCACTCCTGATACCATCACACTGGGGCTGGTTTTCAACACGCGAATTTAGGGGTAAGAGGTGCTGCAAACATTCACCCTTTAGCACTGATGAATGCCCCTGGGCTTTGGGATCATTTTTGCTAAGCAGTGAACCCTAATGTCTTCTCTTAATCCCTGAAAAGTCCCCCCCCCCAAGGTATCAGAGATCTGTCTTGACGTGCCCAGACAAAAACCATTTCCTAAATTTATCCCTTGCAACTTTAATTCTTGTCCACGAGACCCCTTTCAAAACCCACTAAGGAAATTGCAAAAATGTTAGCACCAATTTCAGTTAGCCAACTGAAAATCCGAACTTTGTGCAAGAAAGAGGGCTCCATGTTTGCGAAAAGGGTAGCAAATATCAAACTGGACCATCTCTATCTGTGCAACTCTTTGGAATGTACAACGAACGGAAAGGCATTTTGCTGTTGACAAACCCAGTGTTTCTTCTCCAGTTTCTTTCTTTCTTTCTTTCTTTCTTTTTTTTTTTTTTTTTGCATTCTACAAAAATTTATGGATTCTACAATCTTAAAAATATATATTAGTATTCAACGGAAGCCCCAAATGGAGCAAATGTTCACCATGAGACAGATGGTTCCACCATATTCATTTCACTTCTGCTTTGTCCTCTCTCCCACTTAGGTCTGCGTCACTGTAAATTACCTTAGTGAGTACATCTGACACATCTCTCACCATTAGCCCAGCAGTATTTTTCAAAATTGTCCCGGCACAGAAGAACCTCTCCGATGGGTAATTAAGGAAATTACAAGCTTGTATTTTTTTTCGGGAATGGCTTTTCAGATCTGTGGAAGGGTAAGGCAGCCCCATAATGAATTCAACATTCCCAGGCATCGCTTCAACAATTACCAAAGAAATGAATCCAACTTACCGCTGCATTCTTTGGAGCTGGATACACAGAAAAGAGCTGCTCTGTTTCACGTGGCTCAGAATCCGATGTAAAGCCAACAGAATGCTGTGGCTTTGAGGGGCGCAAGACAGAATTTCAAAACCTTAATAAGAATGATTTTTAAGAGCACATTCTCCCCGCCCCCTGTATAACTATGGTGTGAACCCCTCCCTTAGGAAAAGATGGCAAACTTGTGCTTGTAACTGATAAGCTCTATAGACACGTTTTTATTTTCAGAGCACGAATTACTCCAAAAATAAGATTTCACCAAGCTTCCCTGTCCGCCTCCCCTGAAACATCCGTGGTCTGTAATTTGGCCAAAGTAACACAAAATAAGCAAGACTGCCAATTTCAGCAAGCTCAATATCATCAGGACTTTTCCCTGCTTGACCCATGGAAACTCTGCCAGCTTCCCCTCAACTTAGTTTTTAAGAAAGTTTTTTATTGTGGTAAAATACACAGAACATGAAATTTACCACCTTAACCATTTTGAATACAGTTCAATGGTATTAAATATATTCATAATGTGTAATCATCACCATCCATCTCTGGGATCTTTTCATCTCGTAAAGCTGAAACTCTGTCCTCACTAGACAAGTCCTCTCTCCCTACGCAGCCGCTGGAACCTATCATTCACTTTTTGTCTGTGATTCTCACTATTCTAAATACTCTGTTGAGTACAATTACCCTGTATCAGTGTGTGATTGGCTTATCTGAGCCCTTAGCCCACTGTCCGCGTCTTTCCTGTTGCGGTAGGCGGCAGAATTCCCTTCCTGAATAACATCCGTTGCAGGTACAGACCCCATTTTGTCGATCCGTTCCTCTGTCGGTGGACCCCTGGGTTGCTTCTGCATTTCAGCTATCATGACGAACGGGGCTGAGAACGCGGTGTATGTCCACATGACGGGAAATTTTCACCCACAAGAAGGAATGAAGTATCCATGTGCTCCACTGCATGGTTGAATCTTGAGAATGTTCTGCTAGGAGGGAAAAGGCAGAACAGAAAGCCATGTTGTGTTGGGAACCCACTGAGGTGAAATGTTCACACTAGACAAGTGGAGATCAGGGGGCCGGGGGCTCTGGAGAGTGAGGGCTCCTCAGTACAGGGTGAAAAAAAAGTGTTTTGAAATTCAGTGGTGGGGATGGTTGCGCAGCTCGGGGAACTTACTCACTCGAAACAGGAGAGCCTCACAGAGGGTATATTTCAATTCATTTGGAAAATGGTGGCTGCCGCTGCCCTTTTCAGCTTGCTTTTGCTGGGAAGACCTCTGCTGGGGGAAGCAGAGCCAAGGGAGAGGTGAGGTAGGGACTGTGACCGGCTTCGGACTGCAGGTGGACAAGCACATCTGAGTCTCTGGGAGCAAGGATCAAGACACAGGAGGGGCCCAAGCCGACAAGGGCACCAGCGGCAGAGCAGGCAGGAGGGAGAACCCGCCCGTGGAACCTGGAGGGTGGGGGGGTGGAGACCAGCACCGCTGCCAAGGCCACGCCTGGAGAACACCAGGACACTGTCCCGAGCCCGTGCAAGTGCCCAGTGAGCAGGAGGTGGATTTCTACAATCTGAAAAATCAGTTAAATCCTGCTTGGAATGTGCTGAGAAGAGCAAAGTGCTTAAAGGAAATCCCATAGTGCAGCAGATGGATTCTAAGTCACAGTCACCCAGTGATCTCTCTGTCAGATAAATCTAAGGTTTTATTATCGGGTTTCTGGTATACCGGCTCCTGCTGCTTCAGTCCTTTGAAGCCGTGAACAGCCACTAGTTGCATACCGAGTGCCAGGCACGTGCCTGGTCATTCACTCACTCAATATACATCACCCTCGGGCACACGGTCTTCGGACACGCCCCACCCTTCCAGAGCTCACCCCGACACCCGAATGACCACCGCCTGGTAAGGGCGCACTGCAGTCCTGCTCTAGCTATGCCGGTAGCTGGACATCTCCCCACCTCTGAGTATCGTCCCAGACCCCAGCATCAGCATCGCTGGGAGTCTTGCTAGAAGTACTGCTGAGACCTGCTGAGTCAGAGTCTGCTATCTAACAAGGTCCTCGGGTGATTCCTATAGATGTAGACACTTGAGAAGCGTTGGCCTAAGCCGTTAGCTTCCTAGGGTTAAAAAAAGAAAAAAACAAACACGGTTTTCTGTCCATTTATTCTAACAGAATGGTATTACCAGAAGTGATGATTCTGGGTAAAAGATGCGGCGCACTCGGACACACAGATGAATGCCTACCGTGGGCTCTGGCCATTACAGAGAAAAGCAGTTCTGAAGAATGATTCGTGAAGACCTAACGCTTACTGAAGACCTAGTAAGTGCCAGGTTCTGGGTTCAGAGATTTCACACACCTGATCTTCCTTAATCCCACGTAAACCCTCCGAGCAGACTGCTACTATGCCAGATTTCCAGGTAGGTCAAGTCCATGAGCAAACAGCAGTACGCACTGGGTCTAGGGGCGCCCTTACCAACGGAGAGGCTGGAAGAAAGGAAGATTCTGTTGAACTCCCGATGATTGACCTCCGCAACTGAACTCTCCCTTTTAAAACTCACCAAACTGGAACTTATCACTGGAACTTATCACAGATGGACACACTGACCGCACTTTTCTTCCAGAACCTAATTAGGACAAGCGTGTCTGCCTTCTCCAGTGAGACCACGAAAGTGCGTTGTCCTCACTGTCTTCGTGGAATAAACCTCAGCCTCATTTTCTGACCCACTCAGCTAACATTTACAAGGGTAAATCTCTCCGGTCCTCACAGAGTGCCTCCTCAATCCAAGAGCTGGGCAGAGCTGCTCAGAATAATCCAGAAACGGAATCCTCTTCTCTGCCACCGCATGGCAGCAAGGCAGCCAGCATGTTGATTGTAAACCTTGGTTAATGAGTTAGAGAGCTCATCATCACAGAATGAGAACACAGACAGAGACGTAAGATCCAAATCCTGGAGCTAAGGGGGAGGTGTGCACTCCGTTCCCATTCCCATCATCAGCCCCACAGAGAGAGGGAGGGCAAAGATCTTGGGCAACCCCTTGAGGGCATGTTGGACTTCTCCAAGCATTCCAGGACCTGAGCCCACAGAGCCATGGGGGCCGGGGGAAGCACTCCACCCGCTGTGTTCACTCAGCCAAATCACTCCATCTGGTGGCTCTGGAGTTCCCCTGACAAGAGCCAGTGCTCAGTGATCATAGTGACAGCGACCAAGGGCCAGCCCCTTGCCAGGCAATGAATGAAGGTAGACCTCCAGAACACCCATGAGGATTGTCAGTGTTCTAAGTGCTTCCATCAGAATCCCCTGGAAGACCTCTCACAACACGGGGCCCTGACACAGTGGTCTGACTTAGAAAATGAAAAGACAGAATATCCAGTTACATCTGAATTACAGATAAACAACAAATATTTTTTAATGCACCTGTGCCCCCCAACATGGGATGGGTAGTGTTCACCGTCTGACTAAAATGTTGATTTCCTTGGATGCCTTGTCGCTTATCTTGCAACCTCACCCCCACGGTTTCTGGAGCAGCAGGTGGGGGGTGAGGTGGGGCTTGAGATTTTGCATTTTCAAGGCATTCTCCAGTGACTCTGATATTGCTGGCCTGAGGGCAGCAGCACTTGGAAAAACAGAGGAAGGTAAGATAATTATCCCCATAGTACAGGTGAGCAGAGTGAGGCACAAAGAGATTCAGCAACTTCTCCAGGATCACGCAGCACAGCCATGACTGGAACCCGCAGCCTGGCCCCAGGTCTGCTCATGACCCAGCCTGCTACGCCACCCCAGGAAGAGCCACACTGGACCAGTGGTGGCTGCTGCCCCGGGGTAGGGGGGAGGGGGTGGGAGGGATGTGCTGCTGCTTCCTTACACGCTCACGCCCTTAAATCTGTTCTGCACAAAACACCAGGATCATTCTTTAATTTGTTTTAATTTTATTTTTGTAAAGATTCATTTATTTATTAGAGAGAGAGAGGGAAAGAGAGAGCGCATGCGTGGGAGGGGCAGAGGGAGAGGGGGAGGGAGAGACTCTCAAGCCGACTCCGCGCCGAACCCGACGCAGCCTCCATCCCACCGCGCTGAGATCACAACCTGAGCCGAAACCAAGATCTGAATGCTTAATCAACTGCGCCACCCGGACACCCCCAGAATCATTCTTTTTAAAACTGAAGTTGAGTCACATCACTTCTCCGCTCAGAACCCTGCAATGGCTCCCATCTTCCTTGGAGTGATATCCGAGTCCTGACTGTGGCCCTCAAGGCTATCCGATGTGGCCCTGGCTTCCTCTCTGATCTTATTTCCTTGCATCTGGCCTTTTTGCTCAACTTCAACACTTCAGGCAGCCTCCAGCCTCGGGGCCTTTGCACATCCTGTTTCCTGTGCTTGGATGCTTTTTTTCAACACGTGCCCATCGGGTCTGTGCTTCGATGTCCTTCATCAGAAACTTCCCCAGGGCCCCCCGAAGACAGCACCTTCCTTCATTCTCTGCCCCTTCACCCGGACATATTTCTTCACAACACTTAGCATGTGTGTGAACTGGGTTCATAGCTATATACCCATTTCTTTTTGTTTTTTGTTTTGTTTTGCTATATACCCATTTCTTATTGTTTGTTTTCATTCACTAAAAAATAAGCTCCGTGAAAGCAAGCCATCCGTGTTGTTCCCTGCCTCGAACGGTGCCCAGCATAGGTCGGGTCCTTGAGGAAAAAGTATGAAATGTGCGAGGAGATTGTTCGTATGTCCATCCATCATCGCCTGGCCCATATTGCCAAGAAATACCAACTTGTTATACAAATCGAATTAGACATTTTATACAAAATGATCATTCAAAGTTGCTGTCAGAAATGGCTGAAAAATACTAATCATCTTTGGCTTTGGGGAACACACACAGGATTGAAATATCCAGGGCTCTGCAGAGTACCTCCCAACCCCACTTGCAAAAAAACCTGTTTTCTTAGCGGGCGACCGCTTGCTCAGAACTCAGTGTTAACGCACATGGATTGTTCCCTAGCAGCAATTCGGCATTCGAGCAGAGGCCTGGAATTAAAACGTCTCTACTTTTCTTTAGCCAATGGTAGTTCTAATTATAGCGTTCAGACTGGCATGCATATTTATTTACTCATCTCTAGTCCGGGCTTATAATTAAGAGTTAGCGCATTCTACCTTGGAAGACGGATGACACATTGCCACACTGTGTTCTGGGGCTGTATGTGATTAGAGCACAGTGGTTAGGGAAGCTCGGGGTGTTATTCGTCCTATAATTATGCCATCCTAGGAGAGCTAGAGTGCGCGGCCAGGACCCTGCACAGGTGCAGGGAGGGAACCTGTAAGTCTGTCTCCCGTGGGAAAAGCTTGCAGGTTCGTCTGTGCGAGCCAGGTGCCCCCCAGTTCTGGCCCTCCCCCTGCCCAAACTGCCTGGGGCCATCAGAGAAGCCTTCGGAGGGGCTCACCTCTCTGGCCTGCCAGGACAGCCCATAGCAGGTGCTCGATAAATATGTGCAAAATGAAGGAAATGCGTGGGCATGTGAAGTAATTCGTGACGAGCACTGGGCCCCACTGTGGAGCTGCGTTTCTGACGGCATGTCTCTCCCAACCCTGCCCCACCGTGAGCTCCTGCTATGGAGGCAAGAGATTCAGATGGGGCTGGATTCAGGGTGGGCTGGGGCGCGATCCCAATCTCCGAATCTCTCAGTCCTCCAGTTTGCCCTCCTGCCACGTGGGATGGAATCACAGTTCCCTCGCCCAGCTGTGGGGCGGAGGAAGTGATGTGATGTATGTAAGGCCCACGTGTCCTTACATGCACTACAGACCCTGGTTCTCCCACCTAACGCGGTGCCCTCTCTGATCAGCCATGCCACCGGCTGTAGGGTCCACTCACAGCCACCAGAGGGCAACAACGAGCCCGGCCGGGTGGATTCTGGGGGGCACACTGAGGGCCCCATGTTCCTCTTGCAACTGTCCTTGTTTCTGCCTCACAGATGTGCCTGATCCCCTAGCCAGGGCTCAGCCAGGAACACCCCATGACCTTCGGTGGCAGCCTTGTACCTTGTCCCTGCTCGGTGGCAGCCTGCCCTCCATAGCAGGGTTTCCACTAAGACTCCAGGAGGCTCTCACGTGAGGCTCGGGAGACCTTCTCCCGGCTCCGGGAAGGCCCAGCCCTGCTCAGAATCTGGGATTTCTTGCAGCGTCACTCACAGCAGCCAAGACACGGGAACAACCCCAGGGTTCACGGAAAGAGGGATGGGTAAAGACGACGCGGTATAGACATCCAACGGAGTATTATACATCGGGGTAAAAGGAAGGAAATTCTGCCACTTGCTGTAAAGCAGACACCCTTGAGGGCCTCGAGGTAAGTCAAATAAGCCAGGGGAAGACAGATACCGTGTGGTCTCACTTACAGGTGGGATCCGAAACACCCCAAGCAGAAAACAGTCTAATACGCAGAATGTTGGTTGTCGGGGACTAGGGGAAAGGGGGGGTGTGGTTCAAAGGGTACACACTGTCCCTGTTAAGATGACTCAGATCTTGGGACCGAATGTCCTGCATGGTGACCCCAGTTCATAACCCTGGCCGTAATCACACTCGCTCCGAGAGGAGAGATTTTAAGTTCTCACACGGCAACAACACGGTACTTACGGAAGCTGAAGGAAGGGTGACCTGCCCTCATCAGGGCGAGCATTTTAAATGTGTGTCTCAGATCGTCACACTCCAACTTACGCCGTCATGGGTCAACTATTTCTCAATACAGCTGAGGGAGAATCAGGCACTTCTCCCTTCCCAGGGACAAAATGTCACACTTCTGTGACAGCCCTTAGCCTGTGGGTAGGACTTGTGGGTCTTCATGAGGACATCTTCCTAGTAGAGAATATTCGTGTTGCTCTGTTTCTAGGGTTTGACACTGTCTTCTAAGGAGAGTGCCACTGGCCAACGTTCCCCGGGCCACCGCTCTGAGGGGCTGAGCTCCCTTACGGCCGTGGGGCCGGCTGCCTGCCACGCTGTTCTGGAAACTCAGGCGGCCTAAGGACCAGAGCAGACCAGCCACCCGCACTCACACCTCTTCTTTTCCGCATTAACCCCAGACACGCACAGGGGTCTCCCCCAAAGATGGCCTTGGGTTGGCCCTGAACTCCAACGGGCTAGCAGGAAAACACCACTTCCCGTCATAAGGAGCGTTTCTGGATCGATCCCCACATCTGGTCTCCATTTGAGCGCACCAAGTCCCACAACCCGATCGTCTGGTTCATCACAATAATCCAAATAACGGCGTCGTGTGAAATTCATGTCATTTGGGGCGTCGCAGGAAAGTATGAAACTGTGTTTCTCAAACAATGTTCCTCGCAGCTCCCACGGGGTCCGGAGATGCCTTACGGGGGCGGCTGGAGTTCCCTCGGGGCACACTTCAGTTTCTGTTTCCACATGAGACTGATCAGAAAACGTCGAGAAAACCTCAGCTTCCGGTATGAATGTCCCAGCAAGGGGGACGCGAGAGGAAGAGGTGCAGGCGGTGCGCGGGCAGGTGCTCCGTGTCAGACCTGACTTCTCTGTGAGCAGGAGCCCAGCCGCGATCCAGGACCGATGGACTTGGCACCGCGGGCTCACCCCACCGCCCCGCGAGTTCTCTTGAGTCTCTGAGCCCCGGGAGGAGAATCTACAAAAGGAAGAAAGGAAGGCCAGAGAACTTTCTCCCTAAGGCCCCGGGCAGAGAGGAAATCTTAGAGGCCTGGGTCACAGGGAGCCCCCAGTCCTGCTCCTGGGACCAGGCACCAGAGAGGCGAACGGAGGAGAGCGCTTCTGCTCTCCGCCCGGGCGTGCAGCTGCTGTGGGAGAGAGCGCGGCCGGCCATCGGCCGCCCTCCGTGAGCCGTCTGCCTCCCCCCGCTCACCCACCGACACCTCTGCCCCCAGGACTGGGCTGCAAATGCACCCTGAGGTGGAGGCCGCTGGTCACGGATGCCCAGGAGATCGGCCCCTGCTGGGGACAAGGACAGCGAGACTGGGCAGAGGGGGTGGGACGGACCGGGAAGGCCTCAGCCGGAATCAGAGGGAGGCTGGGGTGGCCTGCACGTCGTCCTGAGCGGAGACAGGAGGCCAGACCTCCAAGTAATGGCCACCACCACCTGGGAAGCAGGTGGCCCCCAGGAGGGCACGAGTGTGGGCCGGGCAGCTCTGTCCCATGATCTCTGGCAGGAGACTGAGAGGCCAGGCGCCAACAGGCAGCATTCCTGGTGGGGGCAGGGGGAGGGAGCACAGAGCACCACTGCCTGCGGGGGAGGGGTCAGTGATGAGGGGACACCAGACCCTGGGAGAGGAAGGCTGGGCCCAGGGGCCAAGGGGAGGCTGTCAGCCTGTTCCTGACACGGCCAGCTAGTGGGGCCGCAGCACAGTCAGCCGGGCCCTGACCCGCAGGCTCCAGTGCCCCCCGTACCGTCCTAGCATACTCGGTCCGCTCTCCAGTTGGGTGTACACCTGCTCCTGATGTTCCTTCCAGCGCCAACAATCTCCGTGGCCCTGATTTAATCTCTAGAACTTAAGAGAGCTGCAAAGCGTGCGGACGCGCGTTCACGGGTTTGGAGGCCGTGCGTGTGCGCAGACGAGAAACGGTGCTGCAACCCCACAGTGTGTCCTTCCAAACCAACAGGAAGGCCACCGCTCCTGAAAGGAACGGTCAGCTCTCCAGATATGAGAGCTAAATGCTCTATGTTTGCAACAGATTCTTTCCTACTCGCACGTACAAGGTGCTGAGACTTCAACGTATCTTCTCGGAGGGACACAAATGAACCCATAACATGCCCCCACCTTGGGGACAGCCTTCCTCCTGTGACAGCCAACACGGGGGTGACTGACTTTGGGACGACTTTGAAGGGCTGTTCTGGCTGCAGAGCGCCCCTGGGACGACCTAAGCCCACTGTTCCAGCATCGTCCCCCAACTTCTCCCCCCCACGCAGCCAGGCAGCCTTCTGTCCTCCCACAGATGCTGGCCCTGGAGCACTGCCCCCACTGAATGTCCCAAACTCTATTCTCTGGCTTGGGGGAGCTTCCTGGGGAAGCTCCACACAGGGCAGCCAAGGGAGGGTCTCTCCTCACAGATGTTTAATAAAAGGCCAGACCTGTTCTCATGCTCTTGCCCAGAACATTCCAGAAGCTGCCCCTGGGGTAGCATAAATTCCATTGATGAGCACACATGGGCCCCCCTCCCGCTGACATGGCCCACCCTGGTTGGGTGACCTGGTGTACAAGTCTCAGTCTTCCGACTTCTAGCGACGTTCAGCTACTTAGTCATGTCTTCATCTAGAGCCATCTGTGCGGCCTCTGCTATACGCCAGGCTCCTGCCGTGGGACCAGGACACCCAGAACTCTGGGTCACAGCTCCTTGCCCTCAGGCAGCCCCAGTTCAGGAGGGAGAGACACAAGCAAATGCCTGCAGTACAGAGGGACAAGGTGGCAGGAGTTCCCAGCATGCAGTTGGGGGGAGGGGTCCCGAGAGGAGGGGACCAGCCCCAGATGGGGTGGGGAGACCTACGACTCCTCGGTGGCCGTGACAGGATGTGTCCCGAAGCACAGTGCTCGTGCTGGGGGGACAGCTCTGCAGGCACACCCTGGCCCGTCCTGGGAGGCACGAGGGATTTGGTGTGGCTGGAGCAAAGGCAGGGCAGGGGCCGAGCCGTGAAGGGGTGCGAGGGGCGAGGCAGGGAGCAGGCGGCCGGCGCCCGGGGCCAGCGCTGCTGCTCGGGGTGGCATCAAGAAGGCTCGCGGGGTCCTGTGTGCGGGTGGGCGAATCCTAGACAGTGATGAAGATTCAGGGCAGAAGTCGTGCCCCCCGGCCGGGCCCAGGCTCTGGGGATGGGCCCACGAAGCGGCCTCTGGTGTCCCTCCCGGGGAAGGCGCCGTCCGAAACGGCCTGGAGGTGAGCTCCTGCGAGGCCCACGCTGCTCTCTGGGGACCCTCTGACGCGCAACACTGTTCCGGTCACTGCCACGCACCCGGGGCCCCAGCCACTCTCCTCCGGGAGCCACGTGGAGAGAGTCCCCGTCAGAGGGACGTTTCTGGAATTCGGAATTCTGGAATTCTCCGCCTTCTTTCTGGAATTCGGCCTCAGAACCTCCAACAGGTGTCGGCACTCCCCACTGAAACACTCAAAGAAATGGTTTCTGTGTGACAGAACTGCTTGTTGTGCATTTGCCACCCTTCCCTGGGCTCCCTGGAAGGCGAGGGACGATGCGCAGAGGAGAGCCTCGCAGGGCCTGCGGCAGCACGGCGGACTCCACACCCCGCCCGGGCGCTTCAGGTCTGCGGCTGCCCCCCGCGCTCACCCCCGTCCCGTCAGATCGCCTCTCCAGCTGAAAGGAAAAAGTGCACGTGAGCCCGACACTGAGCCAGGGGCGCCCGCCTGTCCCCCCCGAGAACCCCCGACGCGAGGACAGGTGTCGGACCTCACGCTGGCCGGGTCCCCTTCTGTCCGGGTCCGGCTCGCCACATCGCTATCGCCGGACGTGTGGCTCGGGCTACCGCGGAGTCCAACCCCTCACCTCCTTTACAGACTAGAAAACTCAACCGAAAGGGGCAGGGACTTTGTGGACAGCGAGCTACACAAGCAAAATCAGATAAAATATTTCCAGAAGATCGAGGAGTGCACGGACAAGTGTCAGGGACACGCACCTCCATCCCGCAGGTTTAAAGCCAGCTGCGGGCAGCTCTCCCAGGCCTGCTCAGACCCCGCCACGGCGTCTGATGCTTCCGGGGGCGGCGGGATTGGTCACTGTGTCTGGCCTGGGGCCTGGGGAAGGGAAGGCGTTAAGTAACTATGGGTCCCCTGCCCCTCCCTTTCCTGGTCTGGGGGTCTCCCCTGATCCAATCCATTCCGCATGGGGGCTTATTCTTTTTTTTTTCAATTAACCCTGTCCTTCTCCTTCACCCTCACCAGATACCCTGAGCAAAGTACTGGCTGAACCTCAGCTCCAATCCACACGTCCAATCCCAGACTTCTCACCTGACAGGAAGCGCCATTTCCAGCCCAGAGAGAGGGGAAGAAGGCTTCTGGTCATGTTAACTAAGTTTACAGTGTTGGAGCCAGGCAGCGTGCGGTCCAGGGAAGTGAGAACCAGTTAGGCCTCATCCCAGCACCAGTGCAAGACGATGCAAGAAGCCGGGAGGGGGAAGAAAGAAGCCTTCTGCTGCAGGGACAAGAAAGTGCCACCCAGGATCCCAGAACGGGGAGAAGGTGAGTTCTAGAAACAGAGTGGCGAGACTGGCCACTTTTGAGCCAAATTCCAGTGTGTAGGATTGTTGAAATAACCGGCAAGAAGAAAGGGGCTCATCACCGGGGCGGGTGGACAGTCTGTAGCTCCCATCTCATCGCACTTTGGTAAGGTCCAAAAAAGCCTCCTGGGACAAGCATGAGGCCAAATCGTCTTTGTTTTGGGGAGAAAATTGTCCACATCTGTCCACAATTCTTCGCAAATGAAAGAAAGAAAGAAAAAAAAAAAAAGCAGCAGCAGCATCTCAAGGTCAAAGTTGAGAGAGAGGGAACTGTGCCTCAGAGTGACCAGAAGGGACGCAGAGTGAGGCACAATAGGAAAGAAAAGTCCAGACACAAGGAATAAGACGAAAAGAGTCAGTGTCCCTCCATCTGGTAGGTTCTGGAAGAGAAAACCTAGAGGAAATGAAGGAGAGCCAACGGACAAAGGGACCAGCAGCCACGGACGCGCAGCCTCAAGCAGGATCTCACATCTGGACAACACGACGACAGACCACAGACAAAGAGAAGATCTGGAAAGCAACAAGAAGCAAGGGGCAGATCTCTGCAGGGTCCTGGGTGCTCGTGGACAGTGTCCGTGGAACAGTGTCCGTGGACAGTGTCCGTGGACAGCCAGCGCAAACCAGAATACGATGGGAGCTTATTCTCAAAGTGCTAAGAAAACATTTCATGGTCAAAACAGGACCGCATCGTCCTGCATAGTGAAACCATCATGTAAGAGTGATGGAAAGAATTCAGATTTTCATAGACAAATAGAAACGAGTGAATTTACCAATAGGCCTTCATCATGGGAAACACCAAAGAAACTATTTCACAAAGAAGAAAACTGAACCCAGAAGGAAGACAGAAATGAGCAAAGAAGGTAGGAAATAGGCCAGAAAAGCAGAACCGGTACTGACGAAATACAGCATCGTGATTAATTTGAGGGGTAATAAAAACAAGGGAGAACTCAAGTACCACACAAAAAGACATGGAAATTTGGTAAATGGTGATAGTGAAAACACTCTAAAATTTGTGTATTTTATACCAAATGCTTGGGTGGAGGATAGAAAAATGGTAAACCTTTATAAACTGCATTAAATACACATATTAAGGACAACTACTAAATAAAAAATAGGCAATTTTCCAAGAGGTAAAGAAGAGTAGAGTTTATCTCAAAATATTGGAAGTAACAGAAATTTTAAAGAGCAGGGTGAACAGAAAGTAGGAAATAAGATTGTAGGGAAGAATTAAAATATCAACAATTACAATAAAAATGACTAAACTTGGTTGTTAAAAGGCAGAATCTGTCGGACTGGATTTTTTTCTTTAGGATGGCCTTATGCTGTTTACAGGACACACCTAAAATGTAAGTACTCCTATTTGAAATCAACGGATGGAGAAAGAAATTGCAAGCAAATATTTATCAAAAGAAAATGAGTTTAGTTATATTAAAAAGGGGGGGGAGGAAGAGACCACGTGCTTCCTAAGACAGCAAACTTACCATTTAATGGTGAAAAGCACACCAGAAAGTTCTAACAGTCTTGAGCGTGACACAGCTAACAACACAGCCTCAAAATAGATAAAAGCCTACCCTTTGGGGGCCCTCTTTCCGCACTCACAGAAACAGAACCAGACATGCTGGAGAAACAGTGTGGTGAGGACTCCGGGAAGCGGCAAAAGGGAGTCATTAGAAGGAAAGGGCTGCCTAGAGTGGGTGGCCATTAGCGAGCAGAAACACACCCACCTTGCGTGCACTGTAGCGGGACAGGGTGGATACAGCGGGGCTTCTGGAAGCTTCTGGACCACTCTGAGGTCGAGGGTCCTTTGAGAAGTTGTTGGAACCTACAGATCGCCCTCTGTTCCCCAAAACTGTGCACCTACAGAAAACATCACTCATAATATCAGGGATACTGAAGGACACCCCTGAACTTTTCCAGGTCTTTGATATAAACAGAGGAAAGTGGGGCACCTAGAAACCACGAAAGATGACAGAGAGCTGACAGAGACTGACAGAGAGCTGGGTGGCAGCTCGTTCTGAGGAGGTCAGGAAAGGGATAATTTCTGAGCCAAGGCTGAAGGACAAGAGCAAGCCACGCCCTGATGAGAGCCGTTCCTGGGCAGAGCGAGGTGCAGACATCAGGTGGGGCTGGCTTGGTGGCGCGAGGGCCCAGGTGGGACACAGGTGCCCTCATGAGGTGGTGGGAGAGTCTTGTCTTGGTGTTGACTGGGGAAGAGCGATCACGTATTGGTTTGAACGAAACCCAAGTCTTTGCGGGCTGGATCCGCGTGATCTCTGGAACAGGTGGAAATGAGCCCTGCTGGCAGGCAGCCTGAGATAAACAAGTTTTCCAAGGGGACACAGAGGAAGCCACCAGAACAAAGGAAACAAAGAAAGCCACGCAAGGCCACTTTGCAGCTGCAAAAATGACTAACCCTCCTCCTAGAATCGCCCCGCAGGAGAAGGCCTTGGGCTCCTGGGTGGGCACGCTCCCTTGCTACAGCAAGCCTCAGAACCCAGTGCAGAGACTACGAGAATGTTCGGGAATGTGTGCGGTGGGTAGCTCTCTCCAGTGGACTGCAACACAATCGTAACCATATTGGCCCCGCATTATTCTTTCCAGCACCCAAGCAGTTTGCTAGGAACGTTACACGGAGTTTGAAACATTTCACGTTGCCGTAACCCTCGGGGTGACTGCTGTCATTACCACCTCCTTCCCGGGGAGTGGGATGAGGCGTGGCTGGGAGAGGCTAAAGCAGCGGGAGGGGATTTAGCCAGTCCCATGAAGGAGTTGCGTTCCCATAGCTCCACATCAACACAGCTACTCTCAGCATTTGAGCGCTGGTGAGGGCAAGAGCCAGCGCTCCGATCCACGTCGGACCCCCAAGTGTTTGCTCATAACCACCATATTTGCCACCTTCCTGCACAGAAAGCCAGAAAGTGACTTTCAGCCTAATGCCAAATGCAAGCAGCATCCCAGTCTAGTGCACTTGAACCCAGGGATGCAAGATGCAAATGCAAATACATTCTCATTGCCAGGAGGCACTAACCGCTCTAACAGAGAGGGGCCCGGAATTCAGACATGCCCTTAGTGTTGGGAACGCAGAGCAAACATCTTTCTTCTACTACACAACTGTGACCCTTTAAGGGGTGTCCCCAGGTCCCGGCTGAGTTTGTGGTCTCCCAAGGACCCCTCCTGATTTAGAGATTCTGCACCAGTTTGTAGACCCAATGTGTCTGAGACAGCTGTTGGCCTTTACAGGAATCAAAACAAGTCTAATATGGGCAAAATCATAAGCAAGAAATTACGAAAGTCCCATCAGTAGATAAAACAGTCTTCAGCCCGCTTTGGTTTTGCAGCTCTAAAGCTAACTCTTGGACCCCTCACCAAATATCACTTCCTCTCCAAAACCACTGTCCAGTGTTCTTCAACAAGGCTTCCGTGCCTCCCGTGTTTAGAAGAGAACAGAAGATTTCCTTGGACCGGGATACAGACCTCTGTGCCCCTACCCACTTCCCTCCTGCTTTGAAAATGCAGAATGGGGATGCCTGGGAGTCCTGTCCCCTTCCCCAGTCCCCAGCCCTGGTCCGGGGAGGTGACACCTCACCGTGGCCCCTGGGCACCTCCTGCTCGTGCTTTCAAGTCGTAGGATTCAGGCGTCTCACCGGGAGGCCACAGAGGCAGACCCAGAATCCGACCAACAGCTGGAGGACAGTGGCCAACCCATGGGTCTATAACGGAGCCGAAAAAGAGCCCATTCGCCCGACGTGCAGCAAACCCACAGACCGGAGCCGGGCTCCTGCGGTGAGGACTGAGGGCCTGCGGATGCTACGACCCCACCCGGGAGAATGGGAGATCATGCTCCCAAGTCCGGAGCCCCCGGATGGCTCGCAAGTGAGGGTTTTTAAAGGCGAAGCTTGGGGCAGAGGCCTCCTGAGAAAGTGGGCGCCACTGACTGCGGGCCCGAGAGGTCATGTGAGAGAACCTGCTGCTGCTATACCTGGGTCCCCAGAGGCGAGCGCATCTCAAGGGGCTTGCAATGTGACAAATGTCTCTGTTCCTTTTTTTAATGCTTTATTTAAATTCAGTTTAGTTAACATATACTGTATTACTAGTTTCAGGGGTAGAATTGAGTGATTCATTACTTTCACAAAGAGTGCGTCTCCTGCTTTCCCTAATGCCCAACCCCCAGTGGCCCATCCCCCACTCCCCTCCAGCAACCCTCAGTCTGTTCCCTGTAATTAAGAGTTTCTCGCGGTCTGCCTCCCTTTCCCTTCCCCTACTATGTTCATCAGTTTTGCTTCTTCAATTCCACATATGAGTGAGATCGTATGATAAGTGTCTTTCTCTGACTTATTTCACTTAGCGTGATACCCTCTGGTTCCATCCGTGTTGTTGCAAATGGCAAGATTTCATTCCTTTGGATGGCTGAGTAATATTCCTCTGTGTGTGTGTGTGTGTGTGTGTGTGTGTGTGACATTTTCCTTATCCCCTCATCTGTCGATGGACAACCGGGCTCTCTCCGTGGTTTGGCTATTGTGGACATGGCTGCTATAAACATTGGGGAGTGTGTCTTTATTCTTCATGTTAGGGATTTCATTAGGTACTTCTGGTGTCAGTGTCTTTAGGGCAGTGCTGATTCATTACTTGTCCTACGGGTTCCTGTGAAGAAGAAGCAGATGTCCCTGTCTCTTAAGCCTGGGCCAGCATGTTCCCTGCTGGTCCGGCTGCACCCAGGGATAATACAATCTGACGAGACAGGTGACAGGTGCCAGCTTCGGAGGGCCAGGCCTGTGTCATCTGACTCTGAGTTCCCACCCCCTCTAAACTCTCTGGACTGCGTTTCCTCATCTGTAAACAGAGAAAATAAGACCCATCTGTATGACTCAGGTTCCCTAAAGAAAAAGAATGTACTGATACAGATATGCAGAGTTGGACAGGCAGGCAGATGGACAGACCGAGACAGACAGACCTGTTATAAGGAATTGGCCCACGGATCACAGAGGCTGACAAGTCCCCGGAAGCACAGATGGCAAGACAGAGACCCCCCACAGCCGACGGCGTAAGCTCTAGTCTGGCAGGCTCAGACCCAAGAAATGCTGGTCTCCCAGCGTAGGACCAAAGGCAAGAAGAGACCAATGTCCCAGCACGGCAGTCATGCTGAAGAACTCTTCTCGCTCGGACTTCTTGTTCTATGCTGGTCTTCCAGTAACCGGACCAGGCGCACGGGAAGGGCGATCTGCTCTACTCAGTCTACGGATTCCCATGAACTTGCTCTTGGGAGACAAGCTGCTTGGGGTCACTGGACTTTGCTGGACTTGAATCCTTGGCGACACCCACATTCTAGACCCGATTCTCCCTAGAAGAACCTACCTGAGCGCGAACACGCCCAGCACAGACGTGCCCGGAGCTGGAGGGCGCTGGTGACCACCTTCCCAGCCGGCTCTCACCAGCAGGGCCAGGTCCGGCGTGGGGGAGACTGTGGAACTGGCTTCCCCACGGTCACTCAGGGGCAGGGCTGGAGCTGGGACAGAGGTCTGCCTGACACAAATCTACACCGTTTACCCAGCTGGGTGCTCTCGTCCACTCCCCCAGCCGGCCCAGCTGCCCCCCCCCTCCAGCCCGGCCCCCAGCCTCTCACCTGGGCGACACAGACAGCAGGAGGAGCTCTGGGTCCCCGGAGCAGGGGTGAGGTCTGCCAGACCAAGCTCGCGGTGGGGGAGGTAGACCTGCGGGGGTCAGCAGGGGTGGGCAAACCATGGGGGCTGAGGAAGCCAAGGGCAAGGCAGCCTGATCTGCTATGAGAGGGGACTGTCCTCGTGTCCCCCACAGAAAGGCAGGGGGACTGTCTCGCCTTGGTTTGCGAACAGCTCCTATTCTCATAATTACCAACCGTACGAACCACTGAAACCCCAGTGCTTGGGCTGATGGGATCGCCACTGCTTCAGGTCCCCACAGACGGCATCCAAGCTAAAAATCACCCTGTAAGTACTGGTTTGGTTTTTAAAGACCCAGATCCTTTCATCCCACCTGGTAAACAGCTGCTCCCCAACCCGCCCCCACCCCCACTTCCCGCCTCTCACTCCTGCACTCCTGAGTGGCAGCAGGTGGTCTCCAGTCCCTCCTGGATGGCTGGTGCCTGGGCCCTACCTGTCACTAACCATTTTGGGGGTATCACCCCCACCCAGAGCCACTTCTAACTGAGGGCTCTTTGTCAAACCCCGGTTTCCTCCGGCCCACGGCTGAATTCCTTCATGGACACCTCTGGACGTCACACTCATTTCCAGAACGCCTCAAACCTTCAGGACACCCGCCTTCTCTAAGCACCCCTGCCCCATGACATAACAGGAGAGAATCCCGGAGTTTGGAGCTGAGGGAAGATGTATGGCTACAGGCTGCCCCCTGCTGCCCCAGAGGTGCATCGCAATCATCGCCCGTTCAACTACTTTCACCTAAAAGGCAGGTATTCAGCTGCCCAGTAGTAGGAAGTTCCAGAATATAGAAAATAAAGAGGATGGCTCCAGATTATTTTTTCCAGTGCTTAAAATGTCCCCAATTCCCGGGAACCCTGGGTCTTCATAATACAAACCACTGAGTTTATGCGGGATGTTTTCCACTGTAAATACTAATTTAGGCAGAGACCAGAAATGGCGGTCAGCAGGGGTTCTGGCCCTGACACCCCATTTCCCGCCCACAGAACCAGTAGGAGACATGGTTTTCTGAGCTTTCTGAGCGCCCGGGCTCCGCACCAAACCCAGAGAAGATCAACCATCCCTTACGAGGCCGTCACACTTCAGGGAGAAACGCAAGCCCTGAATTGCTCTACAATTATTATTTTTAACATAATTATCTATCAGGGAATATTTAAATGATCTCCCAGAGCCTAGATGGGTATTGAAAATGTGGAGCGCCTAGTCGCCGGAAATCATCAAGGATGCTCGTGGGGGACACGAGGACTAGTTCAGTGTAAGCAGCGCAATCACGCAAGAGCGAAGCAGCCCCTGGGACCACCACCCTCGGCGCAGCCCGCTGGCCGCCCTTCACGGGGCTCCGGGAACCTACATGTCCGGAGGGTTCCCTGCCTTCCCTGGTAAGAGTGACTCCCTCTGCCTAAACTATGCTACAACATGGTTCATGCGGAAGACGGGCTTTCCTTCTGGGACTCTGGGATCTGGGGACGTGCTACACAGAGGGGCCTACATGACCCCCCACACACACCCTGTGGAAGCCCTGGGCACTGAGTCTCTGAAGAGCCTACTTGGTCAAGGCACCTGGGTGACTCAGGTGGTTGAGCATCGGACGGTCAGTCAGCTCAGGTCATGAGCTCAGGATCCAGGGATCGAGCCCCACGTGGAGACTGCTTGACATTCTCTCTCTCTCTCTCCCTCCCGCATGGGGCTCTCTGCTCAGCAGGGAGCCTGCTTCCTCCTCTCTCTACCCGCCTCTCTGCCTTCTTGTGATCTCTCTCTGTCAAATAAGTAAATTAAAAAAAAAAAAAATCTTAAAGAAAAAAAAAAGCTTGTGCCTGGTTTCCTCCGAGCACTGCAGGCTGAGTCCTGGGAGTCCTCCTAGCCCATGGTCAAGCTGGGGGTGGTGTCAGCGACCCCGACACACAGCTTCTGGTTCTGGTGGGGACCGGCCCAACTGGCACAGTCGAGCCTGGCCGGAGAGGTGCTCTGTACGCTGCGCGTGGTGAAAATGTCCGCACCCTCCGACTCGGTCATCCCGTTCTAGCAACACGTCCTGTCGGCAACAGTGCAGCAGACGGAGGCACAGACACCCATCGGAACGAATGCCAAGTCCGGGAACAGAGTAAATGCCCAAGAGCAGGGAAACGGCTAAGTGTATTGTGACACACCAGTTGTACGAAACTGATTCAAGGGAGGAGTATAAAGATGATGAAGACAGACATGAAAAGATGTTTCCGATGTTAAATTTTTTAAGGCTGAGTAAATTGACTGCAAAGAACAAAACTGACTGTTCAAGTGAAACCGGCTGCGGTGACCAGCGTGGACTTCTCTAACCTAAATTACCTTGAACGCTGCTGTTGTCATCATCTGCGAACCTTCTGGGGACTCGGCAGGAGCAGCTGGAAAGGTGTGAGCGGCGGCCCTGATCCGTCTGCTTTCACCACCTCTCATGAAGCCTTCAGGGAGTGCGTGTGGGGAAACAGAGTTAAGCCAGTTTTCACCTGGGAGAGAGAGATCTAGGGGACAGGAAGGAAGCCTAAACTAAGCAGGCAAAGACTTTCCCCACTGCAGTCCCGGCCCTCCCGGAGCCCCGCCTCTCCCTGCACCTCATCTGGTGACCCCCATTTCTGCTTGCTCCCATCTCTGCTCAGTGACGTCACTCCGGCTCCACCGGCTCCCGACCGGAACCTCTTCCCCTAGCCCCAAGGGGGAGCTCCCGCCCAGGCCTAGCCCTCTGCCAGCAACTCGGGAAGGGGCGGGGTCTACAGGTGGTGGGCGTGGCTTCTCGAGCAAGCCCCACCCCACCTGGCCCACAGGGCGGTCGAAATCTCTCAGGTTGCTACCACCTGGCCCAGGGTGTAGAGTTCTACCAGAACCTACCTTAAGGTCCTTCTGGGATTGAGGGAAATCCATTAAAATACAGCTCCAGCAACCCCTAAATCCAAGGATTTTTGTCCTGTCCTGGAAGGTTGTATAGAAAGTTACATCATAAGGTGTGGGGTGTAGAAGGGGCAATGCCTTGCTCAAGGACATCCAGCAGATGTCCTGGCAGAGCTGGCAGAGCTGGGACTGGAACCCAGTGTCCCGATTCCCTTTGGGGGGTCCCCCAGGCTGGGCTTACGCAGACGCACCCAGAGTGGATCTGGACACTTTTTGGCTCAGTGACTGAAGAAAGAGAATGTGTTCAAGCTGGACTGGCAGGCGAAGTCTTTCTCTCTGCAACATTTTTATTTTGAAAAATTACAAACATATAGAAACGTTGAAAAAAGGGTACAGTGCACAACCATATACCCATGACTAGATTGTACAATTAACATTTTGTTGTATTTGCTTTGTCACATTTCTATTTGTCCCTCTACCATCTGTCAGTCTGAAATAGTTTCTGAATTAAAGACGAACCCGCACAGAAATATTCAGCCTCTCCATACATCAAGCCCTTAGTCATCCTGGATGTCTCTGCTGGCCTTTTTGGTCCTGTTCCTTGTCTCTGGAGCATGTGGCCAGGTATCTGAGCAAACTGCATGGCTGTTCCAGGCTGTTCCAGGCTGCTCCACGCCTCAGCCTGCCACTGAGCTTACAAGAAGCGTCCCATGCAGTGGGCACTGACCGTCTGTATACACACACACACTCAGGGGACCTCTCCCAGAGTTTCAAGGAGGTCAGAGCTGCCACTTCTCGGCAAGGTAGGGACTGGTCCTGGCTGTGCTGGGGGTCCAGCTGCCGAAGAGTTACTCAGCCACCAGGGCAGCCTCCTTCTCGGCCCCTGGGCATTCACCCCATCCACCTTTACTGGGAAAACACCAGGATCGTAGAAGACCAGCCTGCCTGTCCCAGCTCTGGAGGAAGAACACAGAAGAGAGGAGAGACAGCCCCACTGGCCCCACAGCCTCTACTTTCAGACTGATGTCACTCGGCCCCCCTCAGGTGAGTGCTGGCGGCTGTCACCCCGTCTCTGCTGCAGCCCTCTGCCTGAAGCCAACGTGGGCTTCCCCACCTGGGCCGTGGCCGTGCTACTCCCAGTCCTCTTGTTCTTTCCTGAGGGTTCTGGTTCTTTCCCTTGTGCACCAGCTGGGAGGAGTGCCTGAGGGCACCGGCTGAGGCCAGCAGGAGGGGCCTGGAGCCACAGAGCGACCTGGGCCCCACTGGGTCAGAGCAGAGTCACAGCCAAAGGCTCAGAGCATGAATCCCCGCCCTCCGGTTCTCCTTGTTTCCTTCAGAGGATCTAAAGTCAAGGCCAAGCCTCAGGATAACCTAAGGACCTTGGACAGGCACTTAATTTTACTGGCGAGGGCCTCCGTTCCCTCCTGGGTTGAATGGGGTTAGAAATCTATGTCTCGGAGGACCCGGCCGGTTGAGCCAGATGAACGATGGTGCTTTGTAAACCTTCCAGGTTGATGCGGCTAGAACAGGTATTAACGGCAGAGTCACTAATTTCCCCTCGCCCGCCCCTGCTCGAGCCGAGCATCGCCCCCGCATCCCAGCATCCGGCATCGGCTCTAAAGCTCACATAGCGCCTGCCTCGGCCCCTCTCCTGGGAGCCCCGCATCCGCAGGGAGCTGAAAGGATGACAATTGTCAGTTCACAGACCCCAGGAGGGGCAGGGGCTGCTCCAGGTGGCAGTTGGAGGCCCGGGCCCAAACCCCCGCAACCTGTGTGCTGAGGAGCCACGAGCCGGGGCTTTTCTTATGGCCCCAGAAGCCAGGGCTTTGGTCTCCCCCACCCCAGTGCTGTTTTGGGGTCTCCAGCCAGGGGGCCTGGGGTCAGAGCTGAAGAGCAGCTGAGCCGGGCCTGGCACAGACACAGACACTCTCTCCAGCTGCCCCCCCCCCACCGGGGTTCAGATGTCACACACACACTGGGAGCTGCTGGTCCCTCGTCCCCTCGGCAACAGTCAACACAGGCAGACGCTGGGAACACAGCTCGGCTCAAGCGCCCTCCCCAGCCCGCATCAGCCACTCCGGGCTTGGGGTCTAGACAGCTAGTGAGGGGGACCCCTGCACAGACTTCCCAGGGGTTGAGGGGGTCCCGGTGCGGTCCAAGCTCAGACCGGAGCCGCCTCTCTCTCTCTCTCTCTCTCCCTCTCCCTCTAACTCTCCAGTCTCTATTTCTCTCTGTCTCTGTGTTACACACACACACACACACACACACACACACACACACACACCCATGGGGAGCCGCCCTGCCCCGAGGTTCCCAAGAACCACATCAGCTGGGTACCGGCTGCCCTTGACCAGACAGTCAGCCTTGGACTCCTCCACGGCCCCGGGTGGCCCTGCGGTGGGCAGGGGTCTCGCCAGCAGTCGCCAAGCCCCCCAGGCCCCAGAAGCAGAGCAGTTGGGCCAGGGGACAGACGGTGTGAGGCAGGATCAGCTGTGGAGGGAGCTCGTGGAGGCCGAGAGGAGGGGCCAACAGCGCTGGTGAGTGCCCGGCCCGACCCCCAGCCTAACTCAGGGTCTAGGAAGCTTCTGGAAGAAGAGAAATCCATGAGAAGGAGGAACCCAGCAAATGGGTGTTGATGGAAAAGTGTCCTGGGCCCACCTGGGGCCTCGAGGGTGGGAGGGAAGGGGGGCAGGTGACCCACCCACCGGGTGACCCGCCTCCCTCGCTCCGGGGTCCCACCGGCCTTTGGAAGAATCCCTCACGGGCGGGCCAGGAAGTCATGGCAGCACTGGCCGGGGGGGCAGGGGTGCGAGGGGAGCACCTGGCCCTCTGACCCAGGTGAGAGACACCCTTCACGCGTTTGCTCAATCCAGACGTTTCTAGGATAGAGCCACCATCAGGCTGCAGTGAGGGACAAGGCAGGCCCAGACCCGGTTCCTTGGCGCCTCCCTCAGGACAGGGCCGCGCAGAAGCGAGCAGAGAGAGGACGAGGGTCAGGCAGTGAGGGGAGGGTGGGCGCCTTCTTCTTACAGAGGCCCCTCCGGGGAGGCACGTTGAGGCGGAGACCTGAAACCCGAGAATAGGCCGAGAAGAGTTTGTCGTGTTTAAAAACAAAGCAAAGCAAAGACTGTCCCTGTGGCGGCCGGGAGCCCCAAGAGGAGCAGTAGGAGGGACACCTCACACACTGTGGACGGTCGGATGCGTCCGTGTAGTGAGGCCCCAGCGAGGGCTTTGAGGAACAGCACGATGTGATCTGCCAAAATCTGAGGAAAAATTCAAGCCATGTTTTTGTGGTCGGATTCTGACGACTGCGGACGGGCTGGAGTGAGACTGTGTGCGGTGTGTGCGGTGTGGGGGCTCTGTGGGGTGTAGGGGATGGGGTGTGTGTATGTGTGTGGTGTGTACGTGTGTGTGTGTCTGCTGTGTATGGTATGTGCGTGGTGTGTATGGGGGTGTGTGTATGTGGGTTTGTGTGGTGGGTGTAGGGTCGTGTGTGTATGTGTGCTGGATGCGGGGTGTGTGTATGTTTGGGGGGCAACCCGAGCAGACTTGGGGCTCTGTGAGTGCGCAGGAGAACCGGGCGCTGAGCGGCTGTGGGCGCGGGGACAGGGGTTCGGGGACTGTGCCTCCAGCTCTGGGGTGAAGATGCGAGAGCTGAGTGGGGTGTGAAATGCCAAACCACATCCAGGTGGCCTCCCTGGAGGTGGCGGAGTGGCACCAGTCAGGAGCTGGGCGACGGCCCCACAGGACAGAACGCGGGGAGGAGGCCAGGCGTTGAGGGGAGCCAGAAAGGAAGTGACCGCTAAGGGACAGGGGGTTTCTCTTTGCGGTGACAAAAAGAGCGGGGAGGGTGCATGTCTCTGAGTGTACTGGGAACCACTGGACCAGACCCTCTGCGGGGGGGACCCTTACAACATGTGGATCTGCTCTCGATGGAGGCAGCACTCACAGAACGCTGGTGCGGCAGGCGTGACAAGCCCCCCCCGGAAGGATGACATGTGTCCTGAGCGATGAGGCCACAGCACTCAGCCGGCAACAGTCACTTGCTGGACAGCAAGTAGCCAGGAGATCAAGAGAAGTTGCCAGAAAAGAAGGGGTCACAGACCCCAAGAAGAAAGAGTTCAGGGAAATCCGGAGCTGTGCTCCCAACAGGAATATGGCAGGAGCCATCTGTAGAATTTTCCATATTCTAGTCACAGCCTTAAAAAAGGTGACAAGAAACTACTGAAATCCTTATTAAGGATGTATCTTGTCCAAAATATTATCTTTTTGGCATGGAGTCAATATTTTTAAAAGGGGATAATTGACATTCTTCTTGGCACCAAGTCTTTGAAATCAGGCCTGTATCTGAAGTCTCAGGGCCCAGGAGATGTGCCCCATAAACCCACCTCCTGGGGTTTTTCTAGACAGAGAAACTGAGGGCCCAAGACCACAGTGACCTCGCTCAGGGCCACACAGCCAGCAAAGCAGGCGGCAAGCAGAGCGAGGACAGGGACCCAGAGTTCCCGCCTCCTACCTCACTGGCTCTCGCTAAGTCTTCGCGTGGCTCTGAGGTTAAGGTCCCTGCTTTCTGTTAGTTCAAAACCAAAGCTCTTGGAACATGGCTACCATGTGACAAGACAGGGGTGATGGTGAGTGGAAGGGTCAGGACACCTGGGGAGGATGGGGGGAGAGGAAGCAGGGGGAAGCTGATGAGGGAACAGGAACCCCAGGAAGGGTCAGGTCGGAAGGTTCCCAATGACTCAGGAGGGTAGCTTGAAGACAGGGAACTCAGTCTGAAGTCTGACTATGGAACAATGAGGCAACTTGGAAAGGAACAAAAAACAAACTCTAGGGAAAAAAAAAATCTATAACGTTGAAATACAAAACACAACTGAAGTGAGCCTTCATAAACCCAGATTCAATTGCTCAGGAAGACAAGGAGGGGGAACACATGGAACCCTGGAAAACAGAGCAAGAAGATCCCACATACCTTCCAACAGAGCTCTCCAAGGGGAAACTGGGAGAGATCAAATACCGGAGGGGAAAGCATCTTGAGAATTTTCTAGAACCGCAGAAATGCACGCATGCGGATACTGGAGGGTGTCCTCCACAACATGAAAGTAAACAAGGAAGGAAGGCCCAGGACCCCAAAAGCGGAGACCCCCAAGGAGAGGTCAGGACAGCAAGAGGGGGTCTTGGGCAGCAGCCCTTGTGGCAGCAGGGCGACCCGGGTTCCCAGACTGCAGCTTCTACAACAAACTTGAAAAAGAGGGTAGATTACCCATCGCGCTTGCCTGTGTGGGAGATCATAGGGGGAGGGGCTTTACAATCTTGTTGGAGGGTTTAGAATCAGTGAGCTATACACAGCTAAGAAAACCAGGAAAAAATGTGATCATAAACTCTAGAAAAAAACTCCAGGTTGTCCAAGGAACGATTGGAGATCCCATGGTCCTAGATAGCCATTCTGTGAACAGTATCTAGAGAAGCCCGAGGGTATGAACAACGCACACCAGTCCTCCCAAAATCTACGACACAATCATTTTGGAAGAAATGAGGGAAAGGAAACGGAGCAAGAAAGCTAACTCAGCATCTCCCATAACAGAAAGTCCACAGATACGTTTGCAGCTTCAAAAACTCAAGAAATGGCAATCTAGATTTATTATTCCAGAATATGACCATGGCAGACCCAAAGAACTAGCAAAAGGGCTAGAAATGTGACCGGAGGCTGTGGGGTTCGGGGGCTGGGAGGTTTGGGGTAGAGAAGCCTGTTTTTATTATAAGTCTTACAGAATTGTTCAGCTTCTTAAAAACAGTTTAAAATAAAAATGAAATTAGCAGCCCTGTCCTGGTCTCCAGCCCAGTGCCCACCTTCCTCTGTAGCACACACTGCAAGGCTACCAAAAAAGTGAGGTTTTGGGGGGCACCTGGGTGGCTCAGTGGGTTAAGCCTCTGCCTTCAGCACAGGTCATGATTTCAGGGTCCTGGGATCGAGTCCTGCATCTGGCTCTCTGCTCTGCACGGAGCCTTGCTCCCTCTTCTCTCTCTACCTGCCTCTCTGCCTACTTCTGATCTCTCTCTGTCAAATAAATTAAAAATTAGAAAAAAATTATTTTAAAAAAGTGAGGTTTTTCTTCACAAAGTACTTAAGGGCTCCCACTGGGCTCTGAAAATGCAGAGGGCTTGCACCCTTGCCTTCCCCATCACGGGCCACCACCACTGCGCCACACCTGCCACTCCGGGAAACGTCACTAATTATTGAAACACTGGCTCGGTGTAGAGTCAACATGGTTGGCTTAGGGTGTTTGTTTCACCTGATCCTTTTAGCTCCCGCGTGACGTAATAAATGCACCCACGGCACTGACTCATTCACCTGACACAGTGAAATCCATTTGCAAAAAAGAAGTCGCAGAAAGATGTGACACTGCCCCCTCCCACCCTGTGTTTTCCTTTCCAGGGCTCAGCACTGGAGTTTCCTGAAAGACTACGACCCCTTGGTAAGGCCAACGGCGTTCCCGTCATGCAGACGTGCACAGGGATGTGAGCACATTCATCTCACGTTTCCGGGGGACCTACTGTGTGCTGGGTGCGGGAATGGATGGAGACAAATACATATATACTGTCTTGTTTCAAGAAACTCGGGGTCTGGAGGAAAGAAAATGCTTAGAGCGCGTTTAGGTATTAGTTTCCTGCAGCGTTTCTAGATCTTATGACGACGAACCAGCTGGCAATGTTGGGTGTCCGCTTCGGAAATGCTTGTCCCCATGAGGATGTCAGAGTGGCAGTGAGTGGAGTGTGTGTGGTGTGCCGTTTGGGGATCAGCTTGGGTGAACATACGTTGTAAATGAATTCTCCTGCTTCTAAAGTCACCACTTCCAATCCGTCCTCCACGTTGCTACCAAGGTAATTTTCCTAAACCACCAAACTGGCCCTCTCTCTCCCCCGCTTAAAATCCTTCAATATACCTGCATTTTTCCGGGCGGCTCACAGCGCTTCCCATGATCTGCCTCCCCATGCTGACCTACACATTATTTTAGCCGTGCCTTTGTGCACGCTGTTCCCCTGCCTGAAATGCCCTTCCCGCCTCAGTCAATCCTATTCATCACTCAAGGGCCTCCCTCTCTCTGGAAATCTGTCCTTCCTGAGCAGGCTCCCTCAGATCCTGCTGTTGGTTACTCGACAGCATATCCAATCCGCTCCTCTGAAAGAGTCTGTCACGTTTCGACGATCGACTTCACCAGGCTGTGGTCTCCCTAAGAGAAAGGAGAAAGCCAGCTTCCTCGCTGTCCCCCACCCACCAGCTGTGCCTTACCCCCCAGGACCTCATAGATACTCAGCACTCGGTTGATGCTGGATAAATGACCAAATGTTGGATGAATGTGGCCCTAAGGATGGTCAATGAACCAACCTGGAAAATGAGCAGTGGGCCAAGTGGTCCAAGCAGTGGCCACGCCTGGAGGAGGTTTAGGGGAGGTTTAACTAATTTCTGCCTTTCCAGCCTGCGGGCTCGCTGTCTGCCCTGGGATAGAAGGTGTCGTTCATGAGACCTGAAGTCCCACACTGAGCTCCTGGGCTGGGCTCCCAGCCTGCAGTCTCCCTGCCAAGGGCTGGGATTAGCAACCCGATCACGGACACCTGCATCACGCCCAAAGGTGTGGGGCCACCATGGCCCGGAATTTCCCAGGGGAACGCCAGGATCCTGATACTGCACTGGTCCTATAACCACTGGGGGACCCAGGGTAGCCCCGAGTGACCTTGACCCGAGGGCTCCCCAGACTGTTCTCGGTTCAGGCACAGACTCACTCAGTCCCCTTCCGGTCACATGCGCGAACGTTCAGGACCCCAGCCAGGGAACAAACCCAAGTGTCATCCATGGCGGGAAGGCTAAATAACGTGGAACATTCGTGCAAGCCACACGAGGGCGTGCGGCGGAGCAAGGACAACAAGAGAGCGGCGGCCACACGCAGAAACGTGCACGACCCTCGAACACACGTTCCTGAGAGACGGGAGCCACCGTCTCACAAGATAAATTTCAAAACCGGGAGTCCGAGAGGCAGCCCCGGCTGCCTTGGGGGTGGGGACGGAGCCTGGGGTCTGAGCAGGCGGGTCCAGGTCGCGTGGCACGTCCCCATCTGGGGGGCTGCACAGACTTGCTCACGGCATGGGGCTCGTGGAGCCGACGGTTATGATTTGCGGCCGTTTCTGGGTGTGTGTGACTTCAAGGAATTCTGAGCTCCCCGGGGCCCCACAGGGATGGAGACAGCTGGAGGGAGCCACCCGCTCCCTGCTCCCGGCTCGCCTCCCTTCCCTGCTAAGGGCTGGCCCCACGCACACCTCTCCTCTGTGACACCTTCTGTCCCCTCTCCTCAGGGCAATAGGAAGGAGCCTGTGCAGCTGCCGGAGCACGTGTCTCTCTTTTCCAACACAGTCCCCAACTCCGCCAACCAGGTGGTGGGCAGCAGGGTGAACACGCCCCTGGGGCAAACCCTCATCGCGATGGACTTCTTCTGTGTCAGTGGAGTCCGGAAAAAGAAGCTGGAAGCCGAGCTGCAGCCCGTGTAGGGGGAGGAGGTGAGTGCCGGGGTGCGGCGGGGAGGGGGGTGTGGGCTGAGCTGCCCGGCGGCCCGGGTCAATGGCCCACGCTTGTCAGCCAGCCTTTCCTCCTCTCCGCGCCCCGCACAACCTCTCCGAGGGCTCCACTGGCCCGTTTTCAGTCCTGAGATTAGGACTCCAGGAGCGTGTCCGTGGTCCAGGCCCCGGCAGGGCTGGGGTCTCCCTCGCAGGGCCCCTGAGAGGCAGCCCTACGTTTGCAGTCACGAGCTCACCTGGGTTCAAATCCCGCCCTGAACTCCGAGCAGCTGTGTGATGCTGGGCGGGTTGTTGGAACCCTCTGTGCCTCTACCCGCCCCCCCCATAACATGGTGTATTTGCTTCCCACTGCTGCCGTCGCACATGGCCACACGCCGAGGGGTTGGAAGAGCACACGCGTTCCATCTTACAGCGCCCGAGCTCAGAAATCCAGACTGGGTCTCGCCGGAAGGAAATCAAGGTGTGCGAGTCCTGTGTTTCTTTCCGGAGGCTAGAGGCATCTGGTTCCCCGCCGCTTCCAGCCTCTAGAGGGAGGCTGTCCACATTCCTTGACCCGTGGTTTCCTCCTCTCCGAAAGCAGAATGATAGCATCTCCAGGCTCCAAACCACCCCCCTCTCTCCATCTTTTAGGATATCTAAGATAATCTCTCCATCTCACAGTTCTTAATTTAATCATGTTGGCAAAATCCCTTTTGCATGTAAAGGAACATATTCATAAGCCCTGGGGTTGGGTCATGGATGACTTTGGCGGCACTTTCTGTCTACAACCTACAGGACGAATAAAAGTACTGATTCTAGAAGGTTGTCTTGGAGATGAATTGGGTTTGTGTGTGTTACTGCTCAGAGCAGGGCCTGGGTCATGGTGACAACAGTGTGTTTGCAGAGGACGCCCCTCTCCCGGGAGCGAGAGTAGCCTCCTGGTGAGTGACGCAGGGAGATGTGGCTCCTCACACGGGGGCTGCTGGGAGGTCAGCCCTTGGGTCAGCTTCATTCCCGTGTGATGGTCTGGGTGGTCAGGGGTGGGCCGGAGCCAACCCGGGGGGAGCCCCCCTGCAGAGCCCAAGCTGAGGCTCTGCCGGCCGCCCTGGAAACCCGTGACCCGGACCCACTCCATGCGCTCTGTGCTCTGCGGAGGACCTGGAGGGTCTCGGGCCTGGGCTCAGCCACAGCAGGAAAGGGGAGCAGGGCGCCTGGGCTCCAGATGAGCTCTTATTTCCATTGGAGAGAAAGGGTGGAAGCAAGAGATATTCTGGAGCTCCTGGGGGGAGGCTAAGTCAAGGTTAAATGCAGAAGTGGGGGGGCGGATCCCGTGTAGACTGGAGAGAATCATCCAGATCTTTTTTGCCCAGAGGGAGGGCAGGAGGCCGGGGACAGGTGTGGGTTCTGCCACCTGCGGACAACACAGTTATCAAGCATAGACTCTGTACTCGGCACACTCGCTGAATGGTAAGGCTTATTGCCATGATTGGAAAGGCTTATTGCCATGGTTTGACAGATTTGGAAACTAAGCCGAAGACATCGTTCAGTCTGGCCGGGATTCTACAGCCAGAGAAGAGCCGGACTCACGCCTGACTTTACCAAACCCAGTTCTCCTCGGCGAGCCTCAGTCCTCACCGCTGTGAAATGGGGGCGGAGAGACTGGGTCTCAGGATGGCACCTGCTCAGCGCGCTGTCTGTGGGCGTGCAAGCAGGCCCTGAGGCTCAGCGGGCCGCCGTCACACCGCGTGACACACCATGCCACTTCTTGCTCAAGGGTCTGCATGGACTTGGCTCCAGGCCTCGGGTTGAGGCCAAGTCTGTCCGTAGGTCTCCCACTACCTTGGACCAACAGCTTCCTAGGGCACGTTCTCATGGCACATCACCAGAGCCCAGGAGCCAACGCAAGCCGTGCAGAGCTTTGCAAGCCCTCATCCGCTAGCCTGTTAGCAGCTGAACAGGTCACATGGCCACCCCCGGCTCACGAAGGCAAGAAAGCACACCTCACCCCCGCAGGAGCGTCAGGAGGCAAACACCGGCTGGGTCATAACCCCAAGTAAGAGGCAGAGGCTCTGCCTGATTGCACAAGGAGCTTTGGGCAACAGTTTTCTGCAGGTGGCTTAAAGCAACACCTGGCCCGGCGTCCTGGGTCACAGAGCTGCGCGCGGATGGAGCCCTGAATTCTGCGGGTCCCAGACTGGTCCTCTCCACAGTTGGCCGAGCCCTGCTAGAGGCAGGCACCTGTCCCTGCTCCAGCTTGTGCCTGACCCCGCTGTGGGGTTGCGGGTCAGGGGCTCTCAGCCCGAGAGACTGTGGGAGTCCCAGCTTGGGGGCTCAGGGAGGAAGTCCTCCTGCAGGAGTTGTCACCAAGCTGGTCCTTGAGGAACAGCCAGGCAGGTGGGGAGGGGAGGGGGTTTCTGCTCAAAGGGACAGGCACCGCCAGGAAGGGCTCCAGGGCAGGCGAGCACCCATGAGGCCAGCCCTGAGCAGAGAGCCCCCAGGAAGAGCTGCCTTCCGCACTCCGCAGCTCCCCTGCACGGTGTCATCACGGGAGACCCCTCCCCACTACCAGCCGGCCATCCCTGCCCTTCCCTGCCGCGTCTGCCATCCCCTCCAGAGGACACCTGCTTCTACCGCCCCACATCCTGGCCACGTCACCTGCCGGAGCCAAGGACACCGGGCTAAGGGGTGTCTGTGTCATGCCTCATTAGGACCCAAACAAAGGAGGCCGGCTGGGCCAGGAGAAGGGGCGCCAAGCCTTTGTGTCGGCACCAGCAAAGGCCAGGGGGACATTAGAAACAAGGAGACGAGACATCTTACTGCCCAAGGCTGGGCAGAGCTGGAAGTAGGGGCTAACCGAGCCATAGGGAGGCTGAAGGATTCTTTCTTTGCCTTTTATAACTGCTTCTCCGACCTCTCCTGCCTCATTCTCCTGTGGCAAAACCAGCATCACTGCTTTCTCTCTCTCTCCCTCTCTCTCTCTCTCTGTCTCTCATACACACACACACACACACACACACACACACACACCACTGTCCAGAGAATGTACGAGGTGAGCTCAGAGTTTCTTCCTTTGCCCATAAGGGAGAAAGTGTTCAAAACAGGATGAGGGCCCGCAAAGTGATGGAGTCAAAACTAGCATGAAGGGGTTCCCACTGGTGAAATCTGGGACAAGGAGAGCAGTAAAGTGATGCCCATTCCTGACTTCACCTGTGACAACACACCCCTGACAGCTTCTGAGCAAAGCCAGTGCCCCTAAATCCCACCAAATAATAATAATAATAAATAATAATAATGATGATGATAATAATAATGCCATGAGTCCATATCAATAAGTTTTAAAATGTTTAAGTAGAGGAAGAAAAGCTCTTCTTTACTGAAAAATGTAGCATAAATGAAAAAAAAAAACAGAAAATCACCATTTTATCACTATCATTGATTTGGGTAAGAATCAGTAAAAGACACTAAAAGCACTATGGGAAAGATTCTTAGGGAGTGATAAATGACGAAGTCTGAGAGACTCCCCTTAACCACATTATTAAACTTAACCTTGCTAGCCAGAGGACAGCGGACAGCAGGTGCGTCCTGATGGGACCCGCTGGGGAGGGGCGCCCACCCGGGGAGCACTCCTGCCAGCCCCACATAACCGGAGCGCCCCGTCGGGCACGCCCCAATGGAGCGGCTCTGCCTAACTCTGGCCTTGACTCTTCGCAACGTCAATATCCCGAGAGACACGGGACACCGCGGTTGGGATCCACATTAAAGGCGGTACAGAAAATATTCAGGACCAGCTCCCACGACAAAGCAAAAGCAGCCCTAAAGGACACTGCGCCGACTGGAGGTCAGACGATAGGCACTAAACAGTAGACAATAGCTCTGTACCAACGTTCAGTCTGCACAGTGCGACCGTTCTAGCAAGATGATGTAGGAGAATGCCCTTGTTCCTAGGAGAGGGCAGTGGCTGGGGGCAACTGGCATCACGTCTAAGACTCACTTGCACTGTAGAACCCCCATCCTGGCCAAGTCTCCCCTTCCCATCAAGGGTACAGAGGACCCAAAAGTCAGCTCCCCGGTCAGATAAGCCGACATGTATGGGATGTCCCAGCTGGGACGTGGGGGCTGGGATTCCCCATCCTCCTCCGGAGCCCAGACCAGACTCCTCCTCGGGTAACCCACTCTCCACAGCTTTGGGAGCAAAGCCAGTACCCACAAACCCCCAAAACACTTGGCTAGTTCGCACTCAGTAAGGAACCACCATTTACTACACACCGACTAGGTACCTCTTAGAACATTGATGAGATGGGTATGATTATCCCCATTTTAAAATGAAGAAATTGAGGCATAGGGAGGTTAAGAGCTTGCCCATCTCACACAGTCTGTAAGGGCCACGCCGGGAAGACAGCAGAGGTTTGCAAGACCTTGGAGTCCCACAGCCACATCCGCCACATCCAGGGCCTCGTGCAAAGCAGCCGGTGCAGGGAGAGAGGCTCAGAGTCAGGTAGAAATCCTCCTCCTCCAATCCCGCCTCCCCTGGCTGAGGCCCAGAGCAGGCAGCTTCTGTCTCTGGCCTGGTGGTTGTTTGTCCCAAGCCATAGAAGGACAGCTCTGTCTTACAGAGGTCAGGCAGGCAGGGGGCACTCCCAGAAGAGTAGGGACAGGTAGAGCTCCCGGCTGGAGTTCTGGGACAGGTGGGGCCCCGGGCTGGAGCCTCTCCCTCCTGTCACTGCTCCTGTGGACCCAGGATGAAGAGAGGGGGGTAGGGGGGAGGCGTGAAGGGGGAGGAGGGGGAGGAGAGAATCCCAGCCACTTGGCAGGGCCAGGAGCTGCTTCCACCATGAGGGGAACACCGTGAGGGGAGCGAAGCACCTGGCATGCGGCAGGCGCTCCCCTTCTAGATGCTTCTACAGTTGTCACTGCTGCTGTTGACAAGTCTTTGATGTTTGTAAGAAACCAAACCTCTTTACTTCCCTATTTCACTTCCTACAGGCAGTACCCGCCCGCTGCTGAACAACCGAACCAGAGGCCCCGGGGATTCCCACCGCACGGGCGAAGGCAGGAGCAGCTGGCACGCAGATCGTGTTCTCTGACAACTAGCAGACTTTACCGAAACGACGGGGCACATTCAGTCCACCGTGGAGACCCCCTCTGCACATAACACCTACAATGATGCCTGGACATGCCCGAGACTCGCCCCAAACCCAGGAGAGCCGGAGTGCTCCCCCTCAGTGCTCCCGAGGGCCGCCTCCTCTTCCGGGCGCGTCCTGTTCCCTGCCTGATGCCCCCCACGCCCGGGCCCTCTTCCCTCTCCAGCCTCAGCCACTCAGACAGAACCTGGTTCTGGACAGAACCCAGAACTGCAGGTCCACGGCCAAGTCCAGTGGAGTCCTCGTGTTCAGAGCAGCAGAGGACTTTGGAAGAGTCAGGGAGACAGGACGTGGAGGTCGGGGAGTGCTCCTTGCCCTGAGGCGGTCACAGACACAGCCACGGCCCTACAATCTGTCTGACACAGAGCCCTCAGAGCCCTAAGCGTCCGGAGACGGGAAACCCACAGGCTGAGCCGCACAGACTTCAAACAAAATCTCCCCACTCACCCTGCGGGGGCCTCAGCCGTCAGCCTCCAGCTCGGGCACCCAGCCACATCAGAGAGCAACAGCTCAGATGAGATTTGCCCTGCAGAATTCCCGCCACCCAGTAAGGCATAGTAAACAGAAATCGTGTCTTCTGTCCAGAGCGTGGGAACATTGGCATGGTGCCACATGCTGAGGGCGTGGTCACGTGAGGCCCCTTGCGGTGACAGCGGCCCAACAATGAACAATGAAGCTGGGGGTACCAGACGCAGCGGCAGTCCGCCTTCTCACGTGACCGATTCCTGCCAAGCAGGAGCACCCCCAGGAGGCTCAGAGGGCAGAAGACACCACCCCAGGACGCTTCTAGAAGTACAGAGACATAGGAATGCGGGTCCTTCTGGGACGCCTGGGTCTTGAAGCTTAGGGGCAGACCTCAGCCTCAAGAGCACTGGGCAGCCACGGGGCAGCTTCCTGTGGTCGTGGACATGACCCCTCCCAGGGCAATTCTTCAGTGAGCCTTCTGTTCCTTCCAGACTCCTGCTCGTATCTGCTTCCTCGTCCTTACACTGCTCAACCCCAGGCAGTCATAACTAAGCTAACTACAGAGGGCGATTGTGTGGTCTGTCGCTGGACTTTCACGGACACATTCCTCTTGGCGGAGAACTTCCAGACCCCTCAAAGTTCCAGAACATTCTGTTGTCTCCTGGGACCCTGTCTGGGAGGCTCGCCCGGCCTCATTTTGAATTTACCAGAGAGAGCAACCTCACAAGCATGCAGATCTGTGACACAAAGGAAAATAATGTTGACCTTTCTGTTCCCAAAGGCTGTGGCGGTAGTGAGTGTGGGCTGCTATCGAGACCCCTTGAATTTGGAAGATGAGTCAACAGGATCTTCAGGGCAGGTAACAGTAAAGAAGATGCTCCTATACTTCCCACTTCAAAGATTAGCTGCATTTTTTAAAGAAAAAGCCCCAAAATCAATAGAGCTTTTGTTGCATCTTTAAAATACCACAAATAAATCTGAAAAAATCATCCGGCATTTTGCTGTTTCTACCGCTGGACAATTTAGTTTTTATTCATCAGGCTGCTGATTCATTCCTTTCTCAGAAACATAGATACCACCCCCCAAATTTTCTGATATCCTTGTTTTTAACGGTTGTGACTTGCTGAATCAAAGCAGCTGAGTTTGATACACGTTCAACGTCATTTCTTTCAAACATTAACTCATCATTCTGGGCTTGAGATACAGAACAGGACACACCTGGCCTCATCCAAACCCTGGTGATGTATTTTCACCCAAGAAATTTCGTATTTCAACAAGAGAACCACTGTCCTGGGTAACGATGTTGATGGGGAAGGGAGCATACACGACCTCACCTTGTAACCGGAAGCCCAGTATAACGCCCTTGACCATGTTTTGTGCACTACACATAGTGCACACAATAGCCATTCTTTTCTATTTTCCACCATTTGTCAACTCAGAGCCACTTTTTTTCCTTTCCAAGGAGACTGAGTTCTGCACTGATGTGGTTAAGTCTTTCCAGAAGGTTCCACTGGGGCCCTTCAGAGCCACATCAACATTTTCTGGAATGTCGACAGTCTGATTGCTGAGAATGGTCTTCATTCTTTTGGTAGATGTAGCAAAGAGCAGATGAGCTGCATTTTAAATCGATGTCAGGGAATGGCACTTTAACCTTGCTGCGGACCATTATGCATGAAGTGAATGTTTGGCCAAGAGAATCAGTATTTATGAAGGTGTCCCACAGGGAGCCCTGTCATCCTCTTCAGCCTCTACAGCCAGTGCCTCTCAAGCTGGTGTGCTTTCAAGTCTGGGGGATTTGTTAAAAGGAAGATTTTGGGTCAGCATGGTATGTGTGATATATATTACATAAGCAATGCATTCGATAGATAGATAGAGAAGTATGAATATATATATTACGGACTAAATTATGTCCCCCAGCCCCAAACTCACATGTGGAATTACCAACCCCAAAGGGACTGTATTTGGAGATAGTTGAGGTCATAAGGGTGGTGCCCTAGTCCAATGGGACCGGTGTCCTTCTAAGAAAAGAGAGAGAGAGATGCCAGGGGTGTGTACACACAGAGAAAAGACGACCACGTGAGGACGCAGGGAGAAGACAGCTGGGGAGAGAGGTCTCACCAGGAGCCAAACTCGCCAGCACCTTCCAGAAGTATGGGAAAATAAATTTCTGTTGTTTATGCCCCCCCCATCTGTGGTGTTTTGTTAAAGTAGCCCAAGCAGATTAATACAACACACACGCAGGCACACAGGCAGCACCCCAGCTCTGTCTCCTAAGAGGGCAGATGAAACTGACACCGCAAAAGTACTAAACACGTCCCACCCCAGGTCTTTGTTTCTAAACCCCACACTCTGTTCATTAACAGGGCGTCAGGCTCCTTAGAAAAGTGGCTGGTTCGCAGGGGAGCGCAGGAGCCCTAGTAACAGGGCAGGCAGAGAATTGCCTGAGAATTGCCATCGCTGGTGGTGCCAATCCAGGAGAGCCGACATTCCCATGTGTACCAGGAAGCCTTTGCTCTACCCATTCTGCAGAGGAGAAAACTGAGGCACCAGAGGTTGGACGAATGACCTAGAGTCATGCAGAGCTACAGCCAAGCCACCCAAGCACCGGGCTCCCAGGGACTGCCCTACGTAGCAAGGGCACGGTGCCTGGGGAACAGAGAGACTCCAGCTGGGCCGGCTGGGGGACAGGAAGCAGGCTGCCTGACCGTTCTGGAGCACAGAATCCTTCCCTTAAAACTAGAGGAACAAGAACCCCGTGCCTACCTTCTCTTTGGTTTTAAAACTTCATTGTAGAACAGTGCTTCCGCCATAGACCCATCATCAACGCCAAGAACGATCAACTCACAGCTCCTCTTGTTCCGTCCACCTCCCCACCCTTCCACCCAGGCCCCCAATATTTGGAAACCAATTCCAGACATAATATATTTCATTTCTAAGTATTTCAGAATCTCTAGAAGATGAGGATTTAACATGCACACTCTTCATTTTCCTCTTGAAAGTTTCCTTCTGGACATCCAGTTCCCCTAATTTAGGCTTGGGAAGGAGGAACCGATACTTCTGGTTTTTTCCAGAGGAAGGTTTTGATGGCCAGGTCGGGGGGCTGGAGGCGCGGGGAGGAACATGGGGCCGGACGGGAGGAAAGCCTGAAGCCAGGCTGAGAGTCACGGCACAGAACCAGACACCGCGAATTCTAGCATCGCATTTGTGTCATTTGTTGTTGTTGGGTTGTTGTTGTTGTTTTTTTCCCCCGCTTCAGAACCTGACCGCTCCGTGGATTCGGAGAGCTTGGAGAACACACTCCGCCGTTTTGTGCCGCGTCTACCTTACCTTCTTGCATCACAGACTCTGTTTTACCTCCTCAAGAACAACGTTCCCTCTGAAGTGGTGAGGTGCCCGACTTCTAGGGGATGGGGAGGAGCGCCCCACACCCAGCGGCAAGAAAGGGCAGAAATGAGTCGACCCTGGGAGGTGCTGCACGCCGCCCCCGCCCCCGGCCGCGAAGCCCGTGTCCCCAAGTAAAACGAGGAGGACGCACGTCTACGGAGTTGGATCGTTAACGTCGTCACAAGGTTTCATCTCTGAAATGCTTCCTGGGGAAACAAAGCACAGCGCTTGGGGAGTGAAAAATCCCACAAAATGGTCCATCCTCCCGCGAGGGGGTGCCCGTTTGCCCTCCCGGGATTCAGCCCGTCCTCACCCAGCCTGTGGGAAAGCGGAACCGTCCGGGGGTCCCCCGGCAGCTCGGCACCGCGCGCCCCCAACGCAAAAAAAGTGCATCAGCAGCCGGCACCGCCCGAGAACCGCGGCCGCAGTGGCCGCCCCGGGGCAGGGAGGACGCGGGGCGGGGGCGGGGCCGGGGGCGGGGCGGACGGATGGGGAGGAGCGCACCCGGACCCGGTGGACCGGGGTGAACCGGGCCGGGTGGACCGGGGCGGGGGCGGGGCCAGCCGGGCGCCCGGCGGACGGCGAGGGGCGGGGTGGTGAGGGGCGGCCCCGAGCGGGACCGGGAGCCGAGAAGCGGGCGGAGGCGCGGCCCCTGGACTGGGTGGCCTCGGGGAGTATCTGGGGAGGGGTCGGGGCCAGACGCGGGGCGGGGCGGACGGGCGGGGGGGAGGGGTGAGGACCGGACCCGGGCGGGGCGCGGAGATCGGGGCGGGGGTGCGGTCGCCAACGGGGCGGGCCTGGGCGGGGCGGCCCCTGGGCGTGGACGCGGGCGCCCAGGGAAGGCGGAAGGACTCGGCGCGCCCGGCGGCCCAGCGCAGAGCAGTTTCCTTCCCACGCGCAGCTGCAGCCCCGCGGAGTCCCCAAGTCCCTCAAGTCCGGGCCGGGAGCCCCCAGCCCCGCGGGCGCCATGCGGGAGCAGCTGCTGCTGTTCTGTAACTGGAGCACCCTGGGCGTGTGCGCCGCGCTCAAGCTGCCGCAGATCTCCGCGGTGCTGGCGGCGCGCAGCGCGCGGGGCATCAGCCTCCCGAGTTTACTTCTGGAGCTGGCGGGGTAAGGCCGGGGCGGCTGCCCTTCCCCCTCGTCTCTGCGGCCTGGAGGGGCCGGGACCCCGGGAGCGCCGCGAGTCTAACAGAGTAGGGCCGGGAAGCGGAGCCGAAAGCGCCCGGCCACTGGGTAGATAGTTCCTGGGGCCGCTCACTATCCCTGATTAGTTGCGGCTCACCGCGCCCACGGCGCACGCCCAGTTTACAGATACGGAAACCATCTGGCGAAATCACCCGTCCGGCAGCCACAGACCGACCGAGCGGCTTTGAGCGCGCCATTTGCACCTGGAGGCTCTCTCATACACATCCTCACCCCTTTTCTCGGGTCCCAATTTCTTTGCGTGTAAATGAGGGGTTGAACTATAAATCCTAAGGATCCCCTGGCTTTTAAAAGGTACACTTGACGGGGGAGGAGGCTTCAGAGAATGGAGAGCCCTTTGGAGGGAGAAGGACTTGAATCCGGCCACAGTCAGGTCAGAGGGTGCGTCAGAAGTTCCGAGCCGCCGCCCTGACTCCGTATTTAAAGATGTAAACGCGAAAAGCAGAGTTGTAAACCTCGGCTGGGAAAATTCGAATTGGTGGGAAAGCAGGTACACGAAGCCCGACACCCCTGGCAAAGCCAGGCCCACCTCACCTCGCACCGCGCGACCGTGCGGGCCAGTCCTCGGCGGCCCTGGAGAGGCAGCCCGCGGGTTGACCCCGGGATTCGGGGGCTGGATAAAAGCCAGGGGCAAGGGAGGGAGGAAGAGACCTGGGGTGGGGGGGTGGGAGAAATGGGGGGTCCTGCCCCGGGCGCGCCCATGTAGGGAGAGGCTTCGTCCAGAAAAAATCGGGCGCTGGCGAGTGTGTGAACGACCCCGCAACACTGGGGTCGCGGCTGGGCAGCCGGGATCGGAGATGCCCCGCACCGCTGCGTGCGTCCTGGGGCGGGGACGGCCGGAGAGAGGGCGTCGGTTTTCTAGGTCCCCGACCGGGGAAGGTGAGGCTGGCGCGGTGCGGGTGAGCCGAGACCGCCGACGCCTCTCTTGGGTCGGGAGCGTGCGCGCACCTGCAGCTCGGCAGGCGGCCCGCAGCTGGGGGCCGTCGCGCTGTCCGACCGCGCGCGGGGGCGGAACCGGCCCCGGGCGGTGCGGTGCGGCCCGCGGGGGCGGGTGCGGGAGGCCCGTGTGCGGGGCCCCCGGGGATCGCCGCACAGTTGGCGGCGCGGGCGGTGGGCTTCGTGGAGGCCGGCCGGGCGCACCGACCGCCGTAGATGGCCGCGGCTGTGACCAGGCCCCTCTCCTCCAAGCTCAGCTGGAAGTGATCTGGGGCTCCCGCCGCTGGATTCCTGGGTTTTATCGCCGGCTCAGGCCGCACTTCCTCCAGAGCCGGATCTGCGTGCGGACCCTGTGCTTTAAAGGCTTTATGGTATTCAGTCCTCAGGACGGCCAAGGGGGAAAGCACTGTTTTCTTCCCCAGCCAGCAGGAACCCGAGGCGAAGAAGGTGAAGCACCGGGCCCAAGTTCACGGGCAGCGGCAGGACCCTAGGGCTCAGCCGGTCCCTGGCTCTCTCCATGCTGATGCCTACCTTCTCCCGCTCTCCACGCACACTGGGTTTTGCTGCTTTCTGGGCTCATCCGCCACGTCGTGGGTGGGGGGAAGGGTTGGCAGCTCCTCCCTTTCCTTCCCCAGCCTTCGCTGGTGGGGGCCGCCTGGGCCTGGGCGCTCGGGCAGGACCTGCCTGAGGCCTACTAGGGGGAGGGGAGCCGCCAGAATTCCAGCAGAAGGAACCCCGTAGGCATCAGCATCAGCAGGACCCTTTATCTCCTGGGAAGGAGAAGAGATAGCCTCTTGGAGGACAGGTACACTCCTTGGATCCTGATCTTAGCAAATTAACTCCGAAAACCCGTGTCTGAAAGAATTGCGCCAATGGGGACATAAGCCATATCTTAATCATTCCAGAAAATGACATGAAATGTGGGTTGCTGCGAAGCCTGCTCATGACCTTACAGGTCATCTGTCCCCCAGGGCCTGCTGTGCCTGCAGCTGGCAGGCTGCCCTCGTGCTCTGCAGAGGTGGGTGGGGTAGAGCCGCCCCCAGGTCCCCCTCAGAAAGGTGCTGTTCTAGAGGCGGTCGGGAGGGGAGGCCAGGCAGCCCGGTGGGGCCAGGAAGAGCCCCCGCTTTTCCCCTGATGCCCAGACGTGACCCACTGCATAGCCAGACAGCCTGCGGGCAGCCTTCAGGGGTCCGTGGGGCAGGCTGCAGGCTGTGAAGGGGACAATGAGGAACGCCCAGGCCCGGGGAGACGCACGCACTCACGGTGACGCTGGCGGCCCACTTCCCATCCTGCGACCTTACCCCCAGCTCAGCCAAGGACGGTTGGCTAAGTTGGAAACAGGATTGGGGCGGGAGGCACAGGCTCGCCAGTCCCCTTCCTCACTGAGGTCGTGAGAGGTTACATTTGGATGAGGGGGAGGAGGGAGAGAGGCTCTGGCTCCCCTGCACAGAGGGCCTGGGTGATGGGGCAGGAGGGTCTGAGGGGACAGCACGGGGGTTTAGCACACGGCGGGGGTGTGTGCGCTGGAAGGGCGGGAAGCCCAGGCCTTTCCTCCTGAGAAGGGTTGTCTCCTGGGGTCTCTACCTGGCCCCCACCAAGTCCCGGGCCACTTCGAGTTAGAATCTTCTTAAGGAACTGGTGGGCAGTTCGTCCTGCCTTTCCCCCGCTGCTCCTCCTAGCCGGGGCAGCGCTCTGGAAGGCCACAGGGATGGTCCAAGGAGTTGGTCTTCCTCAGGACTCCTCTCTCCGCTCAGGGCTGCGCCCACACGTGCCCAGCCCCTCACGAGCTCCACCTCCTGCCCCCTGGGATGTCCATCTGAGCCTCCCGGGAGGCTGCCCGTGCCCTGGAGCTTCGGAGACAGGCCAGCCTGGGGGCCGCATGCTGGCGCACGGCTTGGCCTCCGTGGAAGGGACTTGGCAGAGACCGTGCATGTCATGCCCAGCGCCCCGTCGGCCCTGGGCACGTGCTCCTAGCAAAGCCATGGCCATTCCATCCTTTGTGTCCCAAATCACCCCCACTTGATATTTGCAGGCTCCAACCTCCAGTTCCAGGGGAAGGGGGTGGCTGGCCAGGCCTCCCCGTGGGGCGCTGGGTCAGTGGAGCTCAGGCGTACCCTCTCTCTCTCCCCAGTTTCCTGGTGTTTCTCTCGTACCAGTGTTACTATGAGTACCCGCTGCTCACCTACCTGGAGTACCCCATTCTCATCGCACAAGGTAACAGGTCCCTGGGACCCCTCCATCCCCTGGTGTTCCCCCCAATGTCCATGTCCCCCCCCCCAGCGTGTCCCCCCCCAACGTGTCCTTCCCCTTCTCCTGCCTCACTGGGGACCTTTGTCTTTCAGATGTCCTCCTCCTGCTGTGTGTCTTCCATTTCAATGGGAACGTGAGAGGGGCAGTGCCCTACCTCGGGGCGTATCCTTCCTTCTGCCTCCGGGAATGGGGTTGGGGGGAAAGGGCGTGTTACCTGCTCCCCGTGTATGTCGTTAAGCCAAGTCCTTTCCCAGATACATGTCCTTGGTTAAAAAAAACTAAAAAAGATCCCAAATACAAGACCCCCTACGAGTGACAATACCTCCCCAACCCAGAGAGAGTCCCGGTGGTCCTGGCCCTCTGGCCGCTCTGCTGAGGCCGGGGTGCCCACAGCACAGCGAGCCCATTGGCTGTGGACTCCGTGCTGGCGTGCTGCGCGATGGAAGCGTCTGCCTGGGGCCTTTGTTCTTTAGGGGAAGGGAGAGGTTCCCTCTTCCCTGGAACCGTCCTCAGAGTCTCTGAAGTCCGAATAACGGGAGTGGCTGTTATTCACACGATACTAACACACCTGGTCGGCGGGCTGGCTCCTGCTTGTCCCTGTGCGAGTGAGGTTCTGGAATGTTTGCTCCAAGTGAAAATGATGCCCCAGACATGAGAAGGGTTGTGGTGGGGATCACTCATGTGGCATCGTCTGTGACCCGGGGCCCGGCTTTCATTTCAACGCTCTGTAGAAACTGCGCGTCCCGTCTGTGAGATGAGTCGTGCCCGGTTTTGTCGCAAGAGTCACAGTGGTGGGAGCACGGAACAAGCTCGGGTTTACGACCTCCTCCGACCAGCCGTGAGGAGTGGGAGGGAGGCTTGCCGTGTTAACAGTGAACTCTTCCTTAGCAAAAGCGTGTCCCCAGTATTGTGTGGGACGTGCTTATACGCAAAGACTATTTTTGTCGTTCTGAAATTCACATTTAACAGGGTGCCCTGTACGATTATTTTTGAAGTCAGGCCACCTGACCCAAAGGTCATTTTGAGGAAGTCAGGAGTTGCTGTTCCTGCTGCTACTGGCCAGGTTTTGTAAAACGTTACATAAAATGGGTATTTGTAATGAATAGTATAAAGCTGGGCAAAATTCATATAAGAAATTGAATTAGAGCATGTTTTTTTTTAAGACTTTTATTTTATTTATTTGACAGAGAGAGATCGGAAGTAGGCAGAGGTGGGGGCGGGCGGGGAAGCAGGCTCCCCGCTGAGCAGAGAGCCCAATGCGGGTCTCTATCCCAGGATCCTGAGATCCTGACCTAAGCCTAAGGCAGAGGCTTTAACCCACTGAGCCACCCAGGCACCCCAAGAGTGTGTTTTAAAAACAAGATTTCATCTGCCTGGATTCCGGAGGCCCTGCTGGTGTGACCAGGTTGGCAGGAATTACTTCTCACCCGGGCACTGTGGAACCCTTCGTTTAAATAATGTTGTTAATTGTAATCCTAGCAACCTGGTGGGGTCCCTCTGAATGCCACCAGGCATTGCGGACACAGATGGGACAAGGAGTGTTAAGAGCATGTTGCAGATAAGCAAACTGAGGTTAAAAGAAGGACAGTGACTTGCCCAAGGTCACAGCTGAGGCTCCTGGCCATTATCTCTTGTGTTTGCTTCAGCTCGGTCTGACCGGGCTTGTAGCCTCACCGACCTTGACCGAAATGTGCTGTCATGTGTCCTGTCTCCCAGCATGGCTAACGCGGCTGGGCTGACATGAGTTAGCCAGGAAGGGGAAGGTCAATGAAGAGAATTTCGTGGGACACCTGCAGAATGCAGCTGCCCTACCCTGTCGATCTTCTTTAAATGCTTAACTTTGACATTGCATTGGAGGGGTCTGATGCTCAGGGATTAAGTGGACAATTAGAATCGTTTAGGCCCGGGACGCCTGGGTGGCTCAGTTGGTTAAGCAGCTGCCTTCAGCTCAGGTCATGATCCCAGCGTCCTGGGATCGAGTCCCACATCAGGCTCCTTGCTATGCAAGGAGCCTGCTTCTCCCTCTGACTCTGCCTGCCACTCTGTCTGCTTGTGCTTGTGCTCACTCTACCTCTCTCTCTGACAAATAAATAAATAAAAATAAAATCTTTAAAAAAAAATTGTTTGGACCCTAGCAACAAACGCAGGGGGCTCTGGGCCATTCTCTTCCATAATCTGCTTCTGTTCTTTTGAGCCGTTCTTGTCTTTTTCCAAATCAGAGAAGTTCTAGCAGTGCGGTTCCCAGGCCCGCTATGGGCCGACCCTCCGTGGTCTTGGCGTGAAGGCTTGGGCACGGGGTCGGGGCGCGTGGCGGGGCACCAGCTAAACCACTGCTGTCTCCCTTAGCACTGGGTAGGTTTGTGGCCTCGTGGTTCGTCCTTCCCCTGCAGAAGTGGACCATAGATCTGGCCATGGTAAGTGTTATCGCGCCTTTTGAAGACAGTGGGTGAAGTCATCTGTCCCTCCAAGCCACCGGCCCTGCAAAGAACCATGTAGATCAAATGTTTAACCTGCTTATTTTTCAGCTGTACCAAAGGATAACGAACAAAAGCACAGTCCCATCCAAACGGTAAAAGACCTGATTCTCCGATGTTTGGCCACAGTTTTTATTTCCTTTTTTGGGTAGTCCATAGAGAACCGGGCTGGGGAGGTAGTTAACAGTGGTAGATTGAAGGACCAGACGTAAGTTAAAGAGCTTCTGATCAGGTCGATAATTGCACATTGGCCACAAACGCATTATTTTTCTAACCTTGCTCTCCCCTGCCGCTGCCGCATTCTTGTCCTCCTTAGCAAAGGGTTAGCTCTGTACTTTCTTCCTTCTCTCGTTAAGGGCCCCAAATTCCCAGTGTGTGAGAATAGAGTTCTGAGGGTGGCTCAGGACCCATGTGCCCTCAGATCTTCTCTCCAGGGTGACTGGAGTGTACTTCTCCACCCAAGGGGAAAGGGAGCAGAGTTGGTGGTCACCAGCATCTGCCTGCCACTCCCAGATCCATGAACTTCACCCCTTCCACCGCGTCTTGTATGTGACCTTTGCTCAGAAAACACACTTGACTCCCTGTTACATTTCACCCTTGTGACACGGAGCAAGTAGGTGGGGTTGCTGTATTAACAACGAAGAATTTTTTATATTAATATGTCCCCAATACTGCACAGGACATACGCTAAAAATGATTTTCTGTTGATTTGAAATTCGAATTACCTGGGTGTCCTGTATTTTTATTTGCTAAATCTGTGCGGGCCTTGGCGAAGCTCCCCAGGAGAACTACTTCACGATTCTGGAGATGGGTTTTCTCCTGGAAGACGGAGCGGTGGCGTATCCAGCCGTCACTGTCAGACTGTGCCGCGCAGGCCTTGCCGCTCGCATGAGTGAACAGGGCCCTACCTTCGTTCCCTGCGCAGCCCCGTGCCCTGGCCGGCTCGCCCCGACGCAGTCTTCCCACCTGGGGTCCGTCCTCTGAGCCGTCTGCACCCGGCTCCCTGCAAGACCTCTCGTTGGCTCTGGGCGCAGGCCCTGGCTCTTCTCCGCTGGAGCACTCCATGCCCATCACTTCCCCACAGTCGTCCGGTGTCCTAGGGACCCCCTCGCTCCTCCGCCCTCCCCATCACCCGTGCAGAACCATGTTGCTGTTGAGGATTTGGTCATTCAGCAAGAGCTCGTGGGGCGCCAGCACCATGTCGGGTGCGTGTCAGAAGCCACACGTGTGCTCTGGTCAGGGACACCAGCCACTGTCATTCGTTCCTCCTCTTGGCCTCTCTGGGGCGTTTGCTGCCCTGTCAGCGTTCACTTTGAATCACTTTGCTCACTTGGCTTCAGGGCGACCCTCTGCCTACTCCTTCCGCCCGCTTCTGCCCGTCCCTCCTCTTCCCTCTGTCTGCGTCCCACAGCCCATCAGCAGATCCCAGCAGCCCCACGGTCATGATCCAGTCGGGCCACTCCTGTCCCTGCCCCTGCTCCTGCCCCCGGTTCCTGCCTCCCTGGTGCAGACAAGAATGTGGTGGTGGCCTGCGGGCCCCATCCCAGCCTCTGCCTCCCTCCCTCTGGTCTGCACTCTGCCTGGCAGCTGCAGCGGGTCTCTGGGCCAAGGTGAAGGCGGGCAAACCACAGGGTTGGGCCCTGCTCGCCGTGGACTGTGCTCTCTCTCCTCGCGGGCCAGCAGAGGGTCCCCAGGACTGCGTGGACATGAGAGTGGATGTGCTCGCTGTTTTGAGTTCATGAGTCAGTTCAAAGCAGCTGGCCTCTAAGACCCCGTATCTGTGTGCCTGTCGGTCTGTCCTCTATCTAATTGCATTGGCAGGTGGCTGGAGAAGCCGCTGTGGCCACGGCCCGTCCATTGCCCACCGAGCAGTGGAACTGGGCGTGTTATAAACAAGCATCTGGCTGGGTCTCTTGCTCCCTTCCCGCGGGCTTTGTCCTTGTGCCAACTGGCTGTCGCCTACCCTGATGATGTGGCTTCAGAGGCACTTGTGGTATCTGGTGCTCTTGCTTTTTTAACCAAGGACTCTGCCTTTCTCATGTTTGACCTGCAAACAGAATCTGAGTACCTTCATCAGCGCGGCCAGCAAGTTTGCCCAGCTGCAGTACCTGTGGAAGACCGGGGACTCGGGAGCCGTGAGCGCCCTCACCTGGAGCCTCGCTTCCTACACCTGCGCCAGTACGAGCCGGACGCGGGGGGAGGGGCAGCATCCGGCGGCTGAAGTTTATGACCTTGATGTCCACCTGGCACCGTCCCACAAGCTTTAATCCTTTACACGTAGCTGTTCACATAGAACCTCCGAGTAGATATTTAATGACCCTGAGGTCATGCAGGCCACCTTCCGATGTCTGCAAGATCCATATTCCAGCTGCTAAAAAAAAAGTAAAAGCCCACCTTTCTCCAAAAATCTGGCCTAGTATTTGCCATCCTCTCTGATTCTTTGAAAAGCATCAAGAGGTTGATTAGGTTGAATCCACTAACTCGTTTTATAAACAGGAATCTTTATGACGTAACAGATTACAGAGCTGCAAGTCACACGCTGACTTGAGAATGAATATAATTTGCTGCGGTGAGTTTTTCTGGAGCCATATTGCTGGGTCTCAGGTTCAGACTTTCCACTGTTCCTGCAGATTCTTGCAGGAACTACCTAAAACACATATACACTATTTTAGGTAGAAACATATTTTAAATTCAAAGCTATCACATTAACTAGGCTTACTACTTTCAGGTCTTTGAATTCTACTTTGTACTTCTTCTGTGTCCTAAAGGACCGATGTCTCCATTAAGGGTTGATGGAAAGGGTCTTTGTGTCCCGAGTTTTTTTAAAATGAAGGCTTCTTGAGTTTTATTTTCCCCTTTAAAATGTTGAAGTGTTATGACATGTTGAAGTATAGGTATGGTTTCTGGAATTGCTAATTAGGTATATTACTTATTAGCTCCCTAATTTTACCTGGAGGAATTATCTTGAAGTGCAAGTTGATATTGCTGAATGTTTTCTTTTACAGCAAGAATAATAACAACTTTAATGACCACCAGTGACCTTACAAGTGAGTATCCAGTTTTTTGAACTGTGTGCCCTTTGTGCCTGCTTCATTTGTAAACTGTCTAGGGTTTCACGGATCTGCTTGCTCTCCTGTTCGGGGAGAGGCCAGCAGGTTTACTCCTGGGCGTCAGCCCCCACTTCCAGGACTGAGCGTCTGCGTCCTGTAGGGCCTGGGATAGAACGTGCAGCACAAGGTCCTAGAGTCCTAGCCTTGTGGAACCTCCGCCCCGGCAGCGGATGGAGAGGGAGGGACAGTGATGTCAACACGACTAACGACCGAAGGATGCTGGGAAATGTGTTGTAGAAGACTAGGACAGGATGAGCACCTAGAGGGGGAATCTGACCGAGCTGGAGGGGCCTGGAGCGGCAAATTGGGAAGAATGAGATCGGGAGAAGGGGAGGAGACCGTGACGGAGTGGCCTGCGTGAGGGTGGTGAGCAGGGGACACACGGCTTAGCCACGGAGAGCGAATGGGAGCTCTGGGATGAGTGTGAAGGCGGAGTCTACCGAGCTGTCAGTCATTTGACCCCTACATCCCTTTGCCTTTTTAAAAGGGGGAAGTACTTGGATTGACATTAAAAGAATTGAATGATTCCTTGGTCTGTTTTCCACTCCCAAGTTGAGTGTATGTATTTTTGGAAAATGATCAAAACAAAGGGTGTCACCTGTTGTATGAAGACAAGAAATGGGTTCCTGGCACATAGACCGTTTAAACAAGCATCATGTTATTTGAGAAATATTGCTACGGAGCAGTGGGGCATAGGTGTGTCCCTTTGGGGAGGCTGTATCTGCGGCTCAGACACCGTCTGCGGGTTCTGAGACACACGTTAAATTATTCTGGTCAAATGGTAAACTTGGGTCTGATGGGAGAAGGGAAAGCCAGCCAGGTCTCAGTCCTCTCCGAGGACCCGAAGCAGTCTCCGTATGCGTAGAAGAGTCAGACTGTAATTAACGAGCGAAACAGACCCACATATTAAGAGTCTGGAGGATGGAGAACGTTCTAGTTGTAGTTTGCTTCGTATTTAAAGTGGCGGCTGTTCCTGAATGTGATCAGTGTGTCTGGGGAGAATTGTTTAAAGTCCATCTAGCTGACATCCCACAGATTTTTACAACCACAAAGACACATTAAATCTGATAAATCAGGAGAGAGTTCATCAGGTCACTTATGGTAAAGGTTTCTGCCCCCCAGAAGTATTTAGAACCGAAGTTGTTCAATACCTCTCCTGATGGTAGAGTTTCAGGTTTCATTGGGCCGGCTGAGCAGCGGCTAAGTTCCCACTTGGAGCAGGAAGTGCTTTTGTTTTAGGACGTGAGAACAGTACTTGTTAATACGTACCTTTTTTCTTGGTGGATTTCAGTTCTCGTGCGGTTTGTGATCATGCTTGCTTTGAACCTGTGGGTGACAGCCACGGTGCTCCGCTACAGGACGGCGGCCGTGAAGGCTGAATGATGGATGCGTTCCTCCTACCAAAGGGATTCCTGACAACTGACCCAAGGGGAGAATCAGCACCCGGCTGCATCAAGGTCTTCTGTAAGTTTAGTCAGTTGTTTCAAAAACTCTGGAGCCAGAGGTGTTTTAGACACTGGTTTAGAAATGTTGATTCCCTCCTTCTCCTTGGCATCAGGAGGGGAGGGAGGCAGGGCTCCGACACCTGCAGGCTGAGCAGTGCACGATTCAGTTCTCTCCAAAGAGCTAACGACATCTGGTTTTCAGCTTTCGGAATCTTAGAAGGAATAAATCCTCTCCATAGCACACATGATTATGAATGGATTTTTTCTCAAAGTCATTCGTGGAAGTGTCATACATTACTAAGGTTCACTTTCTGGGACCGTTTATCATATAGCTGTAACAGGCTGGCCTTACCGTATCAGAATACATGTGTACCTCCTTAGGCTATGGTAAGGGTATCGAGGGAAGCAAACATTGGCTTGAGTTCCTATACCAAAGTTAGTCCTTTAATTTTCATTTGGTGCCTTTAAGTAATTCCTTAAGGAGAGGTACTGTTGGCTGCAATCTTTGCTTAGGATGAGGCAGTCCCAGTGAACTTTCTGATTCAAGCGTAACGCTGCCTTTTAGAAGGGTCACGCCTTTAGAAAAAACACCACATCTTGTCCACTAATACCTACAGTAAAAGGGTATTGCTGGGTTCTGGCAAGTATTTACAGACTTCATTCTGTCATATTCTAAACATGATGTCAAGATTATTGGACATTGCATTTTACTGTAAAAGTTTATAAACCTTAAGATTTAAGGGGCGCCTGGGTGGCTCAGTGGGTTAAGCCGCTGCCTTTGGCTCAGGTCATGATCTTAGGGTCCTGGGATCGAGCCCCGCATCGGGCTCTCTGCTCAGCAGGGAGCCTGCTTCCTCCTCTCTCTCTGCCTGCCTCTCTGCCTACTTGTGATCTCTGTCAAATAAATAAATAAAATCTTTAAAAAAAAAAAGATTTAAAAACTCTTTCCTTTTATAATGAATGGCATAGTAAGTCAGTGATGCTTATTAGAAAGTGTTTTAGTTGCCTATGTAAAACAAACTTTTATTTTCTGAACTTCGCTGAGGCTTAAAACTGTCAGGTTTTTAATGTGATTAGTTTTAAGTTACTTAAAATGCTGTTTTAAAAATATAAACTGTGGTTAATTAAAACATTATTGCTTGGAACCAGCAAGAAGAGAAACGTGGTATACAAAGATAAATAATAAATCATTCTGTACTCTTTACAATCATAGTTGTCCTGTTTTTTTTTTTTTTTTCTGAAGATTTCTTTGAGGGAGAGCAAGCACACACATAGGTAGCGGGGCAGAGGGAGAGGGAGAGGAATCCCAGCAGATTCCCTGCTTAGCACGGAGCCTGACTCAGGGCTTGACCTCACGACTCTGAGGTCATGACCTGAGCCAAAATCAGGAGTCAGAGACTCAACCCACTGAGCCACCCAGGCGCCCCATGTGAAAGTAAGCTGTATTCCCAACATGGGGCTCAAACTCATGATTCTGAGATCGAGTCAGCCAGCCAGGTACCCCTCACAGTTGTCATTAAAAAAAAAATCCAAGTGAATCTTTTTTTCATATGCAATTATAATCTAACCATTAGTATAATACAAATTATGTGATTTTTGAGTTCAACAAATATTTAATTTAAATATACTATTTTAGGGGCACCTGGGTGGCTAGTAGGTTAAAGCCTCTGCCTTTAGCTCAGGTCATGATATTAGGGTACTGGGATCGAGCCCCACATCGGGCTCTCTGCTTGGCGGAGATCCTGCTTCCTCCTCTCTCTGCCTACTTGGGATCTGTCAAATAAATAAATAAAATCTTTTAAAAAAATACACACACATACATATATACTTTTTAATTAGAACTTTATCATTGCTTAAACCTTCTTCCTTAAAGAACACACTGTCTTAGGCGAAGAGTTCCCATTTTTCCTTTTCAGAAGAAAAGGGAACAAATATTTGAACTAGTCCAGACATCCTACAACATCATACTTAACTCTGCAACAATCCTGTAATAAAACAGTCTCAATTTTACAAAAGATGAGAACACTGAAGCCCAGGGGATATAACCTGTCCCAGATCTGGTAGCCAGTAAGTATTCTAAATAGGAACCCACTGATTACCAAAGAAATGCCTCCTCGAAAACCACCTCTTAGCACACTGGTTCTGACAAAACAGGCACCCTCTCTTTTCCTGATCCTGGACACTCAAGTAAGATGGTTAGATTTGCATGTCTCTTAAGATACCTAAATCAAATCAGCAACAGACTCCTTGTTGAAATCCTATTCTGTATTTCTCCATGGGCTAAATGACAGGGTAGAATATTCACAAGTCTGTAACCTTGGTTATGATTTGTTTTGCTATACCCATCAGTGAGGAAGACAAAATTTTAGGGGATAAATTTTAGGAGGGTGCAGCATTCCAGGACTATTCACAGGAAGAGTATGAAAATGCTTGTCTTAATTCCTTTTATTTAATTTTTTAATATAAAAAGCAGGCATAAAATACAATTACATTACTACAAAGATGCAACAAAATTTTTTTTTAAAAATCGGGTACGATTTTTGTTCAACGGGGACAGCTGATCAAATAGTTATGATTATCTAAACCATGCAGTTCATAACTTATTACAGTTCCAAACAGAACTCATTATTACGGGAAGGGAATGGAGGACAGGCCCCCAAGCACAAGACCCAGCACTGTCCCACAGTGCCTGTTTTCAAAGTGCTTTATGAATCAACTATGGTTATCTTCATGCCAGAGGGAAACTGCAGCCTTCTTCCAGGGGAGAAGTCGTGAGTCAGTAGCAGGGTCGACACAGACTGAGAAACTCAGAAGTGACTTGCTCTCATAGAATATTAAACATGTTATTTAAAGCATGTTTCAATAAGGTAATAGAGTGTCTAAGTTTCTCTATTTTACCATGAGAATCCTGTAAGAATAGATTAACAGCAGCAAAACTTCTTAAATTGTGGTTTGGCAACCCAGAGTATTTCTTTTTGAGGATCTACAGATAAACTGATACAAAAGATATCCTTCTTCAGAGCCAGATTTGTGACTCTAGCCTAGGTTAGTTTTAAAAACACTAACCTTATTTTAGATTTCTTGGTATCCTTTAGTTAGCTAAAGGCATTTAAAAATTTCAGATAGATTTTTTTTTAAATCTTGCTTCTAGATAGCATATTTTAATACTTTTCAAAAATTCACTATACATTAATTTTTAACAGTAATACCGGCACCAGTTTTCCTTCTACTTCTGTTTCGCTATCCCCACTAAACAAAAGTAAAAAAATCCAACGAAGAAAATCCCAGTATTCACTACTTCTTAGTTATCAATAGGAGGTATTTATGGCTCTAGGAGAAATCAGGTGTGAAGAAGCAAGCAACTTTTGGTCTCTATCTGGGAACCTTTGGAACCTCAAGAAAAAGAGAAGGTGGCACAAAATCAGGTTGTTAAACCAAGTTAATATTATATTTAATGAGTGTTGGGAAGAGAACATTTGGATGGATGTATGCATTCATGTATGCACATGAAACCAGCAACAGGGTAAAAAGCAAATTCTTACCCAAGGTCAGAATTTTTATTAGGCGCATTTCCATTAGCTGGAGAAACAACCTTATAAACAAACCCTTGTGTTAAACCATATAATGTGAAGAATCTCCATGGGAGAGATTTTTTTCACCTCCTTGAATACCTTTTTTTCCCCAAAAAACTTCACATTAGTTTTCCTTGTAGAGTTGCATCACACCATGATTCTCCATATTCTCTAATATATACAGCATTCAAAATTTAACTTTTGCCATTTTTACTCAAATATTTCAATTACTCATGTGTAAACTTCAAATTATTTCACCTTAATAAAGTTTATTAAAAATATATATATATATATATATACTCTCCAATTCAGAATAATATGATAGAACCTCCCATAGTGTAACAAAATCTTTATATAAAATATTAATTCAGTCTCCTTTTAACAAGTCTAATGAATGGAAATATTTATTCTATATAAATTTTATATATTTTTCATTTTAAAATCTTACTTTAAAAAAAAAAAAAAAAGCTGTGCCCCCAAACCAGAACTGCAGAACATCCCTGTGAGGGAAATGGCATGCGTCTCTGGTCTTAGCACAGACAGCATGGAAGAGTGCAGGCAGGATAATGACAGAATAACAAAATTCAGTTTTAGTACATCAGTAGGCCAAAGGCCACTCTTCAGTTTCCACAACAGTATCTATATTTTGGGGGTCTAACTCTTTAAACATTTCTACACTGATCCCAGAGGGAATCAATGAAAAGTGTCTACTTCCTTCATTGGTTTATTAGATGACATATTTCAGCATCACACCAAACCCTATATGTGTGTGTGTGTGTATAAAGAGACCGATAAAAGACTACATATTTTTTTCAACTTGATGTTTAACATTAATGCATACTGTAGCAGTATAAAACACATTTTTCTGGGATAATGAGAAATCTAGCAGAAGTGGTCCTGCATAACCTATCAACTTTAACATCCTTTAAAAAAATAAAAATCAGGAGCCTCTGAGGCTACTTCTTCCCGTCACCAGTTTTCTTAACCCAATCCTGAAATATTGCCATTACACAGTTATGTGTTTGAGGGATCACATTTAAATATTTAAAATATATCTACAGTATGTCTTAGTTTTCTTTATATTTGAGATAATCTTAGAATCTTGAGTGTGAAAATGTAAAAACAGTCACAAATGTCTCTACTAGAAATAAAAACACATCTAGGGTAGCCAGCAAATTCAAAGCAAAGAAAACAATTCATAGCCACACACTAATACTGAGGTCTGTATGAAGACTGGGATGAATTAATAGATATACATAAAAGATATATTAGTTCCAATAGTATCCATTATTGTTTCTATCACCAATACTCAAAAAAAAAATCTGTTATACAATCAAAATAGGCTGACATTGATAACTATTACATGTAAAAATAGTGCACTATTTTTTCTTTTGCAACACGAATTTGCATCCTAAGAGTTGGTAAACACTTTTTTTCAAAATACAGAAAAGGGTGAGACTTTAAAAAAAAAATTAAATTAAGGCATTCAAAATGGGAAAAGTTGCCTATCATGAAGCATTAGGAAATTGATACAATTAACATCAAACTGCCTGTTACAGTAACTGCTTAAACATGAACATGCAGCTTCCACGGGGTATACACAAATAAGTGATACAAACTCCAACATTATGGCTTTATACAAGTGCATAGTTGCAACTGCAGGAAGTTATGATATCTGATTTATGTGTATAAAAAATAAAATGGGGCCTTTGAAGAACCCTCTTGCAGTATTACAGTACTATATATATCTGTGTGTGTGTGTGTGTGTGTGTACATATACATGTACAGAGACACACACATATATATGCACACACACAGTCTAATGGTCACTTCTTAAAAGATGCAGTCTCAATCACTGTAGTGGAATCCATTCCCAGACTCTTCTGGTAAATGTGCTGGTGAAATCTCTCTGCTGATGCTGAAAAGATGATTTCTTTCATCTTTAACTCTTCTCAATCCTTTTGTGCAATGTAGTGTGAGTGACTGCCAAGAGAGCGTTATGGAACAAGTTTGGAAGAGTTGTATATAATATTCTTATTCTATTAACCAATCATTGTTGGTTCAACTTGCTGCTCCAAAGGAGCCCAGAAAATCTCCAAGATTTATAATTTATATTGTAGGAATAAAGGGAAATATATATATATGTATATATATGTATGTATGTATGTGTATATGTGAGTATCAGTCTCTCAGGAAAATATAGCTTTTTAAGAAATTTTGGGCCATCATATTTCAGTCTTGTTTTAACTGGAAGAATATGATCTCCTTGAATAATGACTGCATTCATAGAAGGCAGCTAGCTAGAAAAAAGAAAGGAAAAACAAAGTTAGTTGACACAGTAAAATAATTTAAGAGATTGTTAAATTCTTTGAAAAAACATTCCATTTATATAATTAAACTATGTAGTCTTCCAACTCCTACACTTTTAACACCTAAATCATGCATAAACCTATTTACTATATTACTTTTCTAATATTCAGGTACATGCAATTATATTCTTATTTTCCTATATTTTCTACAAACATGACCACACAGGTTTTAATAAGGTTAACCGGCTCTTAGGGTTAGATAATACATTCCTGAGTAACTCAAGTGCATGTAAGTCTGACTTGGAAATCAACTAGCTGCCTCATAGAGCTCAAAGAACAGTGGGCTTATGGACCAGGTTCTACTTGACTGTTAGACTCTTAGCCACATTTCAAAAAAATCTGTAAAATGGAAACAAACACACTGTTGTAGTAAAAATGCTCTATACATCTTGGTTATAAATACATCCCAATAATACATAATTTAAGTTTATTTTTGCAATATGCTTACTTAGGTTAAGATAGACATTACTTCTTTTAAATCCATTTTGTATGAAAGGTTTGACCATGAGGTTCGATTTTCCTTCAGATCTCCTTTAGTCATGGTTAACCAAACTATTTATGTATTTTACAAGCACAGGAACTTTCACAGCACATCAGCAGCATTCTTCAGCAACAGTAACATCAACTTGTCGGAAAGCAAACATCTCACGGCATCACAAAGAAAAGCCAAATCAAAACCAGTATTTCACAGCACTTATTAGACTTACAAAGTGTTTACGGTTCAATTCTTGCACGTTAGAGAGAAGGGAGGAGGAGGGAAGGAGAGAGGGATAGGGGAGGACCGAATCCCATGCTATGTTCACAAACTGACACAGTTGTAGGAACTTGGAAACATTGTAAATTTTACTTCTCTGAATATGCTTCTTTGGAATGAACAGAAAGTACCAGAATTAGCTTCTTTTGTTATTTGTACATGTTTCATTCCTAAGATTAAAAATTGTAATTCCAACTGTATTGAAAATATATAGCCAATAAAGATTCTGAACATAGCATTTCACTTTTACAACTTAACATGAAAATTTCAGTTAGAAACTTTCCTGAAAACTACTTTTCAAATACATACTATTAAAAACAACTTAACAAAATTTCAAGACTAGTCAAAAACAATGAAAACCCAAGGGCAAATCACATGCACTACTTGGAAATACTAACTCATTTTTCATTTTTTGATTTACCCCATTTATTTCTTCAGAAATCAAAAACATCGTCATCATCATCACCACCATCAACATCATCAAATGACCAATCCCAGTCTTTAAATGCCAAATCAAGCAATCTGCAATAGGAGGTTTGCAAATTCACATTCTAGCACTCTTTAAAAATGGCAGCTTAATAGGATATCTAGAAATCACTTTGTGCTGTGAAGATTTTAACTCTCCCTTCATCAAAAACAACATAGCCAAAATTAAGATGGTAGCACACAGGAGATCTTCTTTCCCTTTTTATGTGAGTGCATATAACATTAGCCAGGTCTGATTTCTAGAATACCAGAGACCTGAAGACAGGTAATATTTGAGGTAAGAAACGAGCTTTTCCCCACTGGGCCCAAATGAAGATGTAACCATCCTGATGCCCATTTTGATTTGTACCAAAGCTCAACATTTGTCAACACTCCCTTTGCAAAAGGACCCAGATGGCCAGCTCACATTTTTCTAGAACAGTACCACGAGTCCCAGTTTAAAGAGGGACTAATACTAAGAATGCAGGCTTCTCAATTCTAACTGGACACCATATGCTCAGTGGGCCAACAGTGATGTTCTCCGTGAAAAACCACAACTGAAGAGAAAAACCACAGGTATATAAGCATTATTACCAGCTTATCTTGGCTGAATAAAGTGGACTTAGAGCAGGGGTGTATGTGTTTTTTTCTTTCCAATCCAAACATCTAATATTGCTATCATCTTTATTTTAAAAAATAGGTTAACTTTTTAATTGTTTTAACTGTGAGGTTCATGAATCAACTTATGCCAAGGAACTCATTTGGTTCCCCAAATATCATTTGTGACCTCAACCTTAAAGTCAGTTCTTAGGGCACCTGGGTGGCTCAGTCAGTTAAGCGTCTACCTTTGGCTCGACTCTTGATCCTGGAGTTCTGGGATTGAGTCCTGCACTGAGCTCCCTGGTCAGCGGGAAGTCTGCTTCTCCTTCTCCCTCTGCCCTTCCTCTATCTCTTTCTCTCTCTGTCTCCCAAATAAATAAAATCTTTTAAAAAATAAGTTGCTTCTTAAACTTTATGTTGTTTACTCAATACTACTTATAATGTATATTCCAGGCATTATCTCAAGAGATTCTGATATAACTGGATTGAAGGGGCAATGGGAGGCAAGTAACTGCATTTTTTTTAAAGATTTTTATTTATTTATTTGATAGAGAGAGCATAAGCAGGGGAAGAGGCAGAGGGAGAGGGAGAAGCAGGCTCCCAGCATGTGGGGCTCCACCCCAGAACCCTGGGATCATGACCTGAGCCAAAGGAAGGCGTTAAACTGACTGAGTCACCCAGGGAGCCCCAAGTATCTACATTTTTTAATAAAAAATTGGAAGTGAATTCTAATGCATCTGGTTGACAGAGTAAATAAACTGACAGAGTATGTTGATAGATGGTTACCCTAAATGAAAAGAAATAAACCAAATCAAATTACTCTATTTCAAAATGTGCTGAATGTAGAATATTTGAGAAAATGCACAAAGATATAAATTACTCACTTAAACACACTTCGCATTTTTCTAGGCTTACACAGACAGTAAGTTGTAGTGAAGGGACATGGAAATCAGTCAGCCATCCTGGGTGTTTAAGCCCCAATTTTGAAAAATCTGCATTTCCTACCCTTCTGAAACCTTGGAAGTGTTTGTGAAGTGTGCACCCATGTCACAGTCTTCAAATTCTAGAAGTCTGGTCACTAGCACAATGCCTGAGAGTCTTCCTTAAAGCTCCCTCAGCCCTTGCCAGTCAGCCATCTAATTCTCATTCCAACATGAGAAAGCTTTCTCGGACTTGGTTTCAGTACATTAGTGAAGGAGCTCATTAAGGCAACACACACCAATCTCTTGCTGAAAGACTTCTATCCGAAGAACAAAATAAAAACTCCCACAGCACAGTGTACTGGGTCCTTTTCAATCTGGTTCAACGCTTTCTCTCCAGGGACATCTTCTGCCGTTCCCTGTCATTACCCTCTCCCCACTCTAACCCAATACAATGTTACAAACACATAACACGGAAGTAATTCTGACAACTCAGTACCTCTGCACATAACATTTGGCCCACCATTGTCTTTTCCCATATTTCTTTGCCTGGAAAATTACTGAACCTCCCTTTTTGGTGAGCTAGCTTGATGCCCTCAGGCAGAATTTTCCATGTTTTCGTTTGTTCCCCTGTAACACTCACTCATGCTTCTATTATAAATAACATTTTAAAAAGTACCATAACACTATCTGTTTGATTTTCTATCTCCTCTATTTATTGATCAGTGGGTACACACTGCAGGCCTGTGAAACTTACTGCCAAAGACTGCTTGGAAAGGAGCATTAGAACTTTGAGTTCTGCTAAAAGTACGTGACACTGCCTGTTTCTTTACATGCCGCCGATACCAGCATTAATCTTACCAGTTTGGCAGGTTTTACATTTTACTTTTATTTTAACATCTTTGCTTAATAATCAAGTTGACCGGGGCACCTGGGTGGCTCAGTGGGTTAAGCCTCTGCCTTCAGCTCAGCTCATGATCTCAGGGTCCTGGGATGGAACCCCGTATTGGGCTCTCTGCTCTGCGGGAAGCCTGCTTCTCCCTCTCCGACTCCCCCGGTTTGTGTTCCCTCTCTTGCTGTATCTCTGTCAAATAAATAAATAAAATCTTTAAAAAAATTAAAAAAAAAATAATCAAGTTGACCATTTTTCCATATTTATAGTAATGCTGGCATGTTCCTCACTGATTTTTATATTGGGAAGAGGCAATCATATAAATGATTTATATAAGAACTCTATATAGAGAGATATAACCCATCTTTCTCATACACATTGCAAATTATACACACACACACACACACGAAGCTCCCCAATCCAAAATCAGATCCATATTCACCTATTTTCTTCTACAACACTTAACGGATTTATTTTTGACACTTCCAATTGCATACAGCTTTTTCATTCTTATCCAAATAATTAGTCTGTTAGCTTCCTATATTTATAAATGGAAAAGAACAAAACTGAAATAATAACATGAGCACCTGGGTGGCTCAGTTGGTTGAGCATCCTACTCTAGATTTCAGCTTAGGTCATGATCTCAGGGTCATGAGATCAAGCCTTGTGTTGGGTGTGAAACCTGCTTAAGATTCTCTCTCCCTCTGCCCAACCCCCACCCCCCATAAATAAAATAATGATAAGAGCTCCTCTCACCCTTAAAGTTTAACTGTGCTGGCAATGCTTTATTTCTTAAAACTGGGCAAATGAGCATTTACTGCATTTTTGCTTTATACTTTTCTGTGTGGCTTAAATACTGCATTTTAAAGAAGACCTTTAAAAGAAAAATAATTAAAGAGAAATGCCCTCAGCAAAGACCAGCATTCTGTGTCCCACTTTGGAACAGACTAAGGATCTCTCCAAACTATCTTTATCACAAATCAACATTATATTCACAAATTTTCTGCCTTTCCAGCATTTTTTTTTTAATTCAAAATTACCAAGAAAACATACCTTTGGAATAGGATTTCTACACATATGTTTTATAAGCTGTCAATTAACTCATTTCTACTCCTATCACCGTGAGGCAGTGCAGGATTACGGCTGGGGTTGCAGAGGCTAGAACTAGACTATCTAGATCTGAACTCACAGCTTTGTTGCTTATTTGGTGTGTGATCTCAAACACATGGTGCTTCTATGCCTTAGTCTCCATGTCTGTTAAATGAAGACATGAAGAGCTAAAAATCACAGGGTGGTTATGAGGATAAATAATTTAGTACACTTAAAGCTCACAGACGAGTGCCTGGCATACATAGTAGCTAACACTTATTTAACTATCACTTTCCTACAGAAAAAGGGGATTGCTGCAAAGAGTTAAAAGGAGAATCAGAACCAGGAATGTCACAAAAGCGAAAAGAAAAAAAATGTAATGGTGTAGTCATTAACAAAGACAAACACTGAGGAAAAGTTTAAAAAAAATCAGATGATTATTTATAGGTATTATGTTTTAGTGCATATACAAATACATTTGATGATTTTGATAATGTCTAACAAAGTCAAACATTTGTCTTAAGAAAGACAGCATGCGAATTAGTTCAACCAAAGCTAGATTATACAAAGAGCTAGAAATTAAATTATGGCTGATATCAACCAGCTGTTTCCTAGGTGTTCCCGAAGGATCCTTTCACAGCTCTACCTGTCTACTGGAATGTTATAAATTAGTGGAACATCAAAGGCCATCAGGTCCAATGCTTGCTCCCCTCCAGAGCTGTGCTCCAGAGCTGTGCTGCTCACTGTCAGACGATCTACACATGACAGACTGAGGAGGGCGCTCTTTCCCAGTATCACCAAGCAGTCGCCTGAATCAGGTACTAACACTGTTGGTGACAGGGCATCTACTATTCTAGAGCAAACCAAGTCTTCCAATTTTGGAAGTATCTGACTGCCCGATACTTTTCCCTTGCTGAGTTACAAATGTGTTTCTCTGCTTGGTTCTTGTTCTAATACATCATCTACAGAAAAGTCCCCTAAATCTTTATGGCTGTTTACCATCTCCCATCCTTCTAAACAATTTCTTCAGAAGTTAAATATCCTTAATTCCTTCACTTATTCCACATGTAACACTTTCAAATGATCCATCACTCCCTCTGTTATTCTCATCTGTATATCCTCCAATTTGTGCATACGACTCTTAAAATGTGACACCCAAAATGAAATGCAAACTTTAGGGTGATTCATATAAGACAGAGACAGATACAATTTTGGAGGTTAATGAAGCAATGGAGTTACAGATATTATGGATATAATGGATATAACGCTGCAGACACATAATAAGATACAAAATTGCATCTTAAATGTGTCCATCTTTATGCTTAAAATTTCAGAGTATATTAGACAAAAAATGTTCACAAAAATGCCCTATACATTTTATAGTCAGTTTTGGTATTAGTTTTATCTACATGCAAAGTTGTGAGAGAAAGAAATCCCTATTACTTACTGTTGCTATGCAAAATGTATTAAAAAATCAATGAAGAATGATTCGAAGGGCAGGGCCAGAACTAAAAACAAAAAGCAACAAAAATAAAAAGTAAATGTGCCTCTAACTAGACCAAAATGCCAAAGTGGAGAAGAAGGGAATAACCAAGTATTTATAAGTCAGTGACCATGAAAACTGTTATGTGACTGAAAACATGCCTCTGTCTGAAATCTGCTTCATTAATGAATTCTATGTGCTATCGCAGGTAGTGAAATCATTAATTCATCAAACAGTAACAAAGAGTAAAATATATGAAAGGCCCGGAGTTCTTACAGTCCTGAATCGGAAAGTATTTGCCCTTCTCGAGTATCACGCACAAAGCAAGCTGGTAACGCCTGTCTATTCTGCTCTACAGGAATATTTTAAAAACTAAATGACAGAATATGCAGGAAGTTGAATGAGAGAACAGATTACGGAAGCACTCTGGAAGCTGTACACCACTAGACAGTATAAACTATTTCAATAGCATAACACCTATGCATTAATAGTTCTACAATATTAAAAACAAAAACTTAATTTTTAGATGTTGTGCGCATGGCACATGGAATGACCTTCAGTGTCTCTGTATTGAGTTTCTTCAGCTTAATTACTATCATATAGTCACTAATTTTATAGTATTTAGTTTTCTCATACCTCACAGAAAAATTCAACATTCTCACTGCTGAAACAGCAATTCTACCTTTGTCATTCTAAATTATTTCCTTGAGATAATAGTTTCAAGAAAAGTTTCATATTAGATGTTTGTGGTTAGAATGAAAAGATTTCTGATAATACAGCCAATGCACATCATTATTCATATACTGAAGGTCCTGTGTTAGGGAACAAAAAGGATACCTGAAATTAGATACCTGATCGTACAGACTTTACCCTTTAGCTAACTAACCAAATCTTCATGGTCATTTCAGTGAATAGCAATAGTTACAAATGCCACAGTAGCTAGTAAGCCAAGAAATGGTTATTCTGCATCAAGAATGAAAGGATTGTAATGTAGCCATATGAAAATAGTTCCACCAAAACATTCTGTGCATTCACCATTATCTTGGAATTCACTCCCTCATCCCAACTCTGCCTCAAATACAAGGAATGTCCACAAGGAATGCAGTTAATATCTGCATTTTTACGATTGATCTCTGTTGCTACAAGTCAGAAGCAAGTATTATTCTAAACTTGTAGATGTGAATTAAGACTTAAGATTTCGGTCCTGTGTACCAAGTCATCTAACATAAAAGAGGTTAACAGGTTTGCAATACTAAACACAACGTGTGCACCTGATGCTTATAGGTCTGTGTACACACTGTCTACTAAACCATTACAATAGTCAGTGTGCTTCTAAAATCTTAAAATATTATGTTTATATACTTAGAGATGACAAAAATGAACCTTTATATATTTTTGGTTGAATTTAATATATATATGTGACTTAGTAAACAAATCTGTACTACAGTCAACTAAATCAATGAATGAGACATACACACTGAAACAGTTTCAAACATTTGGTATTCCATGGATCACTGACATCCCGAGCAAAGGAACACTACAATTAGGAAAGTTTGCAGCTGAACACAAATAGCAAAATACTAAAAAAGACACACATTTTTAACCACATTTTGATTTATTACCTTGGTTTGTTAGGGGCAAGCTGTCGACTTGGCCGTCTAATAGACTGGTTTTGTTGTATCTTCATCGAAGTTCGAGGAGATGACCGTGCAAAAGGGTCTGGAGCTGGAGGCTTTTTAGGGATCTTTTTCACCAACCGACTAACCCATTTCTGCTGCTCTTCTGTAGAATTTGCTAACAACAACAGGTTCTTTGCCGTTGAGATATCATAATAAACTATAAAGAAATATTTGAAAAAAAATTAGTATGTCTAAATTCATCTGAACATAAATGATGAAGCAAGTAATTTATTATTTACCTTTGCAAGGCGCTATGATCTCTTCCTTTTTGTCCATGTGATCTTTATGACATTTAATATGGCAGCGCCGGCACTCTAAAGCAGGAGGAGGTTTAAACATATGCCACAATGGCTTCATACAAGCCTCACAGTTGGTTGGGAAATGATAGAGAGTAGGAATAAATTCATGTCCTTTATGGCAAATATAGTTTGATTTTTCTCCCACTGGCTCCACTGGAAATTCTTGTTCCTTCTTACTTTCTCCTTCATTGGCATACAGAATCTATAGAAAGCAAAATAAATAATGAATGATTGTCAACAGAAATTATTTTTTAAGTAGTAACAATTCTTACAGTGTCAATAAAATAATATTAGCCTAAAACATTCAATGAGAAGAAAATGCATTTGATGTTCAAACATTAGTAGGTTCTGTCTAATCAAGATGGTCACTTGGCTCACATATCAGAAAAAAACATGCCTACTTATTTTCTCCATAATAGCTATGTTTTAGCAATTTTTTAAAAAAAGATTTTATTTATTTGACAGAGAGAGAGAGAATGAGAGAGAGAGCATGAGAGGAGAGAGGTCAGCTGGAGAAGCAGACTTCCCACTGAGCAGGGAGCCCGACAAGGGACTCGATCCCAGAACTCCAGGATCGTGACCTGAGCCGAAGGCAGTTGCTTAACCAACTGAGCGACCTAGGCACCCCAAATAACCTTTAAATGGGACTAAAATTGAAAGATAATCTAAAGAAGGCCCAGGAATAAAGAAATTTGATATGTCTTTATCACACCAAGAACGTCGGTCTAAAGTTGAAAAAAAAAAATCCAAAATAAATTCAACTAACCAAAAACAAAATAAAGTTATTTACCTGAAATATCCTGGGAATTTCTTTAGCATCTGCTCTATATACATCTGTCTGTGTAACTGGTCGGACATGAAATAATTTGCTATAAAAGATTTTTAATAAAGGAATAAAATATTACCAAAGGATCAAATTACATTAGTTACTCTATACTTAGGTAAGAAGTTAAAAGCAATGACTTTGACCCATGTTAGAAGGTCAGAGGATACACTGGTTCTTTTAATTCAATCATTCCTTGAGATTCTGAGTATTTCCAGGAAATCAGAAATTTTCTAGTTAGTTTCAGAGAAAACATATTAAAGACCCATAAAATATAGATGTTTTAGCTAACTCTATATCCCAGACTTCCATCTCTATGAAGCAAATACAAGAAAATGTAACAACAGTACAGTACAAGCCATATGAGTTTACCTATCTACATACTACAGTGAGTAATAAATAGCACTAATTTGACAAAAAAAAGGTCACATAATTCTCTTATGCTTTAAAAGAGAAAGGTTCTAAATATTTTAATAAAAACACTTACTCTATATCTAAAACCATGTAAGGATTAGATTGTTCTTTATCTTGTTCACTGTCATAGAAAAGAATCTTCTTACTGCTTACAATCACATACTGTTAAAGAGACGGAGGGAAGGAATTAATGACTAAAGTTAATATAGATCTTATTTATTTATTTTCTTTGAAAACAAATTCTACAGCAATAAAAATTATATAAAATACTTAAGTTAAATAACTCAGAAGTTCTCAATATACTCTTAGGAAAGTCTTCCTTAAAATAATAATAAATTTAGTTGGCATACATATTAAATAAGCAAATTGAACAGGAAATGAATTCAAATGTATCTTGGACTGACTTATCTTCAATCCAGTAACACAGGTAACCTTATTGCTATGGTTTGAAATGTCTGTGTCCCCCAGATTTTAATGTAAAACCCTAATACCTAATGAGATGGTGTTAGCGGGAAGGGCCTTTGGAAGGTGAATGAATAGGCCATGAGAGGAGAGACCTCCCTGGGATTAGTGCCCTTATAAAGGGGTCGAGAGAGATCCCTAGCCCCGTCCCCCATGTGAGAACATGGCACGAAGTCTGCCATGTAAAAGAGGGCTCACCAGAATCCAACCATTTGGCACCCTGATCTTAACTTCCAGGCCCCAAACTGTGAGAAATAAATTTCTATTGTTCATACACTAACCAGTCTGTTTTGTTTTAGCAGCCTGAACAGACTAAGACATTTACCAAAAATGAACATCACAATATCAGTAAATCATAGTAACAGGAAAAGAAATTATTAGGGCTTCCTGTCATACCCAGAGTTGTTTTCCCAATGAAATAGCAGAACACCAAGGCCAACTGACTTTTGTTTTCCTACCACCAAAACCTGTTTTATTATTATGATGATGAAAGGTTGTTTGTTTGTTTGTTTCTTTGTTTCTCCACAAAGATATACAAAATCACATCATTCCAAATCAGGAAGTACAAAGTTTTATGTGTCTAAAAGTTCTAGTTAAATGTATATCTTACAACTACAAATGTGAAATGGCTACGGACAAACCCAAAGCAAAATAAAAGAACCATATTCAAAAGTACCAATTACCTTTTTAACCCATCCAAATTTCTTAGTGTTGTTTCGTACAGGTAATGAAAGCCATCCTTCTAGTCTTGATTCTATAAATAAACAGAAGATATGAGGATAAATTTAGCAATTCTCCTAAGAAAATGCGCAATAAAATTTTAATATAAAAGTCACAGAACAAATCAAATATGCCTTTCAGAATTTATCACTATACGTTATCAAGGCTGTAATAAGGCTGCAGGATGAGTATAAGCAAGTTATGAAATGCCAAACAAAATCCAGGTTAAGCACATTGAAAATATATGTTCTATAGCTTATAAAGTCAAATGCTCCCTGCTGACTAAATCCATGCATCTGCAAAGTTGAGCAGAAAAGGTACAAAAAAGAGAAGCAATTCTCTATTCTCACTAGTGCACCTATATTAGAATTCTTTATTTTTCCTTTGGAAGAGGCCTATTTATTGATATAATGCATATGTATCTTCTTCAAAGAGAAAACATTTTAAGTGAGTAATTACATGATCAGAGAAAGTGGATGTTTTAAATGGCTAAAATAAAATGAAATAAAATTGTGTAAATTACCAATCAAATCTGGCTAGTGAATAGCAATATAACTAAAAACATTTCTAAATTCCAAAACGGCAAAATCAGTAAAATTCTAGTTCAACAAAGGAAATTGCCTGAATCCTCAGAATTTGTTCCAGTGGCATGTGATCAGTACCATTTAATGGAATAATTAGGGGCAATAAGTATTTCTGGAGGTTATTCTGATAGTCACGTATTGAACTGTGCTAGATGCTTAACATCCATTTTCTTGAATTCTTACAACCCCACAGGAAGGCCGCACAGGGATGCACCAGACTCCAGAACCTATACTCTCACATTAACAACCTTCCAGACTCTGTGAACAGAAATGCTGTCATTAAAAACAGTCTATATAGTGTACCTGTCTGGACATGGTCCTATACCAGCTTAAGGGACCAAATCAGATGATCTGTAACAATGAGTACATATGCCTGGGCAATGTGACAACAAGGTAAATACAGCTATTTCCCTCTGCATTCAGTTAGTAAGAGACTACATTTTACCTTATATTCAACTGCTCATACACTAATTTCCTGTGGCATTTACATTAAACGTGGTTTGTACTTACATGAACTTCGTGTTAAATAGAGATTTTATATGTTTTCCATCTAGTTTCTTCACTTAAAACTCTAAGTCCTTTTAGGGCAAAGACTGGGTCAAAGTGTCTTAAACTCTCTTTTAAGGCCTAACACAATGTAGCTAAAACAATGAAAACCTACATCCACCTCTCAGTCTACGTGGTGTTTTCTGTGCTGTCACTCTTAACATGAAACTTCAGAAAGAATTTCTCGGTGGCTAAAAATGGATGACGCAGGCAATTAAACCAAATGCTCTTAAATGATATAAAGTCGACAAAATAAGTCTATCAAACATAACAGCAATGCCGTATGACAATACCTTTAAAACTTCTTTGTTCATGCAGCATTTTCTTTTTAACTGAGACCAGAACAATTTGTTAGAGTTAGTGAATATTAGTTAATGTTACAAAGAAAAAAGAAGGGACTGAAACTAAGGGTAGCGGGGAAAACCTCAAAGGTGAAAATTTTTCGGGATATCACCTGTACCGTTAGGTTCCGATGAAATAGGTAAGTAAGGCAAAGATTCTTCTTCTGAATCAGAATCAGAGTCAAGAAGCATATGAGAACTGGAAGGCTTAGTGGCAATATTGAGAGAAGTAGAGGAACGTTGGTAGGTGAATGACATGGATTCCATAGTGCGTGATTGAGTGATATGAACTAAACACCCAACATAAAAGGAAAGGAAGTAAGAATGCGGAAACAAGTTAAGAGAAAATAAAATGAATATTTGAAAAAAGAGCTACCTATAATACATAAAGAGTTAATTTAAGTAAGTAAATATGTGGAATTTTCTTTTGCATTTTTTTCACAAGAATTTTTGTCAAATATCAATATATAATGTAAGTTTAAATTGTTGTCTGAAGCCCATTCCAAGGAGTATGCTTTTTTCTTAAAGAAATGACAAACATTTTTCTCAGGAGCAGTCACTCTCAGGACTTAACACAATCAACTGCTTTATATTTAAGACAAAATTTTTCAATAAAAAATAACGTAAGAGGTGAAAATAAACCTCTACCTGGAAATCCATCATCTGCCTCAGCATCCCCTGGTCCACTGCCTATACTGGAACTATCCAGACCAATATGCAATGCTTGGAGCTGTGACCGCAGCTGCTCAATGTCACTATCTTTACTGTCCAGTGTCATCTGCAGTTCAATTCGGATCTGGCTCTCTTCTGCTATTTGCTACAAGAGATTAAATTATGTTAAATTAATTGGATACCATATACCTCATAATTTTAATTCAGTAACAATTATGACGTAATAGAAATGTTCTATAACCAATACAATAAAATACTTAAAATACTTCTGCTTCTTAAGTCTTCAACGTAGAGTTCAAAAAGTATTCTTACAGCCTGCATTTCGTTCAGTTCTTTCTGATACTTGATCATCTGCTGAGTCAGCTTTTCCCGTTCAGATTTAAGCTCCATATGTAGCTTTCTGTTCTCTTTCTCTTTTCTCCGCACGTCTGTGTCGCTACCACGCTTGACAGGTTCTTTTCGATTCATGATCTCAGCCAACTTATTCACAGCCTTAAAAACATAAAAATAAATAGGTAAATCAAATAAAATAAATTGTACTGATGGTTCTTGGTAATTCACCAACAGCAAGTTATATGACCACTAATAATCTCTTTCCCTATACACATGGGGCAAGGGGAAATACTGTCTATATTAAAGAACATATTCCCTTCGTTATTCTTTATCTTCTTCCAAATTATGTTAGTTTTTCACTCTCATGTTTTCTGAGAAATGTAATTTAAAATGTTTACAGGTTGGATCTGATGTCACTTTCTACAGCTTTAAGTTTTTAGTTTCAAGACAGACTTCTGCTAGGCAGATCCACTTCTATTCTGGAGGAAGAAAATTTTGCATTGGCATCATATTAGTAAAACAGAGTATGTCCAACCAGAGAACTGAGCATCTGGGACCCACAAAGATTCATGCTGTACATACGCAGCCATAGAACTAGCAGAAGGATGGTTCAAGAGCCAAAGGTGCCTTTTCGGACTAACGCTTTCTTAGGCTGTCAGTAAATGTTCACTCAGTTATTTCTTAAAAGGAAAAAAATTTACCAGGTGACAATAAAAAATTAGGAGGGAATGTGATTTCACATGGAAAAATTACAGAAACTTGAAGTAAACACTGAACTGGACAATGTCAGCCAAATGTAGCTGCGTGCAACCAGGTGAAAATACCAATACACTCAATGACCACTACAGCCAATCTGCAGAGGGAGAGGAACTAGATTTCAAAATCCTCTTTACAGTGTGTCACACCTACTTGAGTTTTGAGCGTTCGCTCTGTGAGCAGCTGCTTCTCAAACTGTGCTTTAATAGCGGCTGCGCTGATCTCCTCATCTTTCAGCCGTGACAGCTCTGAAACACGGGAAAATGTCAAGATTATATTAATAACTACAGCAATGAGAAAACATTAGGCAAATTTAAAATCAACTTTAGTCTTTGTTAATACATACGTTCTTGGGCATCTTTTAATTTGTTATTTAATTCTTCTTTCTCATTTGCAAGATTGGCAACATCACTAGTTAGTGTCCTGTTTGTTTCTTCAAGCTAAAAAATGAAAGTGGAAAAAAAATTATAACCCAATTCAAAATATCTAAGTTATAAAGCAATCATTCAAAATAAAAATAGACTCGAATGATGCTAAAACTCTTATTTTTCTAAGTACATCTATCTCTACACTTTGTGGCTTTGTGGAACATTATGGAACTTCACTGATGAGAATTTTGCTAACCATCAGACCTCAAGAGCACCCCAGGAAGCCAAAACCTGCTCCTTCTCTCAAAAAGCCTTAGCAGCATTTTTTAAAAAATATTTTTATTTATTTATTTGAGAGACAGTGAGAGAGAACATGAGAGGCGAGAAGGTCAGAGGGAGAAGCAGACTCCCCATGGAGCTGGGAGCCTGATGCGGGACTCGATCCCGGGACTCCGGGACCATGACCTGAGCCAAAGGCGGTTGCTTAACCAACTGAGCCACCCAGGTGCCCCCTTAGCAGCATTTTTAATGAGAAAAACACTTAATAAACTAAAAACAAACATTATAACAAAGCACTGTATTTCATCAGCCAGAATAAACATATTTTAGGGTTTTTTTTTTAAATTTTATTTACAGTTATCTGACAGAGAGAGAGAGAAAGAGAGAGAGCAAGCACAAGCAGGTGGAGCAGCAGACAGAGGGAGAGGGAGAAGCAGGCTCCCTGCTGAGTAAGGAGCCTGACATGGGGCTCGATCCCAGGACCCTGGGATCCTGACCTGAGCCAAAGGCAGAGGCTTAACACACTAAGCCACCCAGGCGCCCCAAACAAATTTTAAAATGGTAGTATTTCTTTCAGAATATTTTATTTATTTATTTTTTTTTTTTTCAGTGTTCCAAGTCAGAATATTTTAAAACAAAATAAAATTTTACTAAAGAAGCTGACATCCTTGTTTATTATTATCACAAATCCTACTCCTACTCTTCTTTCCCATCCAAAAGAAACTGTATTATGAATTATGTATTCATCCTTCCCACCCATGACTATACACTTTTCTAACAAACACATAAAACAATAAAGAGTGTGGTTTTGTGTGATTATAAATTGTCCATGATCACACTGTATCTTTCTGTACCTGCTTTCACTGGACATTGTATTAATCAAACTGCGGGCATATAAGGACCATAATTCATTCTACCTGAGACAGTCCTTCCCCCGTCTACCTCGTTTCATCTGTCTGTGTATTCGTCTGTTGAAAAGACATTGGAATTTTGGAGGCACCTGGTTGGCACAGCCACGTAAGCATCTACCTTCAGCTCAGGTTAAGATCTCAGGGTCCTGGGATTGACCCCCAACGTCTGGCTTTGCTTGGCAAGGAGCCTGCTTCTCCCTCTCCCTCTGCCCCTCCCGCAGTTTGTGCTCTCTCGCTCTCTTCTTCCCTCTCTCACATAAATACATAAAATCTTTTTTTTTTTTAAGATTTTATTTATTTATTTTTTTGGCAGAGAGAGATACAGTGAGAGAAGGAACATAAGCAAGGGAATTGGTAGAGGGAAAACAGGCTTCCTGCGGAGAAGGGAGCCCGATGGGGGCTCAATTCCAGAACTCTGGGATCATGACCTGGGCTGAAGGCAGATGCTTAATGACTAAGTCACCCAGGCACCCAATGAATAAAATCTTTTAAAAGAAATGAAATAAGAAAATAAACTTCCACATATCCTTAAGAGCAACCCTCTCGGTCCCCTCCCTGTTTGGGAGCTTTGTACTACTAATTTGCGATCATTCAATAAACTTCACTTTGGGGCACCTGGGTGGCTCAAATGGTTATTAAGTGTGTGCCTTTGGCTTAGGACATGATCCCAGGATCCTGGAATGGAGCCCTGCACTGGGCTCCCTGCTCAGTGGGGAGCCTGCTTCTCCTCTCTCTCCCTTTAGTGCTCCCCCCTGCACAGAGGGGGAGCACCAAAATTCAAAAGATATTTGAATTTTTGCTATTACAAACATTTATGCTGCTATGAAGACTGCCTAAATTTCTCCAGCATATTTATCATAACATAGACTTTCTTTAGATTATGCAAACATTTAAACTTTCATATTTTGAATATTTAAAATACTTAAATAATAAATATTTAAAATTGCCATACCCCTTACTATACTATGCCACCTACATTTACACTCTCCATAGTGGTAAATAAAAATGTCAGTTCCCACATGTCTTTCAAACACTTGAAATTAGTGAGATACTTAATTTTGCCATTATAATGAGTATGAAGTGTTATTTCAAAGCTATTTTATCCAGCCTTTCCTAAATAGTAGTTAGGTTAAGCATCTGCTTATATTTTTAGGGTTTCCTCTTTTGGCTCATTTTTCTTCTATATTGTTCAACTTTTTCTTCATGAGCTTAAAAGAGTGCCACATGTGCTCCTGATACTAGCGCTTGTTTCATGAATACATTACAAATATCTTCTCTCTCTAAGTTGTTTGTTGTCTTCTGCTATAGTAAGTTTTAGATTTCATTCTAATTGTTTAAAATTTTTCTTTTACATTGAGATCTTTATGATAGCTAGAATTTGTGCTCGCTTCGGCAGCACATATACTATGATAGCTAGAATTTATTTTTGTTATGTTGTAAAAGGTAAGGATCTAACTGTATTCCTTTCCCTTTAAAAAGAAAGTCATCCCAAATCATTTATTACAACTAAATCCTTTCCCAGCAACGTGTCTATTACCACCACAACCATATATCACATTCCTGTATGTGCAAGAATCTGGTTCTGGCCTCCCTACTCATTTCCACTGAACGGGATTAAATATCATTGTTCTAATACCACACTTTTTATCCACTATAGCAATTTAATAACAGATTCAACTACATGATACTTTACTTCTCTTTGAAATTTTCATTACAATTTTTTTCAACCTGCATAGGAGTACCTTCATGACAGTTCCAAGATTCCTTTCAAATAAACTTTGTTTAACAAGAAGAAAAAGGCTTATACTGTTTCTGTGTCTGGTATTTCCCTTTTACTTTAGTTTTTTCACTCTGAATTTACCGACAGGTAGACCCACTGGAAGTAGTTCTTTTTTGAGCCTCTGTCTGTCAAACACTGAGAAGCTAATGTTCACTGGATCCAAAATCCTATAGCCGGCATGTTAAGATCTTTCATTTCCATCTGTAGTACCTTCCCTGGTGCTTTTAAGGAAGACTGACGATAAAGTAATTTAATTAAAATTAAAAAAAAAACTAGATATTTTACTTACAGATGCAATTGTAGCATCTTTTTCAGTGAGTTCCTGTTTGTGTCTAGCCATCATCTCTTTGATCTCAAGCTCCTTCATGATTTTCTCTTTTTCCAAATCAGAATATTGTTCTTCAGCAATTGAACGAGCCAGCTGCTCAGAATCTGCTTTGGTCAAGGTGATCTCCAGTTGAGCAGCTAAGGAGTCCCTACGTTTTAATGGTACATTATTTTAATGTCCAGTTTTCATTAGGAAGTCAAAGTTTTTGTCTAATTGTACTTCATCAACAAATTCTTACTTACACTATTGTAGGCAATGTTCTAGAAGAGAACATGACTATGAACAAAAGATAAAAGGATCATAGCTTTACCTTTCCTCCTGTAAGTCCTGTTTCTTCTGTTGTAATTCTTTACAAAGTTTGGTCTTTTCTTCACATTCTTCTTTAAGTTCCCTCACCTGTGTTTTATAGAGGGTCTAAATAACAAAACAGAACAGAAACATATCATTGCCACCACTACCACCATCATCTTCATCATCAATTTTATTTCTAAATTCAAAGTCTATCCAGACAAAGTCAAGTTGGACACACACAAATATGTTCCTGAACACTGAGCAATGCTGGACCCTTGAGCAAATTAATGGTAAATGAGCCTTTCTGGTAAATCAACCAATTAACTAATAAAAGTTCCAATAACAATTTAGAAGATAGATTTTCAACTGGATATCAGACTGAGGTTTCTCATTAAATGACACAGACAGGAAGAACCAATAAAGAGGCAAAAAGATATTACTAGTCTAGACAAAAAAATTTTGTTAGCTTAAATGAAACACAGGGGACATTACTACTTATTTTAAAACCAATCTAAAAAAGTACAAACATTAAAATGACAATTTTTCTTTCACTATGAAAATTCTACCTCAAAAAGCAATCATTTAAAAAAAAGCAATCATTTTTCCTATTATATGTTAATTAAAAAAGTGACTCAAAAAAATCAGCTTGAATAGAATTATTAGGGGAAAAAAGAATTTTTTAATCAACTTCATAAAGTATGTACTTAGAACTATTTTTCTAGCAATGATAATAGGCTTCTGTTAAGCTATCAATAGTCATTTGCCCACTTGTTCTTTTTATATGAATTGTGTAGTACAAAACAACCTATCCAAATCCCCGTCTGATGTTTGCTTTAAGAATCGATTCTAAAGACCAGAGTCTTTCTAGTTCTGCAGCAAAAAAAATTTTTTAATTCTACAAAGATGATCATTTTCAAATTAATGTATCTGGAACTTACTGAGAAATACTGCTCTGCTTCAAGCTGATCCTGAAGTTCTTTCATTTGCCCGTCTGCATCTTGACGTTCTCTGTGGGGACATCGAAGAAAAGGTTCAAATAAGCTACACGCAAAATAAATAAGCAACTCTTGAAATGTGGTCGAGGGAACCACTGGGCATCCCTTGATCCTTAAAAAAAACCAAGAAGTCAAATTATTTACATAATACTAATCATCACTGCATTGTTGTTTTAATTCTCATTCTCTCAGGAGTGTGTATGGACTTTTGAAGTTATAGAACATATAATGATTCATCACTCCAACAGCTAATGAATGAAATGTGTGTGTGTATGCTCTTGTGTTTTAAAATCTTGTTTTAATTTCTAACACTAAAAATATCATTAGATATAACTGACATAAATAAAAATTCGTATAAAGGGGTCCTAAACCAAATAGTGATTAAAGCAGTAATACTAACTTACATAGTCTCAACCATTCACTGTGATCAGCCATTTCTGCCAACCAAGTAGGAGAATTAAAGGACATCTGAAAATTGGTTATCTTAGGATGAGTGAAAAAAATGACAGGGAGGGAAGGAGTGCTCATTTTTATGTTTAAATGTGGATGTTAACTACACAGATCTATACATTTTGTAAAAATTCATTGAGCTCTACCATATCATTTATGTACTTTTTTCCTGTATATATAGTAATCTTCAATAAAGGAATGAAGTTAAATAAAAAATAAGTAAAATAAAAAGCAAGCCTAAAGCAAGCTGGAGAACAACACAACATATACGACACAATTAACCACCTCCCCCAATCTAAAAACACCTCAACCCTGTATACACTTAAAAGGATGTATATAGGAGAGACAAAGGAGGAGGTATGGAAGGATAATGAACAAACTGTTATAGTATGTTCTCTCTGGAAAGATGGAACTAGACTTGCATTCCTAAGGGGGAACATGGGGCACCTGGGTGGCTCAGTTGGTTAGGCATCCAGCTCTTGATTTCTCCTCAAGTCACGATCTCAGGGTTGTGGGACTGAGCCCAGTGTCAGGCTCCATGCTCAGCGGGGAGAGTATGCAGATTCTCTCTCTCCCTCTCCCTTTGCACTCCCTACCCCAACATGTGCTCACTTTCTCTCTCTCTAAAATAAATAAGGGGCGCCTGAGTGGCTCAGTCAAGTGTCTGTCTGCTTTCGATTCAGGTCATGATCTCAGGGTCCTGGGACAGAGCCCTGAATCGTCAGGCTCCCTGCTCAGCAGGGCAGCGGGCTCTCCTTCTGCCACTCGCCCTGCTTGTGTTCTCTAGCCTTCTTTCTCTCTCAAATAAATAAAATCTTTAAATAATTAAACCAATCTTTTAAAAAAAATAAAGGGGAGCATATACTGTTTTCTCTTTCTTTTTAAATACAGTTCTGAGTATTTTACAGGGAGAAAACATTTGAATGCCACTTGGATATTCAAAAATATATACACCAAGAAAGACTCAGATTGAATGATTTAATCATACTCTTTTCAATCTGTGTATTACTTAAAGCTTTTATTCTTATTCTCACTTAACATAATTTGGTCACTTTCTTTACTTCTTGGTTCTTAAAACATTGATAAAAAGTAATCACTCAATATCACTTGTCTGTGCTATATCTGTGTTTTATTATTAAGGCGTGTACTATTAAACATGATGATTCTTATTTTTCTGAGTCAAAAATGTGAAAGAAACGTATATATAAAATATAAAAGGTCCATTTTTAAAATGATCTCATCATTACCAGTTAAGCCCAATTGCGGCAAACCTCAATAGACTTTTAAATCATGAACTCGAAAAGCTGCTATCATTTCTTTATATATAACTTTTAAAAACTAACATTTACCAGGCATTTAAGAAAGTATTTTTTAAAAAAATAACCACACAGTATGCACATGGTTACAATTAAGCAGTACAGAACAGAACAGAAAAAGTTACAATGAAAAGCAGCAGTCTCCGTATCCTAATCCTCCTCCTTAGCCTACTCCTACTCCCCGCCCAGAGGAATTTCCTTTATTTCATTTCTGTGTTTTGTTCTTTTGACAGTTACTTCCACATCTCAGCTTATTTCTGGACACAAATTTAAAATACTACTTACCAGTTCTCTGCTCTAAGAGTACCAAGTGAGCTCTTACCATCCCTAACCTCTCCGACCCCTATAATACAGTTGTATCATTGGCCTCAGCCACATAACCACGCTTTACTGCATACTGCATCAACCGTAAACCACAACAACTCCCACCCCCGCGTCAGTTTTTGATGAGAACTGCAACACTCCCATCCTTTCTTTTGTTTTTGAAATTTCATGAGAAAATGTCTAAATGTGGGTCTTTTCTCTCTTATTTTCTGAGTCCTTTCAATCCAAAGACTTCTCTTTCAGCCATGGGAAACTGTTTTCTATTTCTTCTTTTTAAAAGATTTTATTTACTTATTAGAGAGAGGGAAAGAGTGCAAGCACACATGAGCAGGGAGAGGAGAAGGAGAAGCAGACCCCCCATGCCGAGCAGGAAGCCAGACTTGGAGCTCAATCCCAGGACCCCGAAATCATGACCTGAGCTGAAGGCAGACACAACCGACTAAGCCATGCAGGCACCCCTATTATTTAATAACTTCCTTCACTCGGTTTCTCTGGACTTCTTTGTCTGGTGCTAGAACTCCTGGGACCAGTCTCTGTGTCTTACCTATTTCTCCCATAACTTCCATGTCATTCCCTTTTGTTCCATGTTTGATGAAATTTCTTTGGATTTTTCTTTGAACCATCCTAATAAATGTATATGAGTCGTTTTTAACATTTGACAGCTCTTCCTATTCTGGCTGCCCTTTTTGCATTATGTCAGGTTCTTGTTTAATGGAAGTAGTATCTCCTAGAAGTTTTGATCAATACTACTTATTACCAATAGCCTTTTTTTGGTTTGTGCTTCTTTTGTTTATTTCTCTTCTTCCCTTGATATATTTTTCATCTGGGGATATGTTTCCTTTTTCTTTATCATAGTCTTTATCCTTAGTACTGCATACTATCCTCAAATGCTAGTGATACTTGGTTATTCACTTACAAAGGAGGTGGTATTTTAATTTTAAATTTTACTATCTATGCATGTGGAAGTGATTTTCTAACTGGCAAACTTCAGTTTAAGATGAGCGGCTTAAAAAGCCACATAAGCAGGGGGACCCCTAAAAGGCAAAAGGAGAATTTCGTCCATACTAGCAGTTCTAATTCTCTGCAGAGGATATGCCCAATTTCTATAGAGGGATTGCTCTGTAGGAACCCAAGCAGTGGTAGTGCCTGGCTACAGACATTTCTGGAAGGGTTGGTAGGAAGAGTATGATCAGCAGATTGTTCCACTTATAGCATCAGATCTTACTCTAGCCCTTCAAGGTACTTGATTTGAATAATGAAACATTTTCTTCTTCACTAATATCTCACTTCATATATACTCCTTGCTGTTGCTTTCCTTGCACTATACACCATTAGTGAGGTTTCCACTTGCCATAACCTCTTTGCTAAAGAAACTTCTAATCTTCCAATCCATTGTAATTCTTGATATGTGTTTATGCATTTAAAAAAATTCCCTTACTAAAGGTTTTACTGGCATCTTGGAAGGAAGAAAAGATACACATGTTAACCATTTTCAAATGCAAGCCTACATAACACTTCATATGTAAATTCCCATTGCATATATGTATCATTTTATCCTGGTACTTCAATTACTTATGTACCCATTTTAGCTCTCCTGAAGGAGTAACTTCTGATAAAATGCTACTAAGATTCTTAAAGGTAGGAAATGCAGCTAATTCATCTTTGAGTCTCCCATAATGACTATAAGTGCCTTACATATTCATACAACATTGGAGAATGTACTATGTGCAAGACATTAATCAGGGGTTGGAGAGAACAAAACATAAAAAAGAGATAGTTGCCAATCAGGGAACTTATAATGTACTACATGGTTAAGACAACAAATATGAGTTCTTCACAGATAAGGAGTTAGGAACTGAGGAATTAAGAAACAACAGATCCATGCGTACTTACAAAGAAACAAGGGGCATATATACTAAGGTACTATAAATTTGGTATAAACAAAATGTAATTAGAACAACAGAGGAAACACAAGCTAGATGTTTAATCAGCTCTTACATTCATATAACCACTATGGCTAGAATAGATACTATGGATACTACAGACACAATGGAGAATATCTATTTAGTCAAGTTGTTTTAAGGGTCCACAGCTTGCACTCTTGACCAAAACTGGGCCAATGAATTCCATCCTAGAACTTCGGGTATTTTCTGAAATTGGGTCCAGAAAAGTAATATCAGTCTCTCCAAATAAATGAAGCTATAAGGCATATCTCTAGAGCCTGTCCTTCTTGGAAGACCAAGTTTTCTGTTAAGTGGAAAAAGCTAGGTCTAAATGGGAGAAGAATATAGCTAATATATAGGGCAAACAAACAAAGATGAAGATCCCTAAATATTGTTCAATTTCTAGTTCTAATTTTCAAAAGTTGAAATCTCATCAAGTTTAAGAGTCCAGGTTTACCCAGGCAACAGATCAGCAAAAAAAATCCTCAAAATCTTTTTAATCATCCTTTCCCAGATCGTGTCAATATTTGAATGCTTGACCATCCTTTACTAAGTAGTGTCAATCTTATTGACCTGTTACAGGTATGTAAAAAGCAAGCAATTAGCAATGATGAGAAGAAGAGAGGAATAGTAGAAGTAGTATAGCAGGTTGTATATACATATTTTTTAAGATTTTAATTATTTGTCAAAGGGAGTGCATGCACAAGCAGGGGGAGTGGCAGGCAGAGGGAGAAGCAGGTTCCCCGCTGAGCAGGGAGGCCAATGTGGGACTCCAGCCCAGGACCTTGGGATCATGACCAGAGCCAAAGGCAGATGCTTAACAAACTGAGCCACCAAGACATCCCTGCAGTACAGCAGTATTAACAGTAACAGTTGTACTAGTAATGGCCCCTACTGTTTATTGTGTGCTAGATACTGTAAATGTATCATTGTCATCCTTTCAGAATGCCTAACAAGGAAGCTCTTACTGCCCCTTTTTTAGGTTTTACAATAAAAGGCTCAAAGAGGGGGCCTTTTATTGTAAAACCTACAAAAAAGTTTTGTAAAAAAAAAAAACTAACAAAAAATTTAAAAATTTAAAAATTTGTATGTTTGTTTAATAATCAAACATGTCCAAGTCCCAGAAACCCCTCAAAGAGGGGGGCACTTCAGTCAGTTAAGTGTTCCAACTCATGATTTCAGCTCAGGTTATGATCTCAGGGTCCTAGGTTTGAGCTCCGCATTGGGCTCTGCGCTTAGCGGGTCTGCTTGAGGATTCTCTCCCTCTGTCCCCACCCACCCTGCTCACACTTTCTCACTCTCTCTCTAAAATAAATAAATAAATCTTTTTAAAAAAAAACTCGGAGAGGTTAAATATTTTGCCTGATGTTGGTCAGCTAGTAAGTAATGGGACTGGAATGCCTATCTTTCAATCTGTATCCAAAACCTATGTTCTCTCCAAATAACTGGGATCCAATAGGAGCTTTGAGCATGATTCAGAAGTAATTATACTACTAATGACTGAATGGAACAAACTTTAATGGTATATGTTCATCTTGGAAGGATTTTAGAACTGTTTTCTATTTTCTAAGTAAATTAAGTGAAATACTAAAGTATATCATAAATGATTTAAAAATTTGTATGTTTGTTTAATAATCAAACATGTTCAAGTCCCAGAAACTAAAAGAACAAACAGAAAGCACATGGACAATAAGCATGAAGAGCGGTTCTGGGAAGGAATCTTAAGAGCATGAAGTGAAAATCCCAGACAGTTTCTTCAACTCCAACAGCAACATTCTATCATTATATCATAATAAGGTAGAAGAAGTAAAAAATCACTGGGGAAGCAAATATAATCTTCTCGAAGGACAACATTGGCACTCAACACATTACTTATAGAGAAAAAAGGAGCAAATGTGGTCAAGACTATGACAAGATCAAAAGAAAATCCCCAGGTAAATCAAAATTAAAATAATTTACATGTGGATAGTTGTACATATTAATAAAACTCTGTCTCAAACAATTTACTTACTTTCGAAGTTCAGCATTCTGCTTTTCCAAGCTCATTTTCATTTCCATGAGATGATTATTTTCTTGTTTTAACTGCTTTTCTGACATTTTTAGTGTGTTAACTTGCTGTGTTTGCATCTTCAAGTCATTTTGTGTAAGGCAGCGCTTCTGAGTTTCCTGCTCTATTTTTAATGTCAAATTTCTAACCTAAAAAACAAATTGTCTACTTGATAAAATGTAAGTAATTATTGGCTTTTTCTTATCAATGAAGCTTGCAGCAAATATAATCATGCAAAACAGACCTTTGGCCTTAGGCACTTAATTCATTTCACGGTAAAATAGTTTTTGTTATTTCTCATGTCCTATTTTTTTAAATAAAATATGATCTTTAAGGTAAAAATAACTTAAAAATTTTAAAAATTATGATTCACCATTTAGCATACTGGCCAAATTCAGTAAAATTAAAAGGTTGCAGAATATTTTATAAGAAAAAATTTTAAATTATGAAGCCATCATTATATATCATTACAGATAAACCTAAGTTGACTATGAATTTATTACATAGTTTATTACAGTTCTTAGTAAACTTAATACTCACATCCTCATTTAGCACATCTTTCTGTTTAAGGAGTTCATTTATTTTCTGCTGTGACTGTTTGAGGTCACAGTCAAATATGGAGCATCTCTTTTCAGCTTCCAGCAATAGGTTCTCCACTTTCTGCTTTAACGTCCTTTCCTCCAAGAGCTTTTTCTCCATTTCTATTGCCACAAAAATGGACATAATCATGAATTCACAAACAAAAGAAGCCTATCAAATACATGACACAGTGCTATAGAAATTACAGCAAATGACGATAGCTTAAAAACATTTTTTTAAATTTCCAATTTAATATTTTCATTACTCAAATGTCAAGTTTTATGCTTGGAAATCAGGCATTTATTTTGTTTGCAGTGTGGAAAAATCTACCACACTGCAATATGACATCCATTCCACTGGAAGTAAAATAATTCTGCCTTTACTGATGGTTCTAAAAGAGCCTTACATCTCTTTAGTAAAGATTTATTTATTTTTCTGTTACTCTGTGCCTCTCGGTGTTACTCTTCTTACCCTAAAACATTCCAGGTAGACTTTTATGTCTATGGCTCTTTCCATATTAGCATATTAATACGCAGAGGATGACAATTATATTTTGGGGAAATGGTAAAGGACAAGACTCTGGGACCAAACTTCCTGAGGTTAAACTCTAACATGTCCTAATTATTTGCCTAGGCAAGTTAATTAACCTCTCGGAGGCTCAATTTCCTCATCTCTAGAATGATGATAACAGCACCTATCCTCCCTCGCACGGATGTTATGAAGATTCCTAGTTAATATTTGTGTGGCACTTAAATGCTGCCTGGCACATGACAAGCATTTATTAAGTGCTTACTATTCAAGGAGAATGTTTAATGACTGGAGGAGAATGTTCACAGTATTATTTTAGCAGAAAAAAACGCAGAACAGTATAAAAAATTCAGAAAATGTACAAAATATCCTCTTGATTAGTAAGACTGTGGTTAATCTTTACTTCTTCATACTTTCCTGTATTTTCTAAATGATTTGCAATAAACTTTTAATTGTTTTATTAATCAGAAATGGCTTTTAAAAACCTTTTTATTTTCCCCAAGATTTTATTTATTTGAGAAAAAGAGACAGAGTATGAGCAGGGCGCAGGGCAAAGGGAGAAATAGATTCCTTGCTGAGCAGGGAACCAGAGGCAGGGCTCCTTCCCAGGACCCCACGATCATGACCCGAGCTGAAGGCAGACACTAAACCAACTGAGCCACCCAGGCAATCCTTTTTAAATCTTGAAATGAAAAGCAGGCAAGGTCTATGTCTAAGCAAGTGATTTCGTATTAAATACCAGTAATTACCATTAAAGAAATTACCTTTTGATGTACTGATTAGAAAATCTATTCAAATTCAATTGGGCTCCTCTGCTCTTTCATATCTAATGCTTGATATCTGATTATCATTTATTATAGTTATATAAACCTATGATTTTCAGTTTTTAAAGAACTGTCTTCAAAGGTATGGAAAAGGGACGCCTGGGTGGCTCAGCTGGTTAAGTGGCTGCCTTCAGCTCGGGTCATAATCCCAGTGTCCTGGGATCAAGTCCCACATCGGGCTCCTTGCTCGGCAGGGAGCCTGCTTCTCCCTCTGCCTCTGCCTGCCACTCTGTCTTCCTGTGCTCGTGCTCTCTCTAACAAATAAATAAATAAAATCTTAAAAAAAAAAAAGGTGTGGAAAAAATGAAACTTCTTCACATTCTACTAGTAACAGCCAATATTTCTAAGTACTTTTCCCCTATCATTTACTCGATTTTCACAACAACCTAATACTGTCTCTTTAGAGGGAACAATGCACCAAAAGAAAAAAAAAAAAAAAAAAGATAAGTAACTATGGACAAGGTCACATAACTAGTAACTCATTAGTAAGCCATATTCTTAATCAAAGGAAGCCATGACATGCAGTAGAAAGAAGAAAGGCTTTTAGACCCGGACATGGACAGATGTACTCATTATTATTATTATTATTATTTCTGCAACTCAGAAGCCAACCCTGTCAACAATGAAAAGAAACACACCCGCCCCCCAACAATTCACCCTAACGTGGGCACAGAGAATAGAAAGGGGCACAAGTGAACTTACTGAGGTGATGAAAACAGATTCTATAACTTGTTTTGAATGGTGGTTACATGTGTATATTACAATGTGAAAATAGTATCTGCATTTTATTGCACCTAAATTATACCTCAAAAGAAATTGAACTCTATCTTCTAAGCCACTGATAGGGAAACATGGCCCACTAACTTCCTCTCTTGTAATTAGAATTTTTTTAACTAAAGCCCTCAATCAATCTCAAAATCCTTAATTAGTAACTTATACTAAACTGATTTTAACCAAAAAATCTCCAATTTCAATTACATTCAATAATTGAAAACCTATTTTTTTGCTAAGCTATTCATAAATGTTATGCTTCAGTATGAAATAAAATTCCTGCTTAAGAGTTCTATAAATCTGTCACAAGAGTATTTTATTAATTTCCTATGGAACTTCAAATCCATCATAATTATAAACAGTCAGGAAAACAAGAAATTATCCTAAGACAATTCCAAGATACATACTGGTTTGTGGAAAAGTCAGCTCTGCTATCTTACCCCATATTCCTTAGAAGTGGATAACACTTTGACCAAATCTAGCTGTATCTTCATCATGCCAGAGTTCAAAATATTCAATGAGCTTATATTCTCGTTAGGCCAGGTACTATTTTTTGAAACATTTATTTTGCATAAACTGTCAACAATTTTACTATACAAACTGGTGAAATGTCAAACTAAATATTACAGGAAGAGGAAATCCCCCCAAATCTGAATAGATAGATCTAGAACCTTATGCTCTGTGTGCCTGTTACTATTGATTCCATTGAAATATTAATTTCTCTCTGATCCTTAAATTTGGTTGAGTAATTTTGTGGTTGGGCCTTACTATCTTAGAAATGATTGTTGCCATAAAGGAAAAAAGTGATGTAAAGCTTCCCTAATCGTTTTTTCTCTCAAGTTCCCAATATTTGACAATAAAATATAAAAAAATGTTTTTCAAAATCAAAGAGTTGACTACAGAATCAATTCTTAGTACAATGCTGCAGCAAAACTCTTAGAAAAAAGCATACCTTTCATGGCTTCTGATTTTGCTTCTTCAATGGATTCATAAATCTTATTTTTATCAGCCAGCCGTGCTTTTGTAGCCTTATGCTCAGCTTCTTCTTGTTCCAAGCTCTGCTGTATAACTTTTAGTTGGTACGTCATATCTATTTCCATGTTGTTCTTTTCCTATTAAAGATTTAAAATAGCAACTATCAACAAAAAAGACTGGCTCACAATTTCAAAGACTTATAAAGTTGTTTTTTACAGACTAGGAATGTTCAATACCTTTCCTCCCCTCTTCACTCAAACACTGTATAAAATGATGCATGGAACCCACCTCCCATGGCGCCCACGTCCCATCTCTCCACTCTACCCTGGAGATCTACACTGGGAGCCTTTTATCTCAACAGAGTAACCAATGAGATTCTCAACATCAGATTCAACAAACACTTTTCAGTTTTTATCTCATTTAGACTCACTGTTGCCCTTGAAACTATTTCCTTGACATACCTGACACTGAACTCACTTGCTGTTCTCATCTTTTATGTCACTTACGAAGTCTTCCCCAGCTGCTCCTTGAATGAATGCTGGTGTTCTCTGGAGGTAGTGTTCTTCAGCCACAAAGCTTCTCCCCTTCCTATATCATTATTTCTCACTTTTAAAACATATCCAATATATATCTAAAGATAAATTTTCAGGATTCTCTACCATTTACCCTCTTATATTGCACATAAAGGGACTTGCTTTAAGTTGGGAATCTTTAATAACAGATTTCAATTTCTATATATCCTCAAAAAGATTTTCTAATTCTTTGTTCTCTATAGTTTGTATCATAAGTGTAGATATTTCTTTTATTTTTCAAATAAATCTCCAATCCTGAAAATGATTCCTTCAATCCACCAACAGAGTAATCTACTCTGCCCTGAAAAACCACTACTCTAACCAACCTCTTCCCAGACAGGTTCTTTAATTCACAGGCGTTAGCACTTCTGTACCAATGACTCTCAAGTATTTCTAGTTTCAACAACCAGTTTACTGATGTTGTAAACATCCCAATTTGGCTGACTCACACACACCTCAAACTTAGAGGACTAAAATGGATTTGTCATTGTCTCTTCTAAGAGCTGTTTACCTTTATTCATTGTAGTTAGCAGTACCATTATATATCTTGCCACAAAGTAGGAACCTAGAACTCATCCTTATTAAGTACCACACACATGCCTCATCTAATCAATCACTAAGTGCTGCCCAAATATTCTTCCTCCAAATATTTCTCACCTTATTTCCCATCCTTTTAACCACTGTACTAGTTAATTCTCCATTATCTGAGTTACTGAAAAAGCCTCTGACTAATCTCCCTACTACCTCTTATCATGTCCTCCCCTCAAATTTATCCTCTACAAGGTACACAATGATCTATCTTAAATCTACCTCTAGTAACAGCACCCAATTTAAAGTCCTTCAGTGGTTAGTCCATTACTTACAGAAACTAAGCTTAAGAGAGTATTCAAAATCTTACATGATCTAGATCATTTGGGTCACTAAATTCCTCACACTAAGCATTAGGACCAAACCGGTGACTTCAGGCCAATTTTGGTCTGATGTCTATTTTCGTAAAATTTCCCTGGCATATAGCCACACCCATTCCTTTATGTGCTACAGTAGAGCTGAGTTGCAACAGAGACCATTTGGCCTTCAAGTCCTGAAATATTTCTTGTGTCTTCCTTAAAAGATTAAAATGTGTTGACTCCTGCTCTGTACTCCAGAAATACTGGGCAGTTTGCATTAAGTAAATCAACTATGCCTTTTTTATTTTCCATCCTCTGTAACTTTTGCTCATGCTGTCTTCCCCAACTCAGAATGTGCCTTTACCCACCCAACCAATCCTGCCCTGTCAGACGGGGCCTTTTCTCCTGTGCATCCAATATACCCTGTTCATTCTTCTAGCATTCTATGTACCACGCTGCATTAGAATTATCTGTGTACCTTATTACTTTAGAACATACTCATCAGATTGTGAGAATTTTTTAAATTAATTTTTTTTTAAAGTAGGCCCCATGCCCAACATGGGACTTGAACTCGTGATCTTGGGATCAAGAGTCACATGCTCTACCATCTGAGCCAGTCAGGTACCCAACTGTGACACTGTTAAAGGCAAGCAAGGACTATATCCTGTATTTCTACCACAGATGACACATTTAAATATGTAAACAAATGAATAAATAAGTGAACAAAAACACCACATTAACTCCACAGAGTCTAGAAATTAGCCCTGGCTTATAGTATTTTTAAGAATAACTTGTAAATGCCAAAAGCCATGATAACTTTCTATCATTTTTAAGACATATTCTAAGTCAAAATTTGAGTTTTCCTTGGATCCCTAGGGATAAACATCCACTGAAAGCATTCTGATTTCTCTTATTTTTTTTAAGATTTTATTTATTTTTGAGAGAGAGAAAGCACACAAGCAGGGGCAGAGAGAAAGGGAGAGGGAAAAGGAAAAGCAGACTCCGGGTTGAGTAGACAGTCCGATGTGGGGCTCGATCCCAGGACCCCAGGATCATGACCCAAACTGAAAGCAGACACTTAACCAACTGAGCTACCCGAGCGCCCCTGATTTCCTTTCTTTTAGAGTAAGTTTTCCAATCTGATATTTTATAGTCATTTCCTTAAAAATATATAAAGCTGAACATGTTTTACCTTTTCCAAATCAGTAAGTTTCTCCTGTAGTTGTCTCTTCTCCATCTCTGCTTTTGCTAATAAGGTTTTGCCGTTCTTTAAATCTTCTTCTAGGCCAGATATTCTGCCTAAAATTGCAACATTTTAAAAACAATAAGCCCACAGAGTATGTACATGTTAAATTAAGAGTAAAAAATTTTAAAAATCACCTCATAGTTTGGAGGTATTATTTATGAGCAGTTTTTTGGTTTTTTTTGTTTTTTTTTTTCTTTTAATTTGGATACTATTAGTTTATTATAAAAGACATGAAAATTATTTACATGATGAAAGATTTCACAACTTCACTGGAATGGGCAGCTTCACTTCATGCCATTTTAATAATGATTTCAGTCCACATACTTTCCAAGAATGTCACCATCTCTAAATAAGAAATAATCCGTGTCATCTAGAACTACTTTGGTGCCTCCATATTCTGGGAGAAGAACTTTATCTCCAACTTTCACATTAACTGGTTGAATCTCTCCACCCTTTCCTTTAGAGCCGGATCCAACAGCTACTACTGTTGCTTTCAACACTTTTCCTTGAGATTTTTCTGGAAGCATGATTCCGCCTTTGGTTACAGTTTCAGCTGCACTCCTTTCAACTAAAACTCGGTCAAAGAGGGGAAGAAACTTTCTAAACGCCTGTCCTGCCATGACTCCGGCCGCCGCAGTCCGTACTCCGCTCTAGAGCTGCCGCCGCTGCTCTATGAACAGTTTTTTAAATTGTTGGTAGAGTGCCTTATAATGAAGCCAACTGAAAATCAAGGGGCTAGTTTTACAAGTTAAAATATTTCAACCTATTTTAAAGTAAACCTTCTATTCGTAAAAGTTTGTATCGATGCATTTCCAACACCCTAACTTCACATAACAGAGTAGTATATTCAGAAACGTGATACTCGAAGACATTATCCACCATGAAAAGTTATTTCCAAAATGCAAATCATCAAGATGAATTCAAGTGTAATCTCTACTTTAATACCTTGTAGATCATTAATTATCTCCGATCCATGAGTTCGGTCCCTCCTTTCAGATTCTAGAACTGACTGAAGATTGATAAATTCCTTTTCGAGTTTTAACTTGGCAGTCTCCAGCAGGCAATTTTTATCTTGAAGATCTCTATTGTTAGATTCCAGCTGCTGAATCTGTTTTGAACTTTCTGCCTGGGTTTTTCTTAACCGGGCTGCAGTATCAGATTCTGTTCTCAGCAAAGCATTGGTTTCATCCAGCTGATATTCCATTCAAAATCAAACAAACAACAACAAACACAGGCATATATAATGAAAATATTTCCATTTAGTACCTCATTACAAACTATTTAAAATAAGAAAAAAAAGTAAAAATCTTTTCCTTATGATTTCCCTTGAAAATGAGAGGCAAAGAAGGCCATTTTGTAACATCGCCAACTACAAGTCTTACTGATAAGTCATTAAGAAAATTCAATGATCTTTACTACAACTGAGATCAACCTACTTGTCTCTGGAGCTGATTCACTTTCTCAGTAGATATTTGAGAGTTCTGATTTCTTTTTTTCAAATCTTCAAGTTGATCCTTTAAACTGTTAACTATGATAAAAAGAATTTTAGTGGCAAGCTTCAACACAACATACACATACACACACAATTTCTTTCTTGGTAAGTATTTAATATTCTACACTACAAACCATCATTTTCCAAATTTCGTTTCTTGTCTGCTTCGTGATCAGCTTTCCGCTGATATTCTGCATTTTTGTGCTGAAGAAGTGCCTTTTCTCTTTCTAATTGTCTTAAAGCTGATTCCACACTTTTCCTTAAAGTAATCTGAAATAATGCTTAAAGTTATTACCAAAGGAAAGTATGCATAAAAATAAAAGAAAACAGTATTTCAAGCAGATAAAAGACACCTTTAAAAATAAGCTGCAACTGCTGTTTTGTTAAAATTCACAATGTTTTCCATTATTTTCAAAATAGCACACCTCTCTTAACTTATCAAGACCAGTATTCACTACTGGAAGTCAAACTTTCTGAAACATTCCATTACCAATGAATCATCTTCACTTGATATAAACGTTATGAATAGAAATTTAAAAGAAGAAACAATAGTTACTTTCTGTTGTTAAGCCAAGTAATTTAATATAAATGCAAATTTCTTTCTTGCATTACCTACACATGCTAAAATTAACTCAAGTTTGCAAAAACATAACAAAATGAAGTCTATCATCATGCTTATCCTGTAATTTTAGTCCTGTTCACCAATGCTAGAGGTAGGTCTTATTATATACCAAGATAGTATTAATACGGGTCTAAGAGAACTCTGCAGCTAGGCCAGGCATCAAAACTCTTAGTGAACAAAGGTGTTAATAAAAGCATAGAGGAACTTTACCTCTTCCTCTAGTTCCTTTGCTACTTTCTCAAGGCGAGTATTAACAGATCTGGAGAATTTCAAAAGAAATAATAAGTAAACCTCTAATTCATAATAAAAACATCTTACTATAAATTTTAAAATAATCAAATAATTACTTTGTAGCTCTTCCTTTTAGGTTAACACGTTTAAACTTCAATTTTAACATACCACACTGAACTAGCCACAAAACATACTTGCACTTTTGCTCTAGCTCCTCTTTGGCTTGCATCTCAGTGCTAAGATGTTCTTCTAATGTGTATAATTTTTTCTGAATCTGTCAGAAAATAAGATACTATAATTAGAAAGTTTAGTCACACTTAAAATATAAAAGCCTCAAGAAAACAATGACAAGCTGTTTTGTGAGCTGAATATAACCTCATCTATAATGGTACATAAAGTTTCTGTAACTTCTTAAAGATGTGATTTCTAGTGACAGAGGAAAAAAATCCTCTAACTCCTGCTCTCTATCACACTACACACGTATGCAAACATGTACATGTCCACACCACATAAACATATGAGTGAGAAGCTCTAAACTTGGCAGAATTCTTGTATGACACCAAGAAGTGTCATTATGAATTGACATTATGAATCGTTCATTATGAATAAAGGATATCCTCCACTGTTCTTCCACAGATTACTTATATAAAATACTGTCACAATGTGTACTTATAAGATGAAAAGTTCTATTTCTGAAACAAATACTTGGAATATTTGAACTTGCTCAAAAATATATTATTGCTCTTAAAGAGAAGAATTTAAGCTCTTCTTTGTATCTTTCTACACCATGCCAGGAACAGTACTAAAAGTTATAATCAATAACTCTTGATGAATAATATCTAATTGATCATAAGTCATTTCCTTGCCGTTCTTTGTGTCTTCTTCAAGGCCAGATATGTTGGTCTTTAAATAACTAAAATCAGAGAAAGTATTAAACAGTCCACTTTTGGAGATTATCTTCTTCATAAAGGATTTAAGTTTTTTAGTTCCTTTGTGCCTTAGGTATAGTGGCACTTTACAGATGTTGTCTCATTAATCCTAACAACAACCGTAGAATACAGTAGTGTTGGGGTGCCTGGGCAGCTCAGTGGATTAAGCCGCTGCCTTCGGCTCCGGTCATGATCTCAGGGTCCTGGGATCGAGTTCCGCATCGGGCTCTCTGCTCAGCAGCGAGCTTGCTTCTCTCTCTCTGCCTGCCTCTCTGTCTACTTGTGATCTCTCTCTGTCAAGTAAATAAATAAAATCTTAAAAAAAAAAAAAAAAGAATACAGTAGTGTTGTATCTACTCAATAAAGAAACTGAAATTTTAAAAAGGTGAATAACTGGGCCAAGATAGCTTAGCTAATAAGTGGCTGTGCCAAAAATCAATCCAAGTCTGTTAGACCCCAAGGCTAATGTTCTTTCCATTATTCTTTCTATAGTGATTGGGTTCCCCATGTTTCTTAAATATTTTATAAATTTTATACAAAACTATTATTTTCCTAGTAAGAATATACAGGCCAATGAACAAGTCAAGTTAACTGCTTTCGGCTGCTATTGTATTAGAATAATTTGATCACACTAGTTTTCACATGTTAATCAGTTACATATCCTTGATAAATAAAACTAAGAAAATAACACAATACATATTTAAACAATAGATCCATAAGGGCAATAAGGAAAGGAATACTTGGTAGAAAAAAGTTGGGAACTTCTCTCTCAGGCAGATGTAGTACTCCAAATGCTAGGTGGAAAATGGCTACATCAAAACACTGCTAGAATGAAGCACTTTTTCAGTTTTTCAACATACGTGACATCAACATACCTCTTGGCTTTCCTATTTAAAACAAAACAGAAAACACAGAAATTTACAATACTTGTATGCTTTATAAAATTCCCAAGAGAAATCATACCAGAATTATCTAACCAACTTTCTAATTTTCTATAAATTTTAAGGAGAAAAATGTTTAGCATACTCATTAATGTGTATGTGTGGATATGATTTACTTTTGTAGTTAGAAATTAGAAGCCACAAAATATGTTAATAGTTTGATAAAATCACCCTTTATCTGAATTCATTCTTAAACACTCAAAATATTACTTCCTTCACTATTTTTGTACCCTTATACCTTATTATCTATATATACTCTTTTATAGTACTAAGATTATAAAATTTCCTGATATTTTATTTGCTTATAAACCTATTCTATCACTTTTGCTACTAAAACTAAGCCTAAAGCCATATATAATTCATCTTTTTACTAGCCATTGTATCTTATACAATAATACCTGCCAAATAAATTAATCATTTAAATGTTCTTTGAACTATATTACAACAGAGAATGCCATCTACGATTCAAAAAGTAGCATCAAATGAACTTTTTAAGCGCATGGATACCACTAAATTAATTGAACATATGATTAAAATAAAGTAGTAAAAACCTATACATACTTCATTTTTCCTTGATTGTACTGAATCATTTTCTCTACAAGGTGAAGAGTCACTTAATAACCTAGAAGGAAAGGCAGGAAATAAGTCTTTTGGATGTCATTTTAATCCATTTCCTAATACCACCAAATTATTATCAGAATTAAATTCCAGCCACAAAGATTTTTTTTTCTGACCACTTCAACATAATTTAAATGAAGCAATGTTTTCCCCTGTAGATATTTATCATTGGATGTTCTAGACTTTAATACTGTTAAGACTGCAGTCACTAGATGGGCTATGCATTGCCCCTCTTCATCTCATTTTGAGTTCCTATAACTATTTTATCAAGAAATCTAGTAAGACATCTCTCCTCCTTCTCAAAGATAACATCTCTTGATTCCCAGGTCTTAATACATAAATCCTCACTTTTATTTAATTGTCAATCTCTCTGAGTCCTCCCTCATTGCCTATAAATATGCTTGGGTTTATCAAGGCACTCATATCCTCATTTTAGTGAGCATTACAAGAGTGTTTAGAATACTATCGTTAGCAGGATGGCCAACTCATCCTGGTTTGCTGGGGATTTTCTGAGTTTCAGCATCAAAATCCCTTGCCATATCCTAGGAAGCCCCTCAGTTCTGGGCAAACCAAAATGCTTGGTCACCCCTACCATTACATACATGGAAGTACCAAAAGTTTCTCAAACATGTTTCTCAAATGTCTCTAATGCCTCACTCCTCACTGCCTGTCAAAGTTGAAAGTCCCTCAGTATAGCGCACAACAGTCATCTGCTGCTTTATTCTTCCTTTGAACTTCAACTCCAATATAGTTTTTAATCTTTATACCCAATACTCACCACAGCCAACCAGTATTTATTGGCTTTGTGCCAGACTCTGTGCTACATGGAGGGATTACAGCCAAGAAACCTAAAGTCTCATTAGGTCCTCCAAATGATCGTAATACAGTAATATGCACCTTGTGTTTGGGCCCCACTAGACCACACTACTATGCTCCCAATGTGTGCCAACATGCCACACTTTTGCTCCCATTGTTCATCTCCCCACGACTCTCACCTAACCTCCCCACATCTTGGCCACTCAAAACTTTTTCTTAGCTTTACAAACACCCCCCTCCTTCCCTGAGGTCTTACCTGACTCCATATCCCACCCCCAGAGATGTGACTTTTATTTTTCTCCTGAACCATCTTAGATATTTTGGTACCTTTCTTAAGGCAAATATCATATTTCTATCCTTTATTATGACTATATTATTCTCTTATATCCCTTATTACCAACCTTATTAGATGGTAAGCTCCTTCAAACATATTTAGTCTTACTCTCTATTACCCCAAAGAATATAGAAGAGTGCTTTGCATACATTTGTAAATGAATAACATTCAGGAATAATGGAACTAAATGAAAAATAACTTTCAATGGTCCTTTTTTAAAACACTCAAAAGTTTAAAACAAATGAACACTTTTTTATCTTCTGTAATCCAGAGTATTATAGTAAGGTAACTCTTTACAGCTAAATCCTGAAAGGAATAAAAATCTAACAAATCACATACAAATTTTCTCTATAGTAGGTAAATCCTATAAAAGGCAGCTGGTTTCCCACAAAAGCTTTAGGAATTGGGAAGGTTTCTACATCTCCTTTATCATCTTCAATGTCATCAAAATTGCTGCTGTCTATGTCACTGCTGAGTTCAGGTACTACAGGAGCTGCGGCTGTTCAAAGAAAAGAAATGGATTATTTTCTTCATAATCAAAATATATATTAACCACCCAGATTTAATATATATTAATACCAACACATTATACATCAATAATATATAATTAATCAATAACATCATGATTTACTATAGAAAATTTGGTAACATGTTTTACATTCTATGATTTCAAAAACTAAAATTTTATTAAGTATTTTATTACTACATTGGAGCAGGTTTGAATATAGATAAATCAAACAAGGAGAGCAATATGATATTATTCTAGGTATTAAAATTGTAAGCAGCAATAATTTGCACAAACATTCTTTAGCCTTTGGCCTTTCACATTCTTTAAAATATTTTTACTCTTAAAATGAATTAATGTCAAATATACATGAAGTTAAAATGAATTACTATGCTTACTCCAGTATTCATCAAAGTATGGTCTACATAATTACTGATTAATTCAAAGAAATTAAATTCAAATTAAGGGATAGTCCCCCATTCTGAAAATTATTGAGATCCATAAAAAACTTACAATTTAAGAAATCTGTTTATTATAAAGGTATTAAAAAATATTGATAATGAATACATATTAGTTTAAGATACTGAGGAACATTTAGTTATAAATACTGCAAGAGAACAAATTTGAAATAAAACCTCTGAATTAAAAATCAGTTAGCATTAAGTGTAACAAACATGATTACTAATTCAAAATAGGGATCAATTACTGAGATTTAAAATGTGATAGAATGGAAATATTTAAATTTATTGACTTACTCTCTCTTATGTTATCCCAATTCCATTGGTCATTCTTAAAGAAAGGATGCTGTTTGATTTCTTCTACTCCATTTCTCCCAAGTCGTACTTCCCTAAACAATGCAGTTACAGATTATATTACAAAAAGATTACCAAAAAAATTAATTCTTATCTTGCCTAGGACCAAAATAAGGATCACAAATGACTTTGAGATATCTTTATTAAAAGTTAAATGTTTTTCCAAAACAAGTATTGTCCATTTTACAACATATGATCTCTCTAGATTAAAAGGGTGATAAAGTAGAGTAAATGCCATGGAAAGGGAAATGTATTTCCATCTGTAGTTTGTATCAAAGAAAATAAAAATATTCATCTATGTATGCCAAAACTGCATGACCAACTCCAGGATGTAAAATGGACAGAAGTTTAACTTCAAACAAAGAAAAGTTATTCAAAGCCTCTCCAATAAAAATGTAGCACAGAGTCTGCTCCAGATTCTCTCCCTCTGCCTCTGCCCTTCCTCATGTCCACTCATATGTTCTAATAAATAAATTTTTTAAAACCTTTTAAAAAGTAAAAATCAAATCAAAATTTTAAAAAATGAAAATCTCTTCTTATAAAGAGCTCACATATTGTTAGAAACTATCAATCTTCAGTCTGATAAACTGTATATTAAAATAATTATACACTTACATTAAAATAATCATTCTGAATACAAAAATAACAATATTAACAATTTAATTCTTTGAACCCCTGAGTTTTCAATGCAGATTTTATGGACATAAAAAACATCAGTTTTTTTATATGCCCTAGAGTCGCGTTTAATATAAACAGAAAAACCTGTAAACTCTAGAGGGAAGTACGCTAGCCACAATGATGGCATTAAATTCTTTTCCAAATATCTTTTCTCTACCTATAATCATTCCTTGGACTGCACCCCCCCCCCCAATAAACTGCTAAGGCAAATCTTTCATTAACATGTGCTGTGTCCTGTTTTATATTCACCTTTCAGCACGAATTATGGTCATCCTCAACTTCCCCTCTAGTCCCAAATCAAACACACAGGATTTGTTCTAAGTATATCGGCATGGATTGTCTGTTAACCAGATAATTAACAAATCTTATAAATGATAAACATATTAAAATGGTTAACCTCTCTAATAAGAAAAAATAGCAATAACTTTTCTTGCTTCAGATGAAAAAAAATTCATGATATACAGTTTGATGAGAATGAGCAAAGTAACTATCATCAATGGAAATATACCCTGCTGTGACTACTCTGGGGGTCAATTTTGTAAAACCAACTCAATTTTAAAGTGTGTATCCCAGAATTCTACCTTTAAAACTTTATCCTACAGAATGTACGCAAAATATAAATGCTTGCTTTAGTCACTGTGGTACTGCTTGTAACAGCAACTGGCTAACAAACAATATGGTTTTTGCTGAGAAATCAGAACACTTTTCGAGCTAGAAATGCCCTGAGTTATCAATCTGATCTGATCCCACTGTTCATGGATAAGTAAAATTTCCCCCAAAAGTAAAATTATTTCCCTAAGATCACAATGCTGGTGAATAAAGTTTGGACTGTGGTGCATACACAACCAATATAAGCTGGTCCTTTGACAGGCTGACTCTTATCACAAATCTAAAAGAACTGAATAAAAAGGCCAAGGAAGAAACTCCCAAGAGTTTTCTATCTTCTCTTCTTGAAGCAGGTTTCATAGCATTGTTCACCTATTTTGTTTTAAGAAATATAGAATTTCCAGAGTATATTCAAATGCAAATAAAAAGGCTGGGAAGGAGGCACTCCCAAGTCAAATACAAATAGTTTTTGAGATTATAACCTGTCAAGTACGTATCTGCACCAAACACTGTTCTCTCAAGAGTCGTACAATAAGAGTCAGATGAGCTTATCACTTCAAAGGATAAAATGTGAATAATACAAGCTTTACTCCTCTCAAATGCCTTACTAAGTTCTGTTTTTTCTTTTTAGACATGAAGGTAAGGTTAGAGTTTGATTACAGTGGGGTTGCACACACATAATGACAAGAGCAACTCAACACCAGGCCCAGCAGTAGGAAAAGGCTAACCCAAGCAATTTGGATAAAGAGAACAAAAGACTTCATATGTAAATAAATGTTTATGCCTTCATTTTTACAAATTTAAAAGTTAAGGGCTCTCAGGGAGCCTTGGTGGCTCAGTTAAGCATCTGCCTTCTGCTCAGGTCATGATCCCAAGGTCCTGGGATCAAGCCCCATGTCACTGTTTCTCCTTCTCCCTTTGTTCCCCGCCCCCTCCCCCAACTTGTGTTCTCTCTCTTGCACACTGTGCTCTTTCATATAAATAAAAAATCTTTAAAAAGGGCGGGGGGAGCTAAGGGCACTCTACAAAGAAATTCAATGTACATTACCTATCTGTTAAGAAGGCACAAATGAGATTCTTCGCATGTTTAGAAATTTCTGCATCTTCAGGGAAACATAGTGAGTTTTTATGATCCATAATTTTGCTGTATGTTCCTACAAGTGAATCTGCATAAAACGGAGTATCCCCTAAAATTCCAAGAAAAAAGACACTGAGTGTAACTAACAGAGAATGAAAATTAAACACTTTTCATCTATTATTTAAACACGTTAAGTTTAAATTTGTCACATGCATGATACAACAAGTGACCTATGGGTGAGGAGCCTCAGTTGAAACACACCAGCACATACCAAGGATGTATTTAAATTTTAATCACACCAATGTACCATCAACTCTTAAAAGCAAAATAAAATCAATGCTAACTATAGAATTTTTTATTGTTTTTACAATGGAGAAGATTATTTAGTAGGGCCACATAGATAAGAATCTTCTAATGCTTGAGCTGGATCAGTCCTTCTTGAGATTACGCTCTAGAGTTATGCTATACAATAGAGTAGCCACTGCCAACATTTAAGTTAAATTTAAAGTTGAATTAAAATTTAAAGTTTAATTAATTAAAATGAAATAAAATAAAAATTTCAGTTCCCTAGTCACACTAACCACATTTTAAGAGCTCACTGTGGTCCAGGCTTACCACACTGGAATGTGCAAACATAAACCATTTTCACCATTATAAACTGGACAGAGTCAGACCAATCCTATTACTTCATATGAGATTTGCCTAAGATGACACATAGCTAGAATTCATAATGGCAGAAATGGTCTCCCAATGCAGTGTTCCTACAGACTAATGGCTATGCTAAAAAGGTACTGGAGTGTAAAGACAGAAAAAATTGAAGGCGCCACTTTGGCCAGTACTCATCTAAAGCCCCAAGAATTAAAGGCCCTGCCAGTATGACTCATCTGTAAGTCACCTTAGCAGAAACCAGACTTCCCCAAATCAGACAATCCAAAATTTCAAAAGGGGTATTCAGGTAATTTTTGTTTGTTTTCAAAGAGGGCAAAGGGGTGCTTTGAATTCAAGATTTTCTAGTGCCATTTTAAATTACAGTAGAGTTCCTTAAATGAAGTCCCATGCTAACCAACCTAGGCAAGCACCAGAGTAAGCTCAGAATATTGAAAATCAGTGCCATTCAAAGTCATTAAATTCAACTCAAGAGTTGAAAGCAGTAGCAGGTATTTAAATGGTCCTTTCAAAGGAGCTATGTGGCTTTCTCCAAATTACTTTCTAAATCCCTAGGAGAATCTAGGCAAATGATAGGATAATTCTACTTTAAAAAGATTACAAGAACACCTAATGCATCATCAGATTGGGTCAGAGGTGGGGAGAATGAACAGCTACCTGGGAACATATCCTGCATGTAAAGAGATGCACTACAAAAAAAAAAAAAAAAAAAAAGCCCCCCAAAACATAGGTCATACTATGACATGAGTTTAAAGCACAGCAAGAGCAATACTATATACACAAAATGGTCATCAAGAGAAGGCAATTTACACCACAAAAACATTCCATGATTAAATATTATTTAAATTTGAGACTTGCCAAAATGTTCTGATTTTTTAAAGCAATAATCATAATAATCATACAAATTTTCTACTACCACTTTATTTTAGGGTTATCCTCTAGAAAATAAATTCTCCAATTTCTAAAGATAAATTTTCAACTTTAAAGTTGTTTCATATAATGTTATTAGCCTTAAAATAGATTAGCCCCAGAAAATAGATTTAGCTATATCCTCAAGCCAGATGATTCAGTTATTGGCTTCCTTAGCTGGAAGATATTTTTGTGACCCCAGTACTTAGGAATAGGGAATCTTAAGAATGAAATCTACGATATAAATAAAAGTTTTGAAATACCTGCGCCTTCCAAATTTTGATTTGGTCAAAGTGAAAGAAATTATTAAATTTGCCTGAGATTTCTGAGAATGAAATATTATAAAATATTTTTATCGATAATCAGTCAATAACTATTTATAATTTATTTTACTAGAATTAAAACCATATGTAAATACAAGTAACAAACATAGTTGACAAAAATCAATTACATAACTATATAAACAAAATTGGAACAAATATTAACAGCCTTATACTTAAAATATTTACAACAAATATTAATCAAGAAAATCTTAGACTAGCAGCCCACTAGAGCTATAAACTTGCTTCTTCTTCTAACATTTTCTTCATACAAAAAGGCCACTGAAGAATTATTTCCTAGCAACATACTTTCGAATCCTTCTACTTTTCCCTAAATCATTGTGCCAGTACAATTTGGTTTTAACTTTCCAATTAGTAATCTGTCATATCTGATACAACTAATTCAAAGTTTTTAAAAATCCTACTTCTTCCACAGGACACAATGTCCTTATATTCCCAAATTCTTGACTTAAAACTAGTGTTATGAGATGGCTTTTGAAAAAAAGACAAAATATCTACTCACCCACCAGCATCTCAAAAAGGAAAACACCCACAGACCACCAATCACATTCTCGCCCATAGTAACCATCACCCCCTTGTGATTTGAGAACCTCAGGTGAAATATAATCAGGTGTTCCAACTGCTGTATCACAATGCACCATGCCTGTCTGGTAAAGAGAGAGAAAAACAGCTGCATGTAAAAACATACACACATAAATACAACTATTCCATTTATTACTATATTTATGTAGTGACTACAAATTGCTACCAACAGAACTTCATTGCTGATACAGCTTTGGGAGGATAGGAGATAAATGTATTATGAAATGCCTAAAAGTGTCCAGATTACAGGAAATCAAGAATGACTTTTCCACTCTAAAATACAGGAGGCTTCATCAATGGAAGAAGGAAAAAGTGGTAAACTCTAAGGGAATCCCAAACAAATCAACATCTTTTGTTTCTCTTTCTTACACTACTAAGTAGTTACAAGGGAAGTACAAAACAACGTGATCTTAAGGCAGTGACCTGGGGAAAAGAATTAGAGAGAGAGGAAACTTTGGTGTTTTCAAAAGAAACTCCAGTAATTAAGATTACAAAGAGCCTAGTTTGGAGCTGGATAAAGACACAGTTCTTATCATATTAAGAAAAAATGGTGGAAATAGATAAAATGTTTAAATTAAAAGATCTTAACAGCTTGAAAGCTATATACCACCAAGCTGTGTATTTAGAAATATGGAATTGTGGCATCAAGATATTTGGCAAAATGATAAAAAACTGTTATCTGTATTTAGTTTTAATGAGTAATATGACAATCCCTAATGTCTTTTTGACAAGAACCATTGTAAATATATGCATCCATGTGCATCTTATAGCATGTGTGTGTGTGTGCTGTAAAATAAAATCACTCTAATACTATAATGCTAAATACTATTCGTTCACCTCCAGCTCTGTGCAAACTTGCGAAGTTTATAGACTAATTTAAATGCCCTCCATTTCCCTTACCTCCCCAGGAAAGAGTATGTCATTCACATTCCTCATAAGGAAGCTAATATAAATTCCCGAAATACTAAGTGTTATGAACACCTTGGGAAAAGGAAGTTCCACGTATTTTGTAAATATGACTTATGTAAATGTATTTAAGTGCAATAAAAATATATGTTAATCATGGGAAATTAATTTTGAAAACAATCTTTTCATTCTTCAAATTAGCAACAATAATGCAATGATTTTACTTCCCTGCATATATAGCAAATAGAGAATAGAAGTCATTTTAGTTGAATATAAATTAATAAAAGTCCTGAAAATAATTGAGCAAATTAGGAGGGCAATAATTTCTATGGATGTACTCAGAATAAAAGATGAAAAACAACAGTGCCTAACTTTAAGAGGCAGGGTTGGACTGTCCTATACTTCTGTTAGAGGAAACATTAAGATACTTGTTTGGGTAAATAAAACTCCTTTCAAATATATCTACCAAAACTAGACTTTAAAAAATGAATCCTGTAAGACTCAAGAACTAAAACCTAACTGGACACACACACCAAAAAATGCCATTGGAGAAAAAATCATTTAGCATTCAAAGGTTTAGAGGAAAGAGAGGAAAGGGTAAGATAAAAAAAAATAACCGGCATAAAGTTAGGCTGTAAAGGATGGGACATGTTAGGCTTTACCAGAGAGAGAGGTATGACAGATTAGAAAGAAACAAGAGAAAAATAAAGGAACTAGAATGACTTTTTATAAAGCATATTCAGGAAAAGAGTGAAGGGGCGCCTGGGTGGCTCAGCTGGTTAAGCCACTTACTCTTGATTTTGGCTCAGGTCATGGTCTCCGGTTCAGGAGTTCAAGCCCTGTGTGGGTTCCACACTCAGTACGGGGTCTGCTTGGGATTCTCTCTCTCTCTGCCCCTCCCCCTGCTCATGTTGTTTCCCTCCAAATAAATAAATAAAATCTTAAAGAAAAGTAGTAAAGTCCAAATCAGCTAAAAGTGAAGTTTTACAATGATGAAGGTGGGAAAGGTAAGATGGAGATCAATTTGAATAACCACTTGCAAAATAAATACTTTGGCAGGACTAAAGAATTTTTAGTAGGGAAACTACGTAAACAGCACTCTGCTTTTGGGAAAATAAATACTCCAACCACAATTTTTGACTAGCGTACTGGAGGTTAAGATTTTTTTAAATAAACATTTGTAAAAGACATTTTAAAACTGTCTCATGGAGGGGCACCTGGGTGGCTCAGTGGGTGAGGCCTCTGCCTTCAGCTCGGGTCAAGATCCAGGACGTGGGATCGAGCCCCGCATCGGGCTCTCTGCTCAGCAGGGAACCTGTTTCCTCCTCTCTCTCACTCTGCCTTCTTCTCTGTCTACTTGTGATCTCTACCTCTATCTCTATCTATCAAATAAATAAAATCTTTAAAAAAAAACTGTCTCATGGAGAAGTTCTCAAATTACATGAAACAGAATCCACATGTATGACAAGTCTCTTCTCCTATCCTAAAGAAATACAGTGGGGTGATGGACAATGGGGATGGTAGGTGCTATGGTGAGTGCTGTGAAATGTGTAAGCCTGACGATTCACACACCTGTACCCTGGGGCAAATAACATATTATATGTTAATAAAAATAATTAATTTAAAAACGGGAAGAAATACAGAAATGATAAACCAGAAACTAAAACCTGGTTTACCAATGGTGGGTGTGGGTGGGAAAAGGGTGGAGATTAGTGGGAGTATGGGAATGGGGCAGTAGGAGTAAGGACGGTAAGATCCTTCTCTAAGCATACAATTTGTACAGGTTCAACTCAGAAAGCCAGAGGAATGTTTCACACATCATAAAGACTATGAATAAGCAATTAAAATCAACTAGGATGTGTGCGTCGGGGGGGGGGGGATACTCCAAATGGAATACAAACAGTAAAAACTGAACCTGTTTTATAAATTAATAACATAACCACACCAAATGGGGCAGTGATGAAAAAAACTAACCTAAGTAACTCTGTATATGTGCTGCCGAAGTGAGCACAAACATAACATATTCTAATTAGTAAATCTGTCATAGGGTAATTAGTAATTAATTCTGAAATAATTTTATGTTTGTCTTCTAGAGTTGAACAAGTAAATAAACTGTAGGCAATGACAGCCAGGTTTCTTTATTTTTTTTTTTTAATTTTATTTATTTATCTGACAGAGAGAACGCACAAGCAGGGTCAGAGGCAGGGGGAGAGGGAGAAGCAGACTCCCTGCTGAGCAGGGAACCTGATACAGACCTCCATCCCAGGACCCTGGGATCAAGACCTGAGCCAAACGCAGACCCTTAACCAACTGAGCCACCCAGGTGCCCCAAAAGAGCCAGGTTTCTCAGAGAAAAGGGAAAGTGGGGGGGGGGGGAGGACAAAAAAAAAGGGAAGAAGATTACAATAAGCCCTGTGGTGTAGGAAAAGAATCAGTATCAGTGTGAACTCATGATTTTAGTAGCCTAGATATACAGAGAGATAAATACAGAATTAAATATGAACATGTGTGTACATACAGATTCGCACATACAGTATATTCAGTATACATGTGTCTGGTGACAAGGCCTAGAAATAACGGCACTCGAGGAGCAATAAGCATATCTAGTGCCCAAATACTGATTTCTAAATACCACTCTTGAATAAAAGAGATCTGAGCTTCCTGGAAAAGTGGCTCATTCCATAGCTACGACAGAGAAAACACAAGTCTTCAACGACTTACAGTGCCAAGAAATAAGAGAAATGCTCCATAAGGGGGGCATGGCCAAGGACATAGGAGCCAAGATAAGCAAACTGTGGACTGAGTTTCAAGGTATGAGTAGGAATCTACCAAGTAAACTGTATCCAACATCGTATTTGAAGGCCAGGAATCATGAAATCATTGATTTTATGGCACTGAAACAACAACATGTAATTTAAGACCAGTGAACTATAAGGCACAAAAGGTCAAATGATAGAGAATGAGGGTGAAATGTGGAAGGGATCACACCATCAAGAAGCTTCATACAGACAAGCTAAGGAGTTTGAACTTGACTCAGTAGATAGGAATCTACAGAAGGGTTTTAAGCAAGAGAGCAACATAAACAGGTACGCATTTTCAAAAGCTTCCTCCTGAGTAATTTAAATGGGTAAGATTAAATGCTTATTTGCTAAAATATATCTGGAATTTATATTAGATATTATAATATCATAAGTGGAAGTTTACAGAAAACACAAAACTGGTCAGTCATAAATCTTGAGGTTGGCCAAGGAGACTATTCTAAGTGGTTCCTGTGAAAGTGGAAAAAATTGTAAATGGAATTCTTAATTATCAGAAAAGCATTAAGAGCCTCGGCTTGACTACTACACAGGCAGGAGCCAACTCAGTCCATTTTAATGATTAAAAATGGTGCATAAACAATGAATTTTTGGAACACTGAAAAGAAATAACATAAAATGAAAAAAAAAACTGGCTGGCATATAGTAGATGCTCAATAAATACTTGCTAAATAAATGAACTGTTAAATAACTTTAAAAAAATGAGTACTTGCAGCAGGGACTCCTTTTTCAAACAGGCATATCCCTTACCTTTTAAAATTCTCGGCTAGTGCAAAGTCCTGCTTCTTCTTTGTTCTATTTAAAAAACAGCCCAACTGGTTTAGAAGCCCATGTCCATTTGCATTATACAGTGCCCAACACACAAAAGGCTGCCTGTTATTCTAGTTATCTCCTACGGATACCAATTATTACTTTTATTAGGGCTCTGGTTACAAAGCTGCATAGCTTTTGAACAGTCTGTCCCTACTGTCCCCATAAACCTATTCTTTTCTAAATATAATTTTGCAGAAAATAGGGTTTTTTCAGAAATATGAGTAGAAACACCTTCATTTTAAAAACTGTTGTCACTTGCAGAAGGGTTAAGAACATTAACAATTTACCAATTAGCTTTTAAAGAAGTACTGCCTTCAGCTCAGGTCATGATCTCAGGGTCATGGGATTGAGCTCCACATCGGGCTCTCTGCTCAGTGGGGAGGGCTGCCTTCCCCTCTCTCTCTGCCTGCCTCTCTGCCTACTAGTGATCTCTCTGTCAAATAAATTAAAGAAAAAAATCTTTAAAGAAGTACAGCCTCAATATAATCAAATAGCACACACTAGAATATTAAGGGATATAATTTTATATTATTTTCAGGTAACCTAAAACACTGACACAAAATGTGCCTTATAAGGTGGTAAAGGTAGCTATAAAATGTCCAATGACAAGCAAAGAGAGAACTCCATTTACCTAACTAAGTAAGCAATTTTAAATAGCAGCACTACGGGGCACCTGGCTGGCTCAGTCCGTTAAGTATCTGCCTTCAGCTCAGGTCATGATCCCAGGGTCCTGAGATCAAGCCCCACAAGGGGCTCCCTGCTCAGAAAGAAGCCCCCTTCTCCCTCTCCCTGCTTGTGTTCCCTCTCTCGCTGTGTCTCTCTCTGTCAAATATATAAAATAAAATCTTTTAAAAATAAATAAATAGCAGTACTTCTTGGCTATCTACTGAGACACATCTAGATGTAAATATACTACACTGTGACATTCACTCACATCTATATGTTTTTTTTCCAGAGAGATAAAGAGTCATAGTATCCAGGAAACTGTGTAAGCCCACACTTTTTTTATTTTTTTAAGATTTTATTTATTTATTTGACAGAGAGAAATCACAAGTAGATGGAGAGGCAGGCAGAGAGAGAGGGAAGCAGGCTCCCTGCTGAGCAGAGAGCCCGATGCGGGACTCGATCCCAGGACCCTGAGATCATGACCCGAGCCGAAGGCAGCGGCTTAACCCACTGAGCCACCCAGGCACCCCAAGCCCACACTTTTATTGAGAGAACTTTCTGACATATGCCAGTACTCTTAACTGCAATAGTAACCAATTCTTTTAGTCTTTGTGGTTATAATATTTAGTTGTGTTTTATTTTTGCATTTATCCATCGCCAGGAGAGCTAAAAAATAATCTGAGGATCTCTGTCTATATTGTAGATAGAGGGCTGACAAAGTTTTCTATAAAAGGCCAGTAAAAGGCCAATAAATATATATTTTTTTAAGATTTTATTCATTTGTCAGAGAGAGCGAGCGAGAGCGAGCACAGGCAGACAGAGTGGAAGGCAGAGTCAGACGGAGAAGCAGGCTCCCTGCGGAGCAAGGAGCCCGATATGGGACTCGATTCCAGGACGCTGGGATCATGACCTGAGCCGAAGGCAGCTGCTTAACCAACTGAGCCACCCAGGCGTCCCAAGGCCAATAAATATTTTAGTAATACTTAATAAATATTTTAGGATTTGTGGGCACATAGGATCTCTACCTCATATCTTTTTTTTTTTTTAACATCTTTTTAAAAATGTACAAACCATTTTTAGTACAGGAGCTGTACAAAACCAAGCCACAGGTCAAATCTGGCCTTGAACTCCAGTTTGCCAATCCCTTCCGTAGATGTGCAGATGAATGAGAACGAAACTAGGATCATTTCTAATAGCTTTGAGACTATAATGATAATCAAACAGAGGCTAATAAAGTGATGAACCTAAAACTTGCTGTAGCACCATTTACATTAACAGCTAACATAACAAAATTATAAATTCTATGTACTATAGATTTTAATAAAAAAACTCCTTTGTTCTTCAACATATATAGCTGTTCTCATCATTAGTGTTAGTTGAGGAATGGAGTTCTGGGGTAAAACAAACAACATTTTAAAACTTCAGTATTTAAAGGATATATATTTCACTACATCAAAATTAAGAACTCCTATTCAAACAGAAACAAATGCATAGCTGACTGGAAGATGATACGAGCAATATCTGTACAATCACTATTGAGATTATATAAGGAAATCCGGAACATCAACAAGAAGTTGATTTTAAAAAGGTTAAAAGATACACAAGTAATTCATGAGATAAAATGACTCACAACTGCATGAAGAAAAGTTTGACATCATTAATTATAAAATAAATACCATTTTTAAAACCTACCACCTTACACCAACGGAATTGATAAGATTTAGACGAGTAATAGGAAGGCAGAGTAATAACACAGAGAGACACGAACTCAAATGCACTACTAGCAAGAGGTTATAACATTTACAGCCATTCTGGCAGTCAGGTAATACTTTATTTATGTATCCTCTCAGTCAGCAGTCCCACTTCTTCTAAGTGTATATTCAGAGGAAACCCTTGTCAGAATACAAATGGGACATGTCTGAAGGTGCTCAACATCAATGTTTATGCTCAACATAGTACTGCTGGCAGCAGGGAGCTGATGTGGCCTAGGAATCCAACACAAGGGGGAATAAGTACAATCAAATAGACAGATAACATGGAAAATTAAGAAGGACTGAGCTAATTTACAAGTATCAGAATAGATATAAAACAAGATTAAGTGAAAAAAGTAAAAAAAAAGACATCCATACCATTATATTATTTATACATATGTACACTATATTAATAGTCTGCAAGAGCTTATAGTAAACACATGACAGTGGCTGTTTATTAGGGACAAAGAGAATAAAACTGAAACGGAACGGGGGAAGACATCATAAAATAAAAACCAGATGAAGCTTTTCTGTTGACTCCTAATGACTATAAGCGATGAGTCAAGGAGTATAATTAGCTCAGCTAAATGTACCTGAATTAAGAAATAGTAAATAAAATTACATAAGTCACATTTTATTTTGCCTTATAAAGAGACAATGTAAGATATTTAAGTCACTTAATTTAGTATTTACTTACATGCTTGTAAAATTATTCTATAAAAACCATATTCTGTCCTGTTCCCCACACTCTATACCCTTTCTTCCTTAACCATCATTACCTACCCTAAAAACATGTGGTATGACTTATTTCTCCACATCCTCCCAAAAGTTTTTGGTTTAATTAAAATTAGAATACAACCATGGAAGCACAGTACAAAAACACCACTCATTATGTAAAACAGACATACAAAAATTTAGCATTCTATTAGAAAATTATATTATACTTTATTTTCATTAAAGATAATTTTTAATATTAACCATTTTATACTGTATTATGATAACCACCACAAGAGGGAGCTTTGGGGACAAATGCTCCATCTACTAAAAATTAATGTATACGAAACACGGACACAGTGACTACATAATCAATGAAGAAGACCAAAGAAGAAAGGAATGTTGAGTAGACAGGGCAGACAAACCTAGATATATGAAAAGGGTCTACGAAATACAGCACAAATTCTAAATAAGAACATTAGAAAAGTGATCAGTCAGATTAGGATTATCAGGAAGAACTCTGTAAATGAGGTAAAATTTGAGCTGAACTTAGAAGAATGCTGATGAAGACAGTATGATCTATAAAAGTGAATGTCACAAAGATGGCATAAGAGGTTAAGAGAAAAGAAAATCAGCTTAATTAAAAATAAACATCTTGATAAGATATTTTTGTTAAGAAATATGATTAGCTATATAAGTACACTGGAAGGTTATAAAAACCATTACAAAAGATAATATCTAGTTTGCTGTCATCATGCACTAACATTTAAGAAGTCTGATATAAGTAGGTCACCCCTTAGATCCAACAAAGAAATACAAATACAAACAAACAAACAAACCATGATTCCTCCCCATTAGGAACTACTACAAGGAATTATATATATAGTATACTTACAGAGAAAAAGAGAAGAGATACAAACTTTGCAACATAAATAAATAAATAAATAAACATCATAATTAGTATGAGGTTAAAACTACTGAACCTATTAATTATAATGTGAATTGTTCTACAGGTAAAGTACACAACACATGATGTTCCTAAATGTATTCCACATGGTTGATGCAGACAGGGTTGGCAGGAGATAGTAACGTAAGCTTCTTAGGGTTTTTTTTTCCTTTTTAAGGAAAAATAGAGAAATAATAATGGTGATGGAAATAATACCCATGTACCTTAATTTTTATTTGTGTTCTATTCTTCACCTGAATCATTTTGCACATGAACTAGTTTTAAATGATAGCAAATGATTGTCACCATTCTATGGGGTGATACCCAGGTTTTCTGTATTCTTATTTCTCTTGTATTTACCAAATCTTGTACTATATAAATAAATAATAAAGCATTCTGTAGCTAGATGATCAGTTAAAAAAACAGTTTTATTTTAAGTCATTACATAGCAAAACTAAATTTATATTTGTTTAAAACTATAAAGATTTGAAGCTTCTTTCATTTTTGTTTTTTAAAAACTAGCATTTTTTTTTACTTGCTTATTACTTACTTCATCCATCTTCATACATGTGCCAAAATCTGCCAACTTAAGATGTCCATGTTTATCCAAGAGCATGTTGTCAGGCTTTACATCTCTGTGAATTAAGCCCATGGAGTGTATGGCATCCAGAGCAAGAACAACTTCAGCAGTATAAAATTTGGCCCATTTTTCAGGTACATCATAGTTACTCATAAGGTTTACAAGATCTCCACCAGGCATGTACTCCATTACCATGTACAGATACTTATCATCTTGAAAAGCACAAAAGAGCTGTAAAACAAAACGAGAAAGGAAAAAAAAAATTTAAGAAAACAAAAACAAAAATCAAAAAGCATAAATGGAACAAAACCCCCAAATTTATTACTATTGAAAAAGACAAATTATTTTCCAGCCAGAAGAGTTGAATTTGATGAAAGCTTTGATTTTTAGATTTGGATATTCCTAATGGAAAAACAGGTATCAGACAAAACTTTTTATATAGTTAACTTCTTTATGCTGAAAAACATAGCTAAATGAATAATTTTCCCTCTTAGAGAATACAAGAATTTATTTAAACAAAGATATTTTAAAAGAGAAACTGAATAAGGGACATAAAAGATTAAAAGAATGACAAAAGAATTCATAATTTTAAAAAACAACTTTCTGAAAACAAAACAAGCTACTGTACATAATTCACAAAAAAGAAAGCTAAGGAGGTAGGCGCAGCTCAGAAAAACCTAAAAGATACCACATTCTATAGATGTAAGAAGAGGGTTACTCATACCACTGGAAAGGAGTGAGCTTTGGGTAGCCACACTTAGAACAGGGCCTTCTCTCTCCTATTCCCTATCATCTTGCTCATAAGCAGCAAGTGGCTCCCAGACTAGAACAGTGGCACTGGGACCAGAGAAATCACACCAAGCGAGGGCTGCTACTGACTCCCCAGAGGCATGGGAACCACAAATTCAGAAGAAAAGTTATTTGTACATTCCACCCAACATGCCCCAACTCACACCCAGAAGCAAGCAATGCAAACAGAAAAGGTTTCCACAAACAGGGAAAACACAGAATAAAATCAAGAACTCATATTCAAAATAAATAAAAAGAATTCCTACAAATCAATTCTTTTAAAAGAAGAGATAACCTAATAGGAAAATGAAGAAGTATTAAGCAGGCATTTCACAAAAGAAGATACTCAAAGATGAAAAGGTATGAAGTCTCATTAGAGAAAGATGAATTTAAACCACTGTGAGACACACCTTGCATGCACAAAAATGACCAAAAATGACCAAAAATTTTAAAACTGATAATACCAAGTGCTAGCAAGGACAAAGGAAACTTATAAACTAGACTTCTGTAACCACACTGGAAAACAAGTTGTTATCACCCACTGAGACTGATTATAGGTACTCAAAAATGCTATACCTAGGAATAAACCCAACAGAACAAAAAACATTTACACTACTTGTAACAAAATTTTGAAATAACACCAACAAATTGTGGTATATACATACAATGGAATAAAACAGCAATAAAACTAATAAACTGTAGCAATGTAGATAACTCATGTCAACATAATACTGAACAAAAAAGCTAGATACAAAAGAAAAGCTATTCAGTGGTATCACTTATATAAAGTTCAATAAATAGGGAAACTATAGTTCCTGAGTGATTGTTTAGGTGGTACACTAGAAAGAAAAGCAAGAAACTGATGACTAATGAAGTCAGAGGAGTGGTTATTTTGGGAGGAACACAGGGAGGTAGTGATTGGGAAAGAACACAAGAGAGCTTCTGGAGGCTAGCAATGTTTATTTTTTGAGCTGGGTTGTGAATAGATAGGTGTTTGCTTTGAGATAACTCTTTTTGCGCTTGTTTTATGTATTTCTTTGTGTATGTCACGAATAAAATCATTTTTTAAAAAAGCATGATAAAATTAATGCAGATCATTTCAAATGCATTTGTAGGTATCCTTCTTTCACTATCCAATATGCAAGCAGATATGTGCATTGGAAAATAAAGACTGACAATAAAAATTAGGCAGATAAAGAAACTAGAAAAGAACAATACAAACCCAAAGAAAACAGGAGCTAGGGAATTTTTTTAAAAGCAGAAAATAATTAAAAAGAAAACGGGTTCCCCGGGTGGCTCAGTGGGTTGAAGCCTCTGCCTTCAGCTCAGGTCATGATCCCAGGGCCCTGGGATTGAGCCTGGAACTAGGCTCTCTGCTCAGCAGGGAGCCTGGTTCACTTCCTCTCTCTGCCTGCCTCTCTGCCTGCTCCTGATCTCTTGTCTGTCAAATAAATAAATAAAATCTTAAAAAAAAAAAAAAAAAGAAGTTATTTTTAAACAAAAAAAAGTTAACTTTTTTTTTAACATATTTTTACAAACATAAATTTACATATATGCCAGTCAATTGAAAACTGAAAGAAAAGACAGATACAGTCGTAGATAATATAAACTGACTCAAGAGAGAAATAAAAACCTGAATTAGTAAAAAAATCACCTGAGGAAAATAAAAGGTTGAGAGAAGATCTAATTGGAAAGGAGGAATGGAAGGATTGAGTACAGAAAAAAACATCCAAGTTTTAGGACAGCAGCTATCTCTCAGAAGGAGAAAAAGGAGAAAAGACTGGGTAGGAGGAGAACAAAAAGTATTTCAAGAATTCTTGCAATGTTTTCAAAATTAAAAGCTTAAAATTAACGATGGAAAAATGTTAAAATTTGCTAAATGTATGTAAGACTGAAACCGAAGAGCGTTTCCAGATGGCTTATTTATTAGGCACACAAGAAGAGCCATTCACCAATGGTGAATTAATTAAGTTGTGTTTGATTGCATCAGCCGAAGAAATGCGTCTAGATAAAATCAATTCAAGACTCGGTCTTTCAACAACAGCTGCTCCAAGAGTCGAGGACACTGGTGGCAGTATCAGTAGTCAATTTAAAAACAAGGCAAATGATTTCGGGTGGTTTTCCTCGGCTCTTAATGAGTCCACAGATGTTACTGATATTATGCAGTCATTAGCAGTTATTGGAAGAGTGTAAGTGCCAAGTTTGAGTAAAAAAACAAGCCTCTATAAACAGTCTGTATAGATGAACTACAGACAAAAATATTTCCAAAGAAATTGAGAAAACACTAGTTCAGAACAACCTGAAGTAGAATCTGGTAAGGTGTGTTAACTAAAGATAGTGGTAAAAACATATGTGGAGCAGTAAAAGGCTTTATTGGACAAATTTACAAAGCTTGTAAAAATGTGTGATACTGAAAATCTGTAGTTATTCTCTGTAATACTTATCAGTAAGTACTCTGGAAAATATGTGAATCCTTCGTATAATAAATAAATTAGTATAAATGGATGTTATTTGCTCTTTTGGACTTAACCATCATCATCTGTTCTGTGAATTTTTGTCAGAAAAAAATGCTGAGTATTCTCATGCAACCATACAGCAGTTCAATAGCTTAGCACTGGTAAAATTTTATTGCAATTATCTGAGCTTAGAGCCAAGACTAAACTTTGTCTGGTCAAGACCATCCTCAACTACTATCATGGAATACTGACTAGCTTTCTAAATTAGCTCTAGCTACAGACTTTATAACGTTCTTAATTAATACGACCTAAAATGATAAGGTAAAATAGTGCTTATGTGCAAAACTTTAACTTTCTTGAAAGATTTTATTTATTTTAGAGAGAGAGCTCACACAAGAGAGCATGCACAGGGGAAGGGGCAGAGGGAGAGGGAGAGAGAACCCCAAGCAGACTCCCTACTGAGCCTGGAGCCAGAGGTGGGGCTCGATCTCACCATCCTGAGATCATGACTCCAACCAAAATCTACACTCAGATGCTTAAGTAACTGAGCCACCAAGGTGCCCCACAAAACTTAAGCTTTTAATGACAACTAACATCAAGCTACTTTTTATGCTTCCCTTGCTATTAAAATCAAAACAAGAAGTGGGATCTCCCTCCTACACAAATTGGCAATGGATGTACTTCTGATCTCAAATGACAGTCCCACAGTTGCAACAGCATTTTTTGACCTGAATATAAGTGTAAAGCAAATATCCATATTTCAAAATGTAATTAAACTCTGCGGCTGATGGGGACCTGGGTGGATCAGTCAGTTAAGTGCCTGCCTTCAGCTCAGGACATGATCCCAGGGTCCTGGGATCAAGTCCCACATCAGGCTCCTTGCTCAGCAGAGAGCCTGCTTCTTTTTCTCCCTCTGCTGCTCCCCCTGCTTGTGCTCTCTGGATCTCAAATAAATAAATAAAATCTTTTAAATAAATAAACAAACTCTGCAATTGAGAAGCTTCTGCCTAACCTTCAGCTGAAAGTGACAAACCTGCAATGTAATGACTTTGCTAAAAGGTAAATATCCAGACAAGAATTTAACATTATCATTTGTCTTCCAAATGCTAAATAGGCTCAATCAGAATCATATGCTCAAGGTCAACATCAACAGTTATAAATAAAGTATTGGTATACGCCCTTGATACATGACAAAAACGGCACCTTTCCTCTCTAGTCTTTCTCTAAAAACTCATAACCCTAGTCTAAACAATGAGAAAAACATCAAATTCTAATATAAGACTATACACATCATATAATATAACTGACAGGTAATACTTAAAGCTTTAAAGGTCATCAAAAACAAGGAAAAAAGTCTGAGAAATTGCCACAGCCAAGAGGAGGCAAAGAAGATATAATTAAATATAACACACTATCCTAGATGGAATCCTACAACAGAAAAAAGCATTAGGTTAAAAACCAAGAAAATCTGAATAAATTATGGACTTTAGTTAATATAATATATCAATACTGGTTCATTCATTATAACAAATGTACCTTACTAAAGTATGATGTTAATAGAGGAAACTGTCCCGAGTTGAGGGGAGGATATAGGAGCTCTCTACTATCTGCTCAATTTTTCTATAAATGTAAAACTGTTTAAAAATAAAGTCTATTAATAAAAAATAAATCATATGCCAGTGGATAATAGTATTTGGCAGTACCTAACCTATGTGTAAAGGTAATTTCTAATAAGCTGAATATGTCCGAAAATCTTATTACACATTAATATTAACAGAACATCTACAATTTTGATAGGGAACATTGACTGTGAACCTCAATTAAACAAAAGGTTACTACCCCAGAAAACAAGTTAATTCTTCTCCTTAACAGAGTGGTATTTTTAAAAATTGTACTTATTATCATATTTTGAATTGCCTCAATAAGAAATCTGTAGAAATTCATTTTCTCATTATATAAGTTATCAACATTCTATCTATCCCTTGGGCCACAAAACTTAAAGTAGGTACTATCTGCTCCTTTGCCAATTTCTGGTGGGTCTGAAATAAGATTGGCCATGGCTGGTAATTGTTGAAGCTGACTGAATAGTACATGGGGATTCGATGCACCTTCTTTCTACTTTGGGATGTTTAGAAGCTATCATAATAAATATTAGTGGTAAAAAATTATCATTAAATATATTGAAAACTTTTCCCTGAAAGGTATGCAAGCAAGTTCAATCCAATCCCAAGGAATGAATAGCTTCTATTTTATATAAACTGTACCAAAGCTCAGAAAAAAGTGTTGTGCTTCCCAACTATGTTTATTAGGGTAGTCTCACCAGAATATGAAAACCAACCCAAAAAAGCCCATGTTAAAAAAAAAACTGAATTAAAGCAAAGGTCAAATGTCATACAAACAGATGGACAATTACTTAAAATATTGGTAAATCAAATTCAATACTCTATAAAGAATATAAAATTATAGCAAATAGCATTTACTTTTTATTGTATACTACCTTAAAATTTATTTGTTTCGTGTGCTATAATAATAGATTAAACAAAAAAACCATCATAAAAGCAGCTGAGGAACACACTTCAAATACTTCAACATTATTCCTGATTAAAAAAATACTTGGGAAGCTAAACACAAATAGATAGGCCTTTACTGTCTTAATCAGAAAACTGCAGCAAATATCAGATTTAATCGTTAAATACTAGAGGACTACCCAATTAAGTTTAATATAACAAAAAAGATAAGGATAAAAAACTTCTATTAACTCAACACTGTACTGAAAGACTGAACCAATGCTGGTTCTTCTGCATTTTGTAACATCTACATATTCAAACACTAGTTTTCTTATGCACAAGTTTCTTCTGAACATATCTAATGAGAAAAAGTAACATGGCTTTACTGAAAATCAAGCTCTACAAACAGATATACACTATATTGTTATGAGAGGACTTAATATTTCAAAATAATCAAAACAACCCAAAAATATCTACCAATTAAAGCAATGCAAGAAAAAATTTTAAATGTACTTAACAGAAGGAAAGGCTAATTCTAACTTCACAGATAAAATGTTAAGAATTTCCACAAAAATACTAAAAAAGGAGAACAATAAGAAGACTTGCCCTACAAAATACATGAAAAACTACAGAAATTAAAACAACATGATTTTTTAGTGCTTAACAAATCAAAGTAATAGCACAGAGTCAAAAGAAATTCACATATATATGGTAATTTAGTCTATGATATAAAGGACATTTCATATACTTCATGGGAAAAAGATGGGCTTTTCTACAAATGGCCCTGGGAAAAGTGGCTGCTCATTGGGAAAAACAAATCTTACTTCATATAAAAAAATAAATTCCTGGTGACTCAGAAAGAGACTCCTGCCCCTCCCAAAATTAAAATATAAAAAAGCTAAAGTATAACAGAATATTTTCATTATATTGAGCTGGGGAAGGTATTCCCCAGTAAGAATCAAAATATAGAATATATAGATTTGATTACATCTACTTTTAAAAACTCAATAAGCAACAGACAACAGTTCAAGAGAATATATTTCCAACAGCTGTAACACAGAATATATTTCCAACATATGTATATTCATGTACAGGGTCTATCTGCATGCTAATAAATCAAATTTTTAAGAAGTAAAACAACACACAGAAAAGTGGGATACAAATTACTAATAAACATATGAAATATCCTGAACCTCATCATTAACCAAAGAAATGTACTTTAGCACAATAACATCTTTGCTTCTTGAAGATGCAACTAATAAAAATTTTAAATAACTAGAATATCCAGTATTGGCTAAAATGTAGTGATATAAAAATATTAAATAATTAGAGTAATATAAATTTGCAAAAACATAGTTTTTTACAAAGCAATTTGGCCCTATCTATCGAAACGTCAAATGTGCACATCATATGACCTAGCAAACCCAACTCTAGGAATCTATTACAAGGAAATATTTACATGTGTAAAAAGGATGGACCTATAAGCACAGTTAATGTACAAGATTGGTCTGGAACATCCTATTGTGTCAGACAGCAAGCTATCAAAGGCTGTCACAGCTATGTCCAAAGGACTCAGGAATTAACCAAAAGAGGATGTCACCTGCCAAAGGTGTCACAATGTGGTCATCAATAAGATATTCAAATAATTAATCAAATAATTTAAATAATTCAATTTAAATCCATGAGTTCAAACTGGTAACTCCCTCAGAACTGTTCACCGTTAGAGGATAAAAGGAAACTAACCCCTTACTTTGAAAACTGGTAAATATAAGGAAAGAATAAAGTATTTATCCTGTCCTTCCTCTGTGAATTATACTACTGGGTAACCAAATAGTAAATGGGGGAATATTTTCTTTATAGAATTACTCCAGTCACTATAATAAAAAAAGAAAGACTGGGGAGGAGGTGGTGGAGGAATGACTTAACTAGAATACCACCATTTTGAAATCCTTAATAAATTAACAGAATTATAATATTAATTTTTCAATTTACAATGTTTCACTGTTGACTGGTTTCCATGGATCCATTAACTCTTTATCTCAATGAACACTTTAAAAACATCCACTTTGCAGAATTAAAGATCAAAGACACCCGTTTATGAACTGATAAACTAGAAATGGCAATGATTCTGTTGCTATGAAAGAAATTTAAAGCTAAAAGTGGAATAATTTATTACCATCATTCCTTACATTATCAGAATATATAATTTGCTACAAAAATTTTAGTTTTAGCTACACATATCAGAATTTCTATTCACTAGCTACAATAAAAAAGGTAAGTAGAGAGAAAGAGAATTGGGGCTCCACATCATTAAAAAAGTAGTAATAATGAGCTTTTAAATTACATAGCCATCCATGCGGTGTATTTTGTACCTGCAAATTGCGTTCCACAAGCAAAGTATAAATCTCCCAAATCATTTAAGCATCCTGAACATGCATAGGTACATACCTAATCTCACTCATGATACTTGTTCAAAAATGTCTGCAGAATTAGGTTTTTAGTATAAAAACATCTTTAGAGAAGCAAAGTTAATGAGGGATAAAATTGAAAAGGAGGCAAAATACAACCACAAATTCCTTAGTTTACAGTCAAGTAAGAGGCTCAATTAGGAAGCACAATACTGTCTTATATTGTAGGTAATATATAAAGGACCAGAGGAGAAGTTTTGGTTTTTTGGAGACAGGCTGATTATTGTTCCTATTATATAAATCATGAGAGTGTAGGCAGGGCATAATGGCATTCCAATCTAATCATTCATAAAGGAATTTTTTTTTTTAATTTGCAAATAATAATTGCTTTCATACACCAATTTAGGTTATTACATGTCATATCTATATGACATACTATTTAGGAACATTAAACAAGCATACTGAATCTGACCTTATTAAAAAGGACTGTACTGTTACTATGTGAGTAAGATACAGGATTTTTAGCATACAAAATCATATCCTAGAAATAATAAGCACTTACAATAAAAGGAAAATGAACTTACGAAAGTCTGTTTGCTTACCTGAACCACCCACGGACTGTTGGCAAAGGCCATAATATCTCTCTCTTCCCAGAAAAAAGCAGAATCAGATCTTTTTATCATTTCGAACTTGCTAAGAAGCTTCATAGCATAAACTTTCTGTGATGCCTTATGACGAACCTGTAGATTTTTTAAAACACAAAAATAATTTTGTGAAAGGTGAACAACAGGTCATATTATAATTCTATTATTAAAGACTTCAGTTATAAAACAAGATGATCTTTAGCTAACTAATAAAAAGTTTTAAAAGCATTACACTTTTAATGGGAAAAAAGAAGAAGAAATTCCCAACAGCCTAAAAATTTCATGAAATACACAATACCTTTAAATGCTAGGTTCCATGAATTCATAAAGCTTCATTCCTTAATGTTATTTAAGCTAACCAATTTTAAGAACAAGATATTGTTAAATGAGAAACTTTCAAGGTATGTACATGTATCGCTATCTGAACACAACCTAATAAATTCAGATATGAAGAGATATGTGATTTTGTTAAGTCATCTTTATTTCTTTCAAAGTATCCTACTTAAATGGTTTTTTTATGTTAAGAAAAAAAAAACTACCAACAATATGATTATTTGATCAATTCTTTTTTTTAAAAGATTTTATTTATTTATTTGTCCGAGAGAAAAAGCACGCACATGCACAAGCCACCTCCAGGCTGAACAAGGAGCCCAACAGCGGACTCAACCTGAGCCAATGGCAGACACCACTGAACCAACTGAGCCACCCAGGCTTCCCTATTTGGTCAACTCTTATCTTCCTTATTAGAATGTAACTTCCACAAGGGCAAAAACAGTATCTTTTTTTTGGACCATCATTTTAATCCTAATTATATGATAGCAAACGCTACCACAGAGCCAACAAATACCTAACGATTATAACTGTTAACGTTTGCTGAATAATTAATAGTATTTACTAATACTGACTGCTAGCATTTATACATGGGTATCTAACAGGAGTTCAAAAAAAATGAACTCCAAATCTTCACTCCGAATTTATTCCTCCTACAGTCTTCCCCATTTTAGTAAATGGCTTCTTCATCCTTCCGGTTAGTTGCTCTGGCTAAAAGTCTACGGCTCCTCTTTTTCTCTCACACAGCTCATCAAACTCCCCAGCAAATCATTTCAGTTCTACCTTAAAACAGTTTCAGAATCTAATCACCTCTAACTATCTCCACTGAGAACAGCCTAGTCTAAATCTTTTCTGTCCATTACCTACGATAACCTAACCTGGCTTCCCTGTCACTCTCACCCACCCACAGTAGGGTCATCCTTCAAAAACATAAACCATTTCCTGTCACTCCTGTTTTAAAACCCCAGTGGTTTCTCATTTCATCTCTGTATGTGTTACTCTCTGTGCCTGGAATCAGCCAAGCCCTCACTTCCTTCAGATCCCTGCTCAGATGTTACCTTCTAAATGAGGCCTACTCTGATCAAGCTACTTCGATTTTTCAATTTACAGCCACCCTCTGCTGCCCATGCCTATTCCATTCTTTCTTTCCTGCTTTTGATCCATTGCACTTACTACCACCTTACATCTTCTTTTTTACTTTTATTTTATTTGGTCTTGCACTAGAAATTAAGCCCAATGAAAGCAAGGATTTCACTGCTTAATCCACAGTGCTTAGTAAAATGCCTGGCACATAATAAAATATATCTATATAAGATATATATCATATATTATATAAAAAAGTATTTATTTTAGCAAATAAGTATTTGATAAAAGAATGAATTTACTGGGGTGCCTGGGTGGCTCAGTGGGTTAAGTCTCTGCCTTTGGCTCAGGTTGTGATCTTGGGGTCCTGGGATTGAGCCCCACATCGGGCTCTCTGCTCAGCGGGCAGCCTGTTTCCTCCACACACACAACCGCCTGCCTCTCTGCCTACTTGTGATCTCTGTCTGTCAAATAAATAAATAAAATCTGAAAAAAAAAAAAAAAAAGAATGAATTTACTGAGTGGGTGCTTACTATATGCCAGGCACAGTGTATTTTCATAAATGTATTATTTAATCTTCATAACAATCCTAATGAGATATTACTTCGTCATGTTACAAATGAGAAATTTGAGGCACAGAGAAATTAACTTGCTGAGGATTATACAATGAGTAGAAATCAAGATTTAAAGGTACAGTAGTCTGAGGTACCTGGGTGGCGCAGCTGGTTATGTCAGACTCTTGGGTTTCAGCTCAGGTCATGATCTCAGGGTCGTGAGATTGAGCCCCATGTCAGGCTCTGTGCTCGCTCAGTGCAGAGTCTGTGTGAGATTCTCTCTCCCTCTCCCTTTCCCTCTGCTTTCCCTGTGCACTCGCTCTCTCTCTCTCTCATACAAACAGATAAATAAAATCCTTCTTAAAAAAATTAAAATGAAGGTATAGTAGTCTGCATCCAGAACCCATGCTAGTAACCACTTATCTATGCCATTTCTACATAAGTATAGTCAGAATTAGGATGATTTCCCCAGAACAGTGCCAGACTACATTGGTCAGCAGAGTCTCCCAAGCAGTGACTGCTCCTTCTCACTAAGAAGTATGTCATTATTTGTACAACAAATTATATGGTCATCCTACTGAGGGCTGGATGAAAGAAGAGGACACTGAGCTCCTGACGAAAATCTACAGAGCTCTAACTGATCTAGCCTACAACCACCCTCCCAATCTTTTTTTTTTTTAAATTTTATTTATTTATTTGACAGAGATCACAAGTAGGCAGAGAGGCAGGCAGAGAGAGAGAGAGAGAGAGAGAGAGAGAGAGAGAGAGAGAGGAAAGCAGGCTCCCCGCTGAGCAGAGAGCCTGATGCGGGACTCGATCCCAGGACCCCGAGATCATGACCTGAGCCGAAGGCAGTGGCCTAACCCACTGAGCCACCCAGGTGCCCCCACCCTCCCAATCTAAATCTCATCATTTTCTTTCCCTTGTTCATATTTCAATCATATTTAACACCTTCTTTTAGTCCCTCTAATAAACCTTTCCTCAAGATCTTTACAGGTACTGGGAAGGTAACAGAAAAGCCATCACAGTCTCTGACTTCACCTCCTCCCCAGAGACTTGTTCCTTCATTCAGCTGAAATACAAACTCAAAGGAGTGAGGAACTCATTGTTCTCTATCTCAGAACTCCATGTGTTTTGTTCCTAGTAGATACCATAACTTGCGATTTTTTTTTTATGTTGTTTCCTTGTATGTGTCTGTCTCCCCCATTAGAATGTAAGTTCAACAAAGTTAGGGATTACCCATGCCTATTTCATTCTCCATTATATCCTCAGTGTCAAATACAATGCCAGCACTGCCAATTAAAATAGATACTAAATATTTGATGAATGAATTAATATCTGTGAAAAAGAAATTTTTATTTGATCACTGACCAAGATATTAACTTGCAGTTTTAAGAAAAATACAACAGTAAATTTCTAGTTATCTCCCATCAAGTATTGTCCACATTTAGAATCAGTACTTATATTGATGAAAATAAGATAAACCAAAGGAATGCTCATGTCCTCCCCAGAGAAGATATATAAGAACTATCATATTTTACAGATTAAAAACTGTATAAAATGCTACCAAATCCTAGAAAAATCATACAATGCTGTACCTTTTTAATAGATTTTTCTTCCTAACAAATCTTAGGTAAGAATTTTATTTGAATGCACTTGAACAAATCACTCAGAAAGACAGAAAAAAGGTCTAGCATGAAACAATAAAGATACATACTCCAAATCATGCATCTTTGGCTATGATACAGTAACTGATTCCATCCAGACCTCACACTGTAAACTACAATCAAAACGGCAAAACATATGAAGCAACAGTTTTCAGGCTTGGTAAATTAGGCAACACAAGACTATAATCCCTGAGAAGAGAAAAACTCACCAAGTCAGCCCCATAATTGCCCAGACACTCTACTTGAAGGCAATATCCGAACCAGCACACAAGTGGATCATATAAGCTAAGTACAGTGGCTGCTGAACTGAGAAGGCAGAAATCAGTGTTCAAGACAAATGAGGCCACTGTATTATGCTGGGCAGGAAACAGGAATATAAGGAGCTATGCAAAAGGTCTCTAGAAGTACCATTTATCCAAAGTGAAGTATCCAAAATTTATCAGGGAGCAGGGGTTGATAACAAAACAGAGACACTGGAGGTTAAATAACATTAGAAGAACAATCAATTTCCAGCCAAACAAGAATGGGGAAAACTTGCTCTTTCCTAGGCATTCAGGTGAGTCAGCTTAGGAGAAAGAACCAAGTCCTAAAGCAAGAGGTACTCCAACACTACCTAACAATACCTAGTAATGCCAATCCCTAAAAGATCAAAAGGGAAGCAGAGTTTGGAGGTTCAGTCTTACCAGTTAAAAGGACTTGGGAAACAACTTGGTCTTTTTGCACAAAGTATAAATTTCAGTGTGCACAAGTTAAGGGTGATCATCAGGTAATTGGACAGATTATTAGAATGAAAATCAACACATCAACAAAAAGTAACAAACTAACAGTAACAAATATTTGTTACTAAAAGTAACAAATATCTCTATCCTATATCTGTAAGGACCAGTACATATTTTTAAAAAATTACTTAGTGGGCCACGTGGGTGTCTCAGTTGATTAAGTGTCTGCCTTCGGCTCAAGTCACGATCCTAGAGTCCTGGGATGGAGCACCACATTGGGCTCCCTGCTCGGCAGGGAGCCTGCTTCTCCCTTTCCCCCTGCCACTGCCCCTGCTTGTACTCTCTCTGTCAAATAAATAAATGCTAGGGAAAAAAAAAAAATAGGCATTTAAAAAATGAGTAAATTAAAGTAAAAATTACTTAACAGGCACAAAAGGGAAGTGTGAATCATCATCAAGAAAAAAGGAGTCAAAAGAAAACCCCCAAAACACTGAACTTAACTAACAAATATCTCTTACAAATATGTTCGAACAACTGAAGAAAAATAAGTTAAAGAAAAAAAGGAAAATGTAGTCACAATGAGTGAATAGGGGAAAATATCAACAGAGAAATACAAACTGTAAAAAAGAAACCAGAATTTAACTGAAAAACAACAAAAATGAAAAATTCATTAGAAGGGCTTAATAAAGAATGGAGACAGAAGAGAAGTCTGTGAACCTGAAGACAGAACAATCTAAAGAATAAAAAGAAAAACGAAAAAATGAAAATGAGAGACTCCAGGGCTTGAAAAGCAATTAAACGGTATAAAAATACTATATATAAATAGACTAAATATAAATATAATAAACTAAACACTCCAACTCATAGGCAGAAATTATCAGAATTGATTAAAAAAGCAAAACTTAATCTCATATATTTTAAATATTAAGACCAAACAGATTGAAAATAAAAGGACAGAAAAAGATGTACCACACAAACAACAAGGATAAGAAAACTGACAGAGCAATATTATTAACAGATAAAGAAGACTTCAAAGCAAAGAAAAAGGGGGTTAAATTCAGATAAAAGGAGTATAATTCAAAATCCTAAATATGTATGTATTTAATAAATGAGCTTTTGTTCATGAATCAAAAAATGACAGAACTAAAAATAGAAAGACAAATCCATAATTTCAGTTGGAAATTTTAACATTGCTCCCAGTGTTTAATCTCAGTGTTTAATATAATAAGTAATCAAAATATCACTCTGGATATAAAAAAAATACGGCCCCCAAGAAAAACTGGCTAATCAAGTCACAATTACGAATGTTAATATATTAGTAAGTTACATAACTTCTCATTTTAAGATATTTTACATTTAAAACTTCAAGTATTTTGATATGACTTAATTTTACATAAAAAGAATTCTATATGCAAACGGTCAAAGTTATGATGAGGGTCACAGATTATATCTATCTTCTATATTAAATTACTAAACTGGAATAACAATTCCTTTTATTTACAGACATTATAGAACACGAAAATAAACACATGTGAAAGCAGTATGAAAATATGGATGGTGGGCAGGGGATTAGGAGATAAAGGATCCTCATCAGAAATGAGAAATCCTTTCCACAACAAACAGACCAGATTTTTAATTGATTTGTATTGAATTAGCAAATTAGTTCAAAACAAATGCTCATTCCAGCTGTTAAATGTTTAAAATATTATTAGAAAGAGGTTGCTAAGGTACTACTTCTCTATTTTTGCCACTCTTCAAATCTTCATTTATTCTAAGAACAAATCAGATTTTGAATGTTTCCTAGTTTCATCAGAAAAGCAATCCACAAAACACTAAGAGACAGTCAATTACTTTACACTGTAATATTATTTATCCTTGACTCATATCATGGCAAGTTCTAAAAATCCTGTAAAGCACAACTATGAAAAGAAACTAAAAGATGTTTGTTAGCTGACAGAAAATAGTAAAAAACTTACTTTTTTTTTTTTTTTTTTGAGAGCGAGAGAGAGCGCGTGACTGGAGGAGGGGAGAGGGAGAGAGAAAATCTCAAAGCAGGCTCCACACCCAGCACAGAGCCTGACATGGGCCTTGAACTCATGACCCTGAACGAAAATCAAAAGCCAGATGCTTAACCAACTGAGCTACCCAGGCACCCCTATTTTTAATCTTTTATATCTGAATTAACTAAAATAAAAACAAACCTAGAACAAAAAGACCATTCAAATACACAAAAAGTCATACAGCATCAGTATAAATCTTTGAACATGAAAAACATGCTTGTTCACTTTACTTCTGCGGACTCTTTATGCAACATTACTCTCTGTCTATGCTTCCACAGCACTTACAACAATCTAATATTATAATTAGTTATATATATATCTGCTTCATAAGCTCCTTTAGGCAGAGTATAAATTTTCATTTGTGGGACTGCCTTGTGGTTGGCAAAATGCTGAATATCCAATTCAACAAATTCAACAAAATTATAGCTATGTCTATATGAGGGAATAAAATTTTTAATAAATAAAGACTATTTTGCCTAGATGCTCTATTTAATGAAGCCCAAATTTCATGTAAACTATTGGGATAGGACACTTAACTGGCTCCTAATACAAGAGTCAGAAACCACCAGCCTGTAGTCTTTGACCTGATCTATAGAACAAACATTAAGAGGCAACAGCTGTATTCATGCCAAACATCTATCTCATACTTTTAAAATTCATTAGCACTAGTATTACAAAGTACTACAATAAAGCGCTGTGACTTTAGAAAAGCTGTTTCCATTGATCTTCCTTCTGAGGATGTCTCTTTCTGAATGATTCTATTATAATCTCCCTCAGCATCTCTGTACACTCCCCTTTGTTCCTCCTCCTCTATTCAATATGGATGGATAAACAGTCAGATACAGGAGCTATTCATTACTACACTGTACAGAGTACTGCTTAAAAGCACAGATTTAGATGTCAACAAACCTTTGCAAATATCCTATTTATGAACTACGGGGCCAACTTACTTTACCCCTCTAAGTTTCAGGACCTCATCTATGTCAGAATCTCACAGAACTGCTGCAAGGGTAAAATGAGACTACGAATATAAATACTTAGCACACAAAATGTACTCAATGAAAGTGTCAGCTAATACCACCACAGACAAATAGAACTTAATTCATTCTATCACAAACCTTTATATGTGTTTCCCCTATGTCACTAGGCTGAGTATGTGACAGACAAAAAAAGTTGCTCCTAGTCTCTAAATTATATTCCCTCCCCCATATATATAAATATAAACACCAAAAAAGGGTCAAAGAGCTAAGAGTGGTTTTATCTCAAATAACAGAATTCTGGGTGATTTCTCTGTTCTTACATTTGCTTATTTGTATTTTATATAGCAAATATGTATCTCTTAAAAAAAACTTTTTTAAATAGGTGAAACAACCCTAATGTAGCTAGAGATAAGACTTGCTTGGAAAATCTTAAAATAGACCTAGATTTCATAGAACATTTGTGGACAAAAAGCTTTCAAAAAACATTCTAACCAAAATGTCCTATTTGAGATTTTCAAAATTGGCTTTTAATTTCAAAAATTACAATTGATTATTTTTATAAGACCCAGTTTGACAGACTAAAGCAGTTAGTGTGTGCTGCTAAGGTTTTCACTAAAAATGTCTGGTTATGGCAGCCAAGACCGAATGAAGGAATACAGGAATTACAAAAGCATGGAGGGAAGGAGATAATTCCTGCAACTCAGAAATAACTTTGTAACCAGCGAAGAGCCCGTTTTACTCCAAAAAAGGAATTAAAAATTTGAGTTGACATGACAAGCGTTAGAAAATCATTTCCCCTATACTCTTTCCTTCTGACTGACTCTACTTTAAAAGCTTAATTTAAACCAATTAAATTAAAAGCAAGGGGGGGAGAGATCCTTATCTCACATCTGCCTCAAGTCCTGTCACAGAGCCTCTATCTCTTTAATACTGGATCCCAGAAAGCATCTGAGCCCAGGGATCACAAGGAATCACAATCCATTCACTTGAATGAAAAGTTTCTGTTTCAGGTTCTGTGTTGTACAAGATATAAAAAGACAAGAAAAATCCAATCACGGATATGATCTGACCACACACATACATCATTTACCAATGTCCACAGTTGGAACTGACAAATCACTAGAGTGAAGACTCTCCCTTTCTCCTTGCAGCTCTACAGATACTCCTCCTAAACTTTTCACTTAGCTGAGGATAATCTCCTCAGATCTGGCCAACTATTTTCAGATAAGCAGCTACCAACCCCTGATGGAAATGCCAAAAGCTTTCTAAAGACAGGGCTCCTACTCTTAAAAAATTTACAATATAAAAGGATTCAAAGAAATGTCATATAAACTACAGTACAAGGCATAATATGGTAAATTACATAAAATTATTAAATTAAAACATGAAGAGGAAAGATCACACTCAAATAACAGGTACGAAGGAGAGTAACAGGAGAAAAGTTTTCTTTTAAAATGAACAGAGAGAACAATGAATTCTGGTACACTGAAAAAAAATTTTAAAAAAAGAATAAAAAAATGAACAGAGAGAAAGAAAGTGAAACATGATTGAAGAAACAGACAAGAAAACAAAGAGCATGCTCTGAAATAAGTAGCCTGCCCAGAATGAATAGCACAAAAGATAAAATTGGCGACATCTTTAAAAAGGGCCTAAGGGCGCCTGGGTGGCTCAGTGCGTTAAAGCTTCTGCCTTGGGCTCAGGGTCCTGGGACTGAGCCCCACATCAGGCTCTCTGCATGGCAGGGAGCCTGCTTCCCTTCCTCTCTCTCTGCCTGCCTCTCTGCCTACTTGTGATCTCTGTCAAATAAATAAATAGTATCTTTTAAAAAGGGGGGGGGGGGCTAGAAGGCCAGGATGAAGACTTCGTGCTTCACGTAGTAGTTAAGGGAGCCATGAATATATTTTAAAAAGTTCAAATTGGCTGCAGTTCCTATTAGGCAGATAGATCTGTACTTCCTATCCTTTACATATACTAAGACATAGACAGTGGGGAAATAAGGAAAACAGAAAACATGTTAGAAAAGCCCCTAGTTAATTCTACTATCTACCCATACCCAAAAGGGGACAGTATCGATACATGAAAATACAAGAATATGAAGTATGGGGAAAACAGTCAGTGAAACAGTAAATGTGGGTCCACCTGAGCCTAGATGGCATGAATTACAGATTAAACAAGCATGGTTTTGATAGTTTCTCCATCAGCACCTGCCAATCCAAAATCAACAGTCCAATGGTGAAACATTGTTAGCAGAAGTGGAAAACAAAGTAAAATACAAAGGAGATGCTCAATACCCTACTGGGAAGAAAAGGGTGTCTTGGATGACAGTGGTTGGCAGTGAACACCAAAAATAGACTGGAGAACTGTTATGAACAGGACTTACTGAAAAATTAAATTTAAGAAATGAATAAAAGAGAAATCAACGATTTCTAATTTTTTGGCATGAGCAACAGGGGTGATAGTGGAGCCATGTATTTATTAAGATGTGTTACAAATTCGTGGGTGAGTTAGAGAAGGAATCAAACATTCTAATTTCACATATTTTAGACGGGACACATCTTAATGGAGATGCCAAATAAGCCATCATGTTTAAAGAGCAAACTAGAAAATTCTGAGCAGCAACTATGAATCTGAGCCTTGACATCATGTAGATTATATTTAAAGTCACAGGAATAGTAGAGTGCACCTTAGGAGAGAATGCAGATCAAAGAAACAAGAGCCTAGCCTTTGGAACTATGATATTTAGTAGAAGTCAGATGGAGAATGAACCACTAAGGAAATTAAGAAAGAAGAACTAGAAACATAGGAAAGAGTGGTGTTTCAAGAAAAGAAGAAGAACTGAATACTAGTAAGAGGCAGAGTAAGAGGAGAATGAAACCCCAGGAAGGCAATAAGGTAACATACAAAGTCTGTATTCATTGGCACAGAAAAATGATTATGACCGTACAACAAAGAAAATCAACTATGGAGTCCTCTATCTGGATTCAAGTCTCCGTTCAACCACTTAGTGGTTCTGTGAGCTTTGGCAGGTTGTTCATTCTACCTATCCGAACTTGCCCATCTATCAAATGGGCATGACAGTAATACCGTCTATCTAAAGGAGTGCTGTGAAGACTGGTTACTACACAGAAGTTGCTTAGAAGCCTGCCTATAATACTGTAACTGCTCTAAAGTGTGTGTTATTACTTAATGTTACATAAAAAACCCACAAATTACAAAACCACTATATAATATGATCCCTTAATACACAGAAGACACTAATACATTACACATACGTTTAGAAGTCAGAAAACTATACATCAAAGTAATAAGAGTAGTGGGACAATCAGGAATTTTAAAAAGTATAATGATGGCTTACTTTCTTATTCTACTATGAACATGTCTGTTGTATAAATAAAATAATTTTTATTTTTAAGGGAGACTAATTGGCATTGATGCAATTTTTGAAACTCCTAGAAAGAAAATAATTACAATAAAATATAAATGTCCACTTAAAATAATTTGGCCTTAGTTTTGTTAACAGTTCCCAAATGTTTCCAATTATCAAATACTAAAAGGATACCAAAAGGCTAGTTACCTTTATGCTTGACAATGAAATAAAGACATGAGAAAAGGAGATTTCCACACTTTATTCTACCCAATTCTAAGCAACTTAGACCTCTAAGAGTGAGAATGCATTCATATATTAATTTCTTTAGTTTTAAATGAAACAATCACCATGAAATGTAATGAACACTTTTTTCTTTTCTTTTCTTTCCTTCCTTTTCTTTCTTTCTTTTTTTTCCAGCATGAAGCCCAACACAGGGCTTGAACTGATGACCCTGAAAAGACCTGAGCTGAGATTAAGAGTCAGACACCTAACTGAGCCACCGAGGTGCCCCTAATGAACACTCTTGTTAAGAAAAAAAGAGTAGGCAACATCACAAAACCAAACTCCAAAATAAGAAGATATAACTTCAAAAACAAAAATGCTAATCATATTTCCACTATTAACCATGAAATCTTTTTTTTTAATGCATCTCCCCCAAACTAAGAATCATAATTAGGTAATTTCTAAGACATTCTGCACTATGTTTTAGATAGTTAACTTAGAACTCTATTTTTAGAACCTAAACCACAATTTCTTTTTGAAACTTTAATAGCAGGCAGTTCAAAATAAAAGCTCTATGAATACAGGTACCTTGTCTGAGTAGTTTACCTATACAATACACCGTTAATGCTTATAATGGTACCAGACATTAAACAAACTAAATATCTACCTTAAGAAGACACTTGCAAGGCTAGAATTTGTAACTTTGTTTTTCAAAGAAAAGATTATGTGCAAGGTAAATAAATAAACAAATATAAAAAATGAACAAAGTATGCATGCATATCTGTTCAAAAAAGTAATCTCACTGAAAAGCTCATCCCAACATACATACACACTATTATGGGATGACTATGTGCTACATGCTGCACACTACCCCCGGCCCCTGTTACATTATAAAACCCTAACCTTCAGTACCTCAGAATGTGACTTTATTTGGAGACAGGGACATCAAAGGGGTAATTAAGTTAACATGAGGCTATTTGGTGACTGGTGTGCTTCTAAGAACAGGCAATTAGGACACACAGAGTGACACACCAGGCACATACAAGCACAGAGGAAAGACCGCGTCAGGACACAACAGAAGGTGGCCATCCACAGGCCAAGGAGAGAGGCCTTAGGAGAAATGTAACCTGCCAACACCTTGATGTTGAAACTGTAGCCTCCAGAACTATGAGAAAATTAATTTCTATTGGTTAAGCCACAACTGGTGGTATTTTGTTATGGTGGCTCTAGCGAACCAATATATATATATATGTGTCAGAGCGAGACTTATGATTATTTATTTAAAATTAAAACATTTAAATTCAAAAATGCACAGAAACTGACAAGAGTGACAACAGGTAATATTTACTTAATATCTATAATGTGCCAGATCCCAGTAAGTACCACATAAGCACAGTCCAATTTAATCCTCACAAAAAAATCTTAAATTCTATTATTCTATTCTATTCTATTAATTTTCCAAGGAAATTAAAGTTTTGATGACAAGAAACCTATATACAGTAGAATGGAAACAGAAGTAGTTGACTGACTATTCTTCCAAAGTACCGCTCTTAATCAATATACTAAACAATATTATTTTCCATAAAAATGAGATGTGATAAATAATCCAAAAAGTAGAATCCAAAACCAAAAGTGATATCAGATGAAATCATCCATGTCACAGACTTTTCATGATATAAAAACATAAATGTACATCACCTCTGTAGATAGGAAAAAAGGACAACAAGACAAACAATTTTGCCCTCCTTGAATTATAAGACTTTTCAATCTGTGAGAAAATGCCTTTTTCAGGTGAGGAAATCTACACCCAAATAAACTTAACGACTTGGCACTTTCCTAACTTCTGACATTTTCCCATGCTATTTCTTCTGTTTTTTTTACTCCTGTCCAGTTCAGTTCCCTCTTTTTCATGTGATCATAACTCCAATGTCATTTTCTTACAGTGAGGCTTTCCTAACATCCACACCTAAATTAAGCACAACCCTCCATTTTTCTCTCACAGGATCCAGAACTTTTCCTTCACAGTATTTATCATAATTTGAAAAATACTTTATTTGTTTAAAGTAAAACTCCTCCACAAAACTACCACTTGCAGAAAAATCAAAGCTATGCTATTGTATCTTTAAGAAGCTAGCACAGCCCCTGAAACATAACAGATCCTAATTAAATATTCATTGATGGATGGATAAATGAACCATTTTATGTGTGCAAATGAACTGCTAACATTTACTAAGCACTTACTGTATTCCAAGAACTGTTCCAAATTTAGTTACATTTAATTCTCCCAGTAACTCTATGGGGTATAATTGTTATTGTTATCTTCATTTAACAGATAAGAAACTGAGGCACGGAGTGATTAAGTAACTTGTCTGCACTGACAGCTCTTCAGAGAGTTAGAATCCAACTGCAGGTAGTCTGACTCTAGCTCTTAAACACTGTGGTATAGCTACTGTGACATCCAAAGTTACTTTCACAATAAGAATTTTCTTTTAGAAACTGACTACTGAGGGCTCCTGGGTGGCTCAGTTGTTAAGCATCTGCCTTTGGCTCAGGTCATGATCCCAGGGTCCTGGGACTGAGCCCTGTATCAATCTCCCTGCTCAGTAGGAAGCCTGCTTCTCCCTCTCCCACTCTCCCTGCTTGTGTTAACTCTCTGTCTCTCTAGGTCAAATAAATACAATCTTTAAAAAGAAAAAAGAAACTGACTGGTGGGCCCTCTGTGGTAATGTATTTTTAACTTGACCAAAAAAGTATTTCACAAGTTAAGACAAATCTGCACCTATGAAAAACTTTCTTCAGAGGACTAGAAAATCATAATCATAAAGATGTGCCAAATGTGGAACACTGCCTACAGATCTGTCAAACCAATTTATCCACAACATACAAAGCAACTTTAAAAGACTATGGAAGAACTCGGAACTTTTCCTTTTTAATCTCATGCTTCTTTTAAAAAGTTCCAGCAAGAGTGCTATGAAATGTGTAAGCCTGATGATTCACAGACCTGTATCCGTGGGGCAAAAAATACCTTATATGTTAATAAAAAATTTTTTTAAATTAAAAAAATATATATATATAGTGTTTTATCCCCCCCCCCAAAAAAGTTCCCACCAATAGAACCAAGAGGTAAAGCCAAAACACACATGTTCCAAGTTCTTGCATCAGGTCATCAGACTAAAGCAATGTTAAAATATTTTTCATTTTTAAAAACATGTGACTTTGTTTCTGAATGTTTTGTGGACAAAATAAAATTCGGAGTGGAAAATTAACAGTAACAGAAGCCTTTTCTTTTCCTTTCTTGAATGTACTGAAGTTAAATGATCAAATTCACCCAAAACAGAACAATTGACTACATTGCTATAAAAACATGACAAGTCAGGATCTATCATATTTCCTTCCAAAAACAAAACTCCAAATTCTAGTCTTTCCTCTTTATCTACACTGAATCCTCAGTGTGAAGAAACAATGTATTTACTCTACATACTTATAGTATGAATCTTTGTATCAAATAGGCTATAGTAACAGTGGTGAACACTTAGGGAACACTATAACTAGGCTTATTTATTTTTTAATAAATAACTCTTTGAGTTAGACCAGGGCAGAAGTAGGATTCAATTACTTTATATTTTCCCTATCTTACAAGACCTCCCATAACTCAAAATCTAATCTCTGACCCTTGACCCATGGGAATTCTAATAGCCAAAACTTCACCACTTTCACTGACTAAAAACAAAATAAACAAAACCCGCATTACTTTCAAAGGCAGCCCCCTCCTCAGATCTCCAAGTTAACTTCTCAATTCCCTCCACCACACCTCTTATGGCATTGTTGCAAGTCCCTGAGCATTTCATCCCTTGAATACTCTCTATTGATGTGCTCTTTAAAACAGGGTAACAGAGCATCTAGAATGAATAAATGATGGAGTATGGCCCAATCATCTCAAAATAGAAAAAACCTGTATCAAAACAATCCAAACTTTCTTTAGTATTTTGGGCAGCCACATCACCAATGATTCTTGCTTGGTTTACATTCAAGGAAAATTGTTATTTGATTCATAATTACTGTTAAGGAATCTACTCCTTGAGTTCTTCACATCTAAGTACAGGTTTTTATTCTGGTTAAATTTCACTTCTATCTGGCCAACAACCTTCACAACTTCTGGATTTTGGCTTCTCATCTGAAAGCATTCTCATACTTCAGTTTTAACTCCTTAGTAAAATTATTCAACATGTCACCATTGCCTCCATACAATAAATGCCTCATTAATAAAACCCTGAAGAGAAGAAGAGAGAACAAACAGATCCGTGGGGATCTCTGTCCAAGGCACCACTTGTGCCTTCCTCAGCCTCCTCAGAAACAGCTATTAGTTATAATGCTGCCTAACTCATATCCTTGTTCATTGACATTTTTCCATATCCTCTTATGTATATCAGAGTTTTTTTTGTTTTTTTTTTTTTAGGATTTTGTTTATTTATTTGACAGACAGAGATCACAAGTAGGCAGAGAGGCAGACAGAGAGAGGAAGTGCTTGGAAGCAGGCTCCCTGCTGAGCAGAGAGCCCGATGCGGGGCTCGATCCCAGGACCCTGGGATCATGACCTAATAACCCAAAGGCAGAGGCTTTAACCCACTGAGCCACCCAGACTCCCCTAACAGACTTTTTCAAATATCTAACAGATGTATATCACACCTATTACGCTACTCTGATCTGTAAGTTCAATAAACCTATTAAAGAAAGAAGAAATGAAAGAGATGACAAAGATAAGTTAGTCTGTCATGACTTGTTCCCAGAGAAGCCGTGGTGACACACAGTGAGCTCCATCAAAAAGAGTAGAACACTGTTGGAGTGAAAAACAGAATCTGACCCCATAATTTGACCAAAGACAATAATTTGTAAGCATAAAAAAGCGGAGTTTCATACTCAAGTGATGAAAACAGAAATATCATTACAGTTCCTAATTAATATGTAAGTGCAATGTTGATTACAAACATTTATAATATTTCCGGTTGGTATCACTTTTGCCTGCAAAGATAAATTTCAAATTAAAATGTCTTTGTGGGGCGCCTAGGTGGCTCAGTGGGTTAAAGCCTCTGCCTTCGGCTCAAGTAATGATCCCGGGTCCTGGGATCAAGCCCTGCATCGGGCCTGCTTCCTCCTCTCTCTCTGCCTGCCTCTCTGCCTACTTGTGATCTCTGTCTGTCAAATAAATAAATAAAATCTTTAAAAAAAAAAAAAAAGTATTTGTTGGGGGCACCTTTGTTGGGTGGCTCAATCATTAAGTGTCTGCCTTTGACTCAGATTAGGGGCCTGGGATCAAGTCCGCATGGGCTCCCGGCTCTGCAGAGAGACTGCTTCTCCCTCTCCCACTCCCACTCCCTCTGCTTGTGTCCCCTCTCTCATTGTCACTCTCTCTCTCTGTCAAATAAATAAATTAAATCTTTTTTTAAAAAGTCTTGTTGGGTTTCTAATATATCTAAATAAATCTCAGCTAATTAAAGAAAAATGTTATTAGTCTTAACATATTAAATAAAAACACAACAGTTCTTGTGGAATATTAGCTGCTAGTAGGTAATGTGTGAAATCAAGCTGGTCTAACATATTCTAAATCTCAGGGTTTCGGCACTGGAAGCGACCGGGGTTACCGTTTACCAGCGCCACGTTCTACAGATGAAGACACTCAGGTTCTCTGAGACGGAATAACTTGACCGAGCTCACAAAACTAATTCTGGCATGGCCGGGCATAAAAATAAGATCTACTCAGAGGCTACTGATATCGTACAAAACCCCGCTTTAAAAATAAAATAACAGAACAGAACAACACATTCTTACCAGCTGCACTTCACCAAAAGCACCCCTTCCAATAACTTTCACAACATCATAGTCTTCTGCCTTCATCTGTAGCCCTCTGATTTTCTTCACAATTTTCTCATCTGTAATTAAAAGATCATATTTATAAGCAATACTTTTAAATAATTCTATATTTGTAAGCAGATTTTTAGTTCAAGAAACTATATTCAGTTTTTAGCTAAATCTGTCAGTTTTCAAAGGTTACTATTTTAAAATGTAAGATAGATATTAACTTTACATCAAAGAACCAAAACTCTACAGTTTATTAACACATATAAAACAAACATTACTAACTACCAAAAAGCAGCAGTGAAGCTATTTCATTTCTGACTCTGTTGCTTGACAAGATGACAGCTGAAGTGATGACCCACATAGTCCTAGAGCGCATTGTGAATCATGGCAAAGAGCTGCTATGACATTACCTGCAAGGCTAATCTTAGTAATAAACTTAGTAGCCTACTTCTCTGAATGGTAGTAATCACATATGATAGATATGGTAACTAGTCAAGATTGTTTAATTATGAAAACAGCCCAGTCTCTGACAATTCCAACCTAAAAAGCTCACTGTGTTGCTTACTAAATACTGAATTATTTTTGAGAATCTGTCCTTAGAATTCAACATCATTTACACCTTCACTGCAACATCAATACTGGCAAATATTAAGTTATTGCATATACAATACAATAATTTTTATCACATTATCTTTCATTAGCTAGACTGAAATGTCTACATTTATACAAACATAAAGCTCATTAAGTCTCCTGGGTAATGTAAACCTAAGTCTTAATATTGTTAATATTAATTTAAAAGTGCTCTTTGAACTGCCATAAATAACCTATCCTGAAATCATTAGTCGTAATAATTTATACAAAATCTTGAACTTTACCTACTTTACAAACTGCAACTAGTTCTGCAGTTTTGCTTTGAAAATAAAAAATCCTTGTAATTTAAAAACAAACCAAATAGCAAACTAAAAAATATTTAAGGTTAACAATGTATAAACTGTAATATAAATCTCATCAAAAGTATAGTGATAGGATCAAATATAAAGTTTACTCACATCTATTTAAAAAATTATCTATATTCTTGTTTTTCCTCAAGGCAGGAAAATCCAAATCAAGGACCAAGGAATTTAAGCCATCCTGTTTAACAGAAAATAGAAAAGGAAAAAGAAAGTTGTTACAATTTCCAAATATTAAAAAAGTCTTAAATTTTTGTTATAAGCTATTCTTGCTATCAATCCATTTTGATATGAAATTGCCCAGTGGCTCCGTATAACAGCCCTAACTTGTTTGCTAACTTCTGCTAGAAGAAGAATGATCCTATCATGTTTTCATTTGTTATTTTAGCCAATAGAAAAATGGCATTTTTGTATGTAGGTCTTTATTTGTTTATTTCTTTGGAGAGGTGGGGAGAGGCAGAAGAAGAGGGACAGAGAATCTTAAGCAGGCTTCATACCCAGCACAGAGTCAGAGGCCAGGCTCAATCTCACAACCTGAGATCTTGACCTGAGCCAAAATCAGAAGTCAAGAATGCTTAACCAAAGACTGAGTTACTCACCTGCCCCTAGAAAAATGTCATCTTAAAATATGCATCCCCTGGGGTGCCTGGCTGGCTCAGTTGGTAGAATATATGACTCTCGATCCCAGGGTTATGGGTTTGAGCCCCACACAGGGTATAAAGATTACTTAAATATAAAATCTTAAAAAGAAAATATGTATCCTCTATTATTTTTGCTAGTCAGATGTCTTCCTCTCTCTCTTCAAATGTCCAGGAAAATTTCACCAAGTTTCTGACTTTAACGAATACAGACTAAAGAAAATAATCCCATTTACAATGCATCAAAAAGAAAAAAACGCCTAGGAATAAATTTAACCAAGATGAAAGACCTGCACACTGAAAACTCTTAAGACAGTCATGAAAGAAACTGAAGAAACAAATAAATGGAAAGATATTCTCTACTTAAAGATTAAAGGAGTTAACATTGTTGAAATGTTCATACCAGCCAACCAATCTGCAGATTCAAAGGAATACCTATCAAAATTCCAATGGCATACTTCAGAGAACTATAACAAATAACTGTAAAATTTATATGGAACCACAAAAGGTACCAAAGAGGCAAAGCAATCTTGAGAAAAAACAACAAAGCTGGAGACACCATGCACCAGATTTCAAACTAGACTACAAAGCTACAGTAATCAAAACAGTATGGTATTGGTACAAAAACAGACACACAGAGCAACAGAACAGATTGAAAGCCCAGAAATAAACTAACATATATATGGATACTTAATCTCTGACAAAGGAGGAAGAACCTATAATGGAGAAAGGACAGTCTCTTCAATAAACGGTATTGGGAAAACAGGGTAGCTCAATGGCAAAGTAATGAAACAAAACCACTATCGTACACCATACACAAAAATTACCTCAAAATGGATTAAAGACTTGAATATAAGACCTGAAAACCATAAAATTCCTAGAAGAAAACACAGGTGGTAAGCTTCTTAACATAGGTCTTAGTAACATCTTTGTAGACAAGGAATGAAAAACAAAAATTAACAAATGGGACTACAGCAAACCAAAAAGTTTCTACACAGCAAAGAAAACCTACCGAATGGGAGAAGGTCAGCCAACCACATATCTAATAAGGGGTTATTATCCTAAAATAATTAAAGAAATCATACAACTCAACAACTAAAAAACCCAAAAACTTGATTTAAAAAATGGGTAGAGGATCTGAAGAAACATTTCTCCAAAGAAGACATACAGATGGCCAAAAGGTACGTGAAAAGATGAACATTACTAATAATTAGGGAAATGCAAATCATAACCAAAATGAGACATCACCTAATACCTATTAGAATAGCTAATATCAAAGACAATAAATAACATGTCGGAGAGGATGTGGTGAAAAAGGAACTTCTGATGGGATTGTAAATTGGCAGAGCCACACTGGAAAACAATATGGAGATTCCTCAAAAAATTAAGAATACAACTACAATGTGAAACAGATATCCCACTTCTGGATATTGATGCGAAGAATATGAAAACACCTATCTGAAAAGATACATGCACCCTAAGCTAACTGCACAATTATCTGCAATAGACAAGATACAGAAATAACCAAGTGGCCTCCAATAGGTATATGGATAAAAAAGATAGTATATATACAATAGAATACTACTCAGCCATAAAAATGCATGAAATTTTGCCATTTGCAATAACATGGATGGACTTTGAGGATATTATACTAAGTGAAATAAGTCAGATGGAGAAAGACAAATACCCTATGGATTCCACTTACATATGGACTCTTTTTAAAAAAATAAACAAATGGACAAAACAGAACAAAAACAAACTTGCAGATACAGAGAGCAGACTAGTGGTTACCAGAAGGGAAGGGGCTTGGAGGGTGAACAAAAGTGGTAAAGGGAGCCAACTCTATGATGATGAATGGCATCTAGACTTGTGGTGGTAATCACTTTGTAGTGTATACAGATGTCAAATTATAAAGCTATACACCTAAAATTTACATCATAAAAAAAATTCACCCACACTAAGAAAATTCCCATTCACTCGACAAGCATTATTTTTTTGCCTAATGCACACAAAGAAGAGAAAAATCCAAAAATATGGGCACCTCGGAGGCTCAGTTGGTTAAGCCTCTGCCTTTGGCTCAGGTCATGATCTCAGGGCCCTGGGATCGAACCCCGCATCGGGCTCTCTGTTCAGCAGGGAGCCTGGTTTCCCCTTCTCTCTGCCTGCCTCTCTGCCTACGGTGTGATCTCTCTCTCTGTCAAATAAATAAACAAAATCTTTTTTAAAAATCTAACAATAAATATGACCCTAAGTATTCTTCCCCTCAGGGAACTCAGCCTCAAAAATAAATTTCCCTTAAAAACATAAAAATGGGATGATGCATTATTCAGATTACTATTTTTTAAAGTTTCCTATATTTTTCATACTTTCTACAATAAGCACACATTAAATTTATAATCAAAATAAGAAAAAGTACCTACATATAATTTGCTGGTGGGTGAAAAAAAATAGTAAGAAAAAAGTCTTTATTCAAAGGATACGCTTGTGAAGGTAACAGTATTTCTAAAACATTACTGCATATACTGTTTCATCTCCAAGTAACTCTGAAGAGGGCATGAAGAAATATTCTTCACTCTAAAAATAAACTAAGACTTAAATTAAGTAACTTTGACTTTTCCAAGGTCATGCTACTAGGAAATGACATATCAAATACTACCCAACACTAAAGGTCCCATATATATATAACTCATCCCCCCTAGTCTCAACGACCAGACTAACACTGACCAGAGCCTGGAAGAGAAAACAGGGAGCTTAAAAAGCTGAAGGCTTTTTAAAATAAAACAGCAATAAAGATGCCTTTTAGGGATCTGAGAAGGGGGAAAATCAGAAACGCAATCTTGATTCTCAAACTGAAAGAAAAAAAACACCAAAAAAAATAGTAATAAATATCCAATTTCTAGTGAAGTTAAGATTGTAACTTTCACATTTTGAGATCTCACACATACCCAAAATTCCCCTCGCTAGGGCAGTCGAACTGCTTTTTAAGGATTCCAGCATTTTAGCATAGTAGGCTATTAAGTGCCAAATTATTGCTATAACTCTTTGGTATAATTTTGCTATTTTAGTAAGTTTAAAATGTAAAATCTGAATGACTTATATTTTTAGATTATATATATAATTAATGACTTTAAGTCAAAGAAAGATACATTTATTTGGAAAGACTTTTTCTATACCTCCATTAACCTTCACAAGAAGAAAAATTTTAATTGACAAGGCAAAAGCTTCTACTACAAGAATAAGTATCTTCCTCTCGTTCAGAGACTTTTCAAATGGATTATCAACACTTCATACAGATATGTTAAAAGTAACTACATTAAAATCTCCATCTACACATTACGAAGAAAAAAATCCTTTGGAAAAAAGAACTTGCTTCACATTAGCACATGCTTCTAGCTTCACATATTTGTAAAATGATTAAATCCGGGCACCTGGGTGGCTCAGTTGGTTGGACAACTGTCTTTGGCTCAGGTCATGGTCCCAGAGCCCTGGGATCCGGTCCCACATCGGGCTCCCAGCTCCATGGGGAGTCTGCTTCTCCCTCTGACCTCCCTCTCATGCTCTCTCTCACTCTGTCTCTCTCTCTCTCTCAAAATAAGCAAATAAAAAATATTTTTTAAAAAAATTTTTAAAAAATGATTAAATCCTCACTTACCCCACATCCTCTCCACAAGTTATCATAAAAAGATGGGATTATGTAAAGATTAAACAGTTGAGAAGAAAATCCTGAAATAGTTTATAAATTTTTCCTATAACATCCCCCATCAGTGTAGAATCAGAGAGCTTTCTCAGCAGTTCTAACATTACAGCAAGTATTCAACTAATCAATAATTTCATTTTGTTTTTTAAGCCATTTTTTAAAGATCAAATACTACCTCATTTGTACATTGTTTTATTTTTATATAGTATTTCTGAATGATACTATAATCTGCTAAAAATTTATATTTGAAGAAAATGTAGGGAGTAATATATACTTATAAACTTATATTTACACATGAAGTTTTATATTTATAAATATTCACATTTGAAATGTATCCTAGTTAGTATCACTTATTAAGAAACAATTTTTTTTTTTAGACACCAGTATTTTCAGTACAAAAATTAATACTGAGATCCAGTGGCTGGGTTAGCTCAGGAAATAACTGAAAGCCTATCTATGTCTATGGCCTTCCTTGTTACGTAGTTTTACATAAACCTTAGGTAGTAAGATTTTTTTTTTCAGCGTCTATGATTTCAACTCTGATTCTCTTCTTAAAAAGTGCTACTAGCTGAGATAAAGAAATTTTAAAAAGAATTCCAAACTACCAAAACTTCAAAGCAATTAAGAAAATTAACACTATTTGTCCCTTTCATCACTTCCAAAAGCATAGAAATCATAGGATAACATTTAAGAGTTTTGCTTTGGTTTGTTTGGGGAGGGGGCATCAACTGGGGGAAGGGACAAAGGGAGAGGGAGAGAGAGAGAATCCTAAGCAGCTCCGTGCCCAGCATAGAGCCCAACACCAGGCTCGGCTCTCACAACCCTGAGATCATGACCTGAGTTGAAATCAAGAGTCAGCCGCTTAACAGACTGAGCCACCCAGGTGCCCATAAAAGTTTTTTTTAAAGAGAACATTTAAAAGTGCTATAACAAAACAAAACACCAGCACCACAAAATATTCAAGGACCAGAGAGAAAAATGCTAAATAATGAATAGGAGCCAAAGGCACAAACATCCAGAGGATTTCAGGGCAGGGAATAGTAAAACCAATGACTGAGAATTAAAAGGGCCAAAATGTGGTAAGAGGGCCAAAACCAGACTGATCACTGGGAAAACACTAGCTGAAATAAAAATCCCAGCCCTTAAAAGAGACTGAAAAAGCCCAAGTTTTATACAAAACTGCCTAACTAGGTATGTCAGATATAGCTGACAATCAAGTCTTGAGGCTAAGCTCCCAGAGGTTGCCCAGTTACATCTCTAATATAACTGGCTGATAAACGTGAATCAGCTCCAATACTGGACCATGGTTGTCTATAAGTGAAGAGTCAGCAAGCATCAAAGGAAGGCAAACAGCGCATTATAATACTGTCTTCCAGAATAAATGGGTACAAGCCAACACCCAACTTCTCCCATTATAACTATCATGGTGGAAAATACATATGTAATTTCCTATTTTCCTAACTTTTCCTGAATGAAGAGCCTTTTAAATTTTAATTGTCAAGAAAGAATGAAGTACTGGACTTGTTTTCACTGTCGCTATATATTGCTTCTAAATATCTGTTTTTAAAATGTCCCCAAAAAATGCATTCCTCTCCTTCACCTCCCAAAAAAGGAAAAAGTCTGGAAAGACTTCACCAACCTGGATTGTCTGAAGTGGTAAGTAAAACAATGGAGACACTATTCTAGGAATTCCAATTGTTAAAGGCAGCACAACATAACCCATAGCTGAAAATTGTATAAAATTATGAGTTGTCAGCAAATGGAAATACTTGAAACTATAAAACTGAGTAAGATCACTAAAGGAGTAAGTACAGACACGTGAAAAAGGATCAAGGAACTGAGTCCTGGGATATACCAATATTATGAGATTGAGAAGAACAGAGGACTAAGAAGGAATCAGTAAGGAAAGAAAAAAAAAATCAAGATTTGTGTTATCTTGGAAGCCAGGTAAAGAACTCTTAGCACAGCATTCCCCCAGTTCCTACCTTTATTTAATATTTTGATTTTTATATTTTGTTCATCATGGTTTTCTGCATTTACTAAGTACTGGGATAAAATATTGTTTATCTTGATCATGGTGGGGTTTTGGCAGCCCCTTAAGTTTTGTGCCTATGGCAAGTGCCTCACAGGCCTCAGCCTGGCCCCAGTCCTGGTGCTAAAAGACTGAAATCTCTATGAGACGCTCACGAACTACAACATACTTTAATTTTAAAAGAATGTGCAAAGAATCACATAGTTGATTTCATTAAAGTTTTAAAAAACAATTAGTAAAAAAATTAAGTACAGAGTTAAAACAGTACAACGGTGAGAGTGCCCTATGTTGATAATAATACAGACAGCCATAACAGACACTGTGTCAAACACCTTCCATAATATCACCTCATGTAACTCACTGAATTCGCCACATTGACTGTAGACATAGGTGTTATTAACATCATTTTTTTAACTGAAGAAATTAAGCTTGGAGAACGTAATTTCTCAGAGTTGCAGTTAGAAAATAGCAGGGTTGGGATTGGATTTAATCTGCTTTAAGTAATTATTAGTATTTTTAAATTTTACCTAGGTTCTAAATTTTTCCTGCCAAAAATATTAAGTCCATGGGAAGATATGAATCAAAGTACTATTCATAATATGTAGTATATTGTTCAGAAACACATGAATAAAATTAACATCAAATTGTATAACTATATTTTGGTTTATAAATCAATAATTGTTATCATTTCTTTTAAAAACAAGGTTTTCCTCCTCAAGGCATACACAGTATTTTACTGCTCCCTGTAGAATAAAAAAGAAAATCAGTAACATAAAATAAGATTAAATAAAATTAAAATTAAAGAGAAAATCAGTAACTATACCTCCCCATTATCAGAATAGTTAATATGTCATCTGGCTGAATCCTATTCCTACTTAATACTGGGATTCAGCTGAAAAACTACTAGCAGATAAAGTCAGAGTTGCTATTCTAATACTGACTGTAAACAACCAGACTTAAAAAATATTTTGCATATCTATAACTTATAAAATTAAGTATCATATATAGACTTTGGGACTCTCCTTCCCCCATCCCCAAAAAACTCCTGCTCATTCAAGGTAACAATTACACCAAGAAAATATTAATACTGCTACCAATAGTAATAATAATAATAGTAAATAGGGACTTTGGAAATGATAGTGGCCAACAACACAAAGCTACATTTATTATATCTTTGTGGATTTATGTCTAGACAGAGAGGAAAAGAGACAAGCCACTCTAACAATAGAGCTATTCCAACATTCTTCAAATTTTGAAAGTAAAACATAAAGTTTTGTTAACTAGTACTTTTTTACTAAAAGGTAAAACAACTTGGTCACATTTACAGTCAGAGAAAAAGAACAGTCCTCCAAACCTGTTTCCAGCCAGTTGTTTAGGTAATTAAATCAACAGAATCATATCTTTCATTTCATAAATAGAAGTTTACCCATATGATTTCCACCCACCAAGAACCTAAATACAGAAGATCATTTCCACAAGTTGGGAAGTTAAAATTTCAGTTTCATCCCCAAACAGACCCTATCCATACGATCGAGCAATCACTCAATGAAGGTTAGTTGTTATTATTATTTCCACTATTTTCAATACCACATAAATACATACTTTGCATTTAGGGATTACATAATTCAAAAGATGCAGACTTAAAAGTGTTTTATATTTGACTCTAACATCTAAACCTATCAGCACATCTTTTTTTTTCTTTTAAGATTTTATTTATTTATTTGAGAGAAAGAGAGAGTAAGAGAGAGCATGAGAGGGGAGACGGTCAGAGGGAGAAGCAGACTCTCCTCGGAGCTAGTATACCAGACTTGATCCTGGGAATTGCGGGATCATGACCTGAGCTGAAGGCAGTACACTTAACCATCTGAGCCACAAAGGCGCCCCCTATCAGCACATCTTTGATTCTAACAGGTGGAACCAAGAACAGTTTCATTACTAATTTAATGCCATAACTCTTTTAATTCTTAATGATTCATTTTTGGGGCGCCTGGGTGGCTCAGTGGGTTAAGCCTCTGCATTCGGCTCAGGTCATGGACTCAAGGTCCTGGGATCCAGCTCCACATCCGGCTCTCTGCTCAGCAGGGAGCCTGTTTCTCCCCTTTCTCTACCTGCCTCTCTGCCTATTTGTGATCTTTCTCTCAAATAAATAAAATCTTTTTTTAAAAAAAAGATTCATTTTCAACATCTGTATAAGACAATATCTAAATCACAGGGCTAGTCTGACAACCAACCAAGTATTGTTTATGAAGCCAAATGAAACAAGGGTTAAGTCTGAAAACTACTAGTCACTGTATCTATTTTTGCTATGAATGCACATATATGGTAATCAATTTAACAAACTCTTTTTATTCCCAAGTACTTTTCAATCTTATTTCAACTTTATACAGCTTGAAATTTTATTTCAGCCACTTAAAATCTGGGAAAGATTACCTACAACACGTAAGTGTTAAGAACAATATTATTTCTAATAGCGAGAAATTCAAAGCAACCTAAAGAAATCTGGAAAAGAAAAACTACAATTTTACTAAGGCTTGTTACAGCTATACTAGGCAATCATTAAAAATGATGGCTGGGGCACCTGGGTGGCTCAGTGGGTTAAGCCGCTGCCTTCGGCTCAGGTCATGATCCCAGGGTCCTGGGATCGAGTCCCGCATCGGGCTCTCTGCTCAGCAGGGAGCCTGCTTCCCTCTCTCTCTCTCTGCCTGCCTCTCCGACTACTTGTGATTTCTCTCTGTCAAATAAATAAATAAAATCTTTAAAAAAAAATGATGGCTATAAAGACTATATAAAAAGTAATACAAAATATTAATGTAAAGGGACGCCTGGGTGGCTCAGCTGGTTAAGTGTCTGCCTTTGGCTCAGGTCATGACCCTGGTGCCCTGAGACGGAGTCCCACATTGAGCTCCTTGCTCAGCAGGGATCCTGCTTCTCCCTCTGCCTGCTGTGCCCCCAGCTGTGCACGCTCTCGCGCTCTCTCTCTGACAGATGAATTAATTTATTTTTAAAATATTAATGTTAGGGGTGCCTGGGTGGCTCAGTGGGTTAAGCCGCTGCCTTCAGCTCAGGTCATGATCTCAGGGTCCTGGGATCGAGTCCGCATCGGGCTCTCTGCTTAGCAGGGAGCCTGCTTCCCTCTCTCTCTCTCTGCCTGCCTCTCCATCTACTGTCAAATAAATAAATAAAATCTTTAAAAAATATATTAATGTTAAAATAAAAGCACAAAATATAAAATTGAATGTATGATAATTCTACTTAAGGGACTATGCATATGAAAAATTTTGAATGGAAATACAGCAAAGTGAATATAGAGAATGTGGTACCAAGATGGAGTTACATGGTTAATTTTTTTCTTCCCCTAAATTCTAATGTTTTCTGTAGTACATTTTGTAACTCATAGTAAAATCTAAATGTTCAAGATAGAAGGTACTACAGAACACACTTAAATAAATTCAGACTTCGGAAAACTTATTATCTATAGCTCTCCATATCTCTACTGAAAACATATCCTATTTTAAATTCCAAAACTTTTTACTGTTCTCCACCTCCTACAAATCATATGGTCTTATTCTCCCTGAAAGCTCTCTGGAATTCAAATAAATGTTGCTTCTGCCCAAAACTTAAAATGGAATTTTTTTTTAATTTTTAAATTTTTTTATAAACATAAAATGTATTTTTATCCCCAAGGGTACAGATCTGTGATTCACCAGGTTTACACACTTCACAGCACTCACCATAGCACATACCCTCCCCAATGTCCATAACCCCAAACCTCTCTCCCGACCCCCCTCCCCACAGCAACCCTCAGTTTGTTTTGTGAGTTTAAGAGTCACTTACGGTTAGTCTCCCTCCTGATCCCATCTGTTTCATTTTTGAATTGGAATTTTTACAGGGATTAACAGATTATATTTGGGAAGAACTGACTACTTCCCATCCAAGAAGTAAGGTAGGCCTCTCCATCAACTTAAATTCTCTATTTCCTCCAGTAATTCTATTTATATTTCTTGCTAAATCTATTGCTAAGTATTTTACATTTTGGTGTCCATTATCACATTTAACTAAATTGGCCATATGAAGGATACTGAGCTCCTTTGAGAACAAAACTGTAATTAAAGTTCCCAACAGAAACACATTTAATATATCCCATTTCTTACTAATTAATGATGCTCAAATATAAATTAGGTAACTAAAAAGCAAATGAGATTTCCTTAAAACTCTGTTTAAAATTTTATACAGAAAAGTAGTAGAAACATCATGAAAAACACGATAAAGGGTGTGGGGCTGATGGATTTTACCAAGACTCTAGAACCCCCCTTATCCTGACCTAATCCTTGATTACACCATGAGATAAAAATGAGTAAGAAACTCGTCCTCAAGTTTGCAAAATTTCAATCAAGGCTTTCTTTTTTTTTTTTTTTTTTAAACTAAGATGGAAATGAATGGATTTTATTTTTTTTTTAAAGATTTTATTTATTTATTTGAGAGAGAGACAGTGAGAGAACATGAGCAAGGAGAAGGTCAGAGAGAGAAGCAGACTCCCCGTGGAACTGGGAGCCCGATGCAGGACTCGATCCCCGGACTCCGGGATCATGACCTGAGCCGAAGGCAGTCGTCCAACCAACTGAGCCACCCAGGCGTCCCAAGGCTTTCTATTATAGCAACTTATTCTCCACTTTTAAATACTTATTTGTGTTTGAAGTGCTGAGACAGGAGGGGTAATGTGGCATCATAAAACATTATACCACATCTTCCAGGTGAAAAAAAATAAAAGTTTCTTATACATATTCTTATAACTCTTAAAACCACCTCAGCAATTATAGATAAGATGTAGACAACTGAACTGCCAGGTGAATGAGATGGAATTAAAGGAATTTCAAACACAAAATTATTCTTGCCTCTTAGCAGATTTTGTTATGTCACTATAGTTCCTATTTGTATTTTTTAAAACTATAGACATCTAAATCTTTTCTTTTATATCCCACAAAAAGGCAATGGCTGGAAATATTCCAGCATCATATCATTACAGAGAGAGACATACTATCCTCGTTTTCTGGTCAATTATTAATCAAATATATACAATGAACTTTTCTGAAGGCACAACCAAGTACCAAGCTCTCCTGAAAAATCAGATGGCAAAAATATATACCCATAAATCACATCAGGAAATCAACATATATTGAGCACCTAATTTGTGCAAAGGAAAGTCACTTTCTCATTTAATCTCATAAAAATCAAACTGAAAAAGGAATGTAGATATATCTAACGGAAAAATGTTTTATACAGAGCCATTTAGGTACATAAAAGACACAGAAGTTCTAATCAGAAGCAGCTATTTCTGCTACCCATACAACTACTACGAGAAAACAGCAAAAGAAAACTTCAGCAAAAAAATAGTTGGTGGTTGTTTTTAAAGTACACACTCTTTTTCCCTTCTAACTATATATATGTAACTTTGCAGACTCAGTGCCCACCTACTTTTACTGAAAAACTAAAATACGCTTCTCCATAGAAACTACAGAGGCAAGTATATTTCATCCTCACCTAGGAAGCAATATTTCTTCTACACATCTGGGGGGATTTTTTAGTAATTAGAAAAAAAAATTTAATAATTGGAAACAATATTAGAAAAAGTGTTTAAACCTTTTATATTAAGTATATATCTCATATCTCTTTTGTCCACCTATCTACACCTCCCTATAAATAAAAGAAGATAAACAAGTCTTTACAAGGAAATCTAATACATTACTTTTTGGTCTGCTTTACCTTTTGGTAGTCCATATATTATTATTTGGCAGAGAGAAGGTCTCATTGCTAAAACAAACTGAAAACGACATAGGCAAATCTAGAGTTTCCAAAGGCTCATTATCAACTATCATTTTATATATCGTGCTCAATTTCTGGCAATAACACTACCTCAGGTAGGAATAAGAATTTCTTGTCATCAATTTAGATACATATTAATAACTCTGGTTTAAAAAAAAATTACCTGAAACACTGAACCTAAATCATCCTTAACTAGAAATCACAAATCACCATAATTTCTCCTATGCTCAAAGGAAAAGGTAATGGAACACACACATTTCTGAACTTCCTTCTGAGAATCAACTTCTACGGCTGATAATTCTATCTACCTCTACACTGCGATCTGGTACCATATTTCTAAATATCTACCAGATAGCCAACAGATCTCAGAAATCTCCAAAGTTGGGTGTATGTACTCAATGAGAGTATATAAGATGTCCACTAAGAAAGACAAATTACAATTCTGCTCACTAAACTTTAAAAAATTTTAAGTTTAATATAGGAGTTTTCAGTAACATTCCACTCATTAGCTTTCACTGAAGTGTGACATTCTACAGTTTGCATGTACCTTACCTTATCATGGGTAGATATTACCTTTTAAATTTTTTTAAAAATTCTCTAGTAGAAAGATTACCAAGGAGATTTAAGACATTCCATTTTGGGTGTAGATGTCTACACCAGTTTACCAAATGTCTATGCCATTTTACCAAACTGTAAATTTAAATTTGTACAATTATCTATTATACTTCAATAAAGCTATGTGAAAAATGAATGCAATATATATATACTCACAGATTTAAGATAATACTAAAATGCAAATAGTACAAACAAAAAAGAAAATGGCAGTGTTAACCGTTCACCTACTCCTTATATAAGCTCTTATGGCCCAAAGTATTAAAGGCTAAAACTAATGGAAAGTTAATCATATCACCCCCCAACTAAAATTAAAAATTATATGAAGCCCAGTATGAATTTCATTCATAGTCATTAATAATTTATAATATTTCTTCTATAATCTTAATTTCTATAATTATCTCATGTGCAACTGGGACAAAGGGAATGATTAGAATACTAATTAAAATACATTTATTTTCCAGCTTATTATTTTTTTCAAGATTTATTTTTCAGAGAGCTACAGAGAGCACAAGTGAGTGGGGGGACCAGCAATGGGAAAGAGAGAGTCCTGAACCAGACTCCTCTCTGAGTGTGGAGTCTGACCCAGGGCTGGCTTGCAGGACCCTGAGATTATTACCTAAGCCAAAATCAAGAGCAGGATGCTTAACCTACTGAGCCACCCAGGCACCCCACTTGTTAATATTTTTAAATGATGGGCAAGCTTTCTCAAATTAAAAGAAAGACTTCAAAATAAAAGAAGACATTAAGAAAAAAGCCAAAAATCATGCTAAGTGACGTCCTACAATATAAATAGTAGCTTCAAAGATCCCTACAGTGTTTATGACATTAAGCTATCTAGTGAGGTTACAAGTGCAGATGAAAAAGCTGAGAAGACATTTTTCCTTTGTGTTTTAAAAAAAAAAAAAAAAACAAAAACTGATAAAGAAGGCTGTGGAAGTAAAGGCCTTCCTGGGCCTAAATCTCAAAGAAAACAGCACTTGCCTCAAAATTTAAAGCAGCAGAAATTCAAAGGTATGTGATGCTGAGTACAAATGCCAAGATTTACCTGTGTTGATATTTTTATTTGAGCTGTTCCTGCTTTCGTTAGTGTTCTGATTGCAAGCTGTATAGGTTCTGCACAGTCTGATTCTACCCTATTTCTTCGCCTAAGCCTTGTTAGTTATGTACATGATTTAGTTAGTTAGTTTAGTTAGTTAGGTACATGATTTTTCCAGAACACAAAGCTTTTCAGGAATTCATATTTCATGTCTGTGACTGAACAAAGCCAAAGCCACCACAATTAGAAAGATACTTAAAATATAAACAGGAATATGAAAACAAATCTCTATAATTTTTTAACATAATGTTTAACGCCTGAGTTTGATCCAGCACTTAACCAATTTTCATTAAACTTAAAGATAAATGTCTGGAAGCCTCTTTTGTGTTTCAGGTTTTTTGTTTTGTTAGTTTCTTTAATATAAAAAAAGATAGATAAATTTTTTTAACATTCAGAAGCCATTGGAAACACTGGTTCTTCTTAAAGGTTTTGTTGTTTTTTTTTTAATGGCTATTATATGAAAAACAATATGGCTAAAAACTAAAGTGGCTTTGTGGCCAATATCTTCAGAAGGCACACAGAAAAAAAATAATTGAAAAGCTGAAGAAATGAAAAACAAATTATACATTAAGAGAGGTTTACTATACAGCTGGAAGAGAATACTTTTTCTAAACTGATGAGTTTAAAAATGGTTAGATATTGGGTGCCTGGGTGGCTCAGTGGGTTAAGCCACTGCCTTCAGCTCAGGTCATGATTCCAGGGTCCTGGGATTGAGACCCTATTGGGCTCTCTGCTCAGCAGGGAGCCTGCTTCCCTCTCTCTCTCTCTCTCTGCCTACCTCTCTGTCTACTTGTGATCTCTGTCTGTCAAATAAACAAATAAAATCTTTAAAAAAAAAAATGGTTAGATACTGTTACAATGAAGAAATAACTAAAGAAAATAAAATATTCTCAAAATTACTTCTTTAATGAAAACAGTATTTTTTTTTTTTAAAGCCTTTTAACAGTAACCACTGATACTTTAACTGAAATATAAAACTGTCTCTGGAACAACACATGTCATACTACAAATGAAAGTCATTCACTGCATCATTCACAGAACAAGTTTTTACAACTAAGAAATTAAACCCTTATGAGGACAAAGTAGTACAACATGTCATCAACACTGTAAAATTTATAAAAGTAGGACTGCTAAAGTATAATAGAATTTTTTAAATTCTTTGTAGTGAGATGAAGAATGACCATACAAAATTTCATAGCAAGTTTCAAAAAGTTTTCTGGCTATCCTGTCACAATGAACTTCTAAAAAGTTACTTGAACTTATACATGAATTACTGTTTTTCATCTACAAAAAAACAACTTCTCCAAATATATGGCCTTGCCTGTGGTAACAAGTACCCATTAACAATATGCCAGCAGTTATTTCTGGAAAAAAATCAATAGATTTTGTCTAAGTAAAGGTGATGTTTTAACAATAAGAAAAGAAAAATTTTCTTTTTGGAAGAGATTTTTGCCATGGAGAAAGTATTCTGACTAGGGAGGTGTCTAGAAGTGTTTCCATTCATATGTGAATTTTACAGATAACATGCTTTGCCTATTAAAACTGTTTTTTAGCTTTCAGATAGTGTTTTAAAAACTTGCAAACATAATTCTCTGATGCAGTTAGAAATAAAGATATTCAGCAGATTTTAACCACATTTGTTATAATATATTTTCAAGTACTGGCCTCACCAGGGAAAACAAATTTACTTAACTGAACTCCAACTATATAAAAAAGCTGTATGACTGGTAGGTAGAACTGGAAAATGAGTATTAAGATTTAGTAACTGCTGCCATTGATGTGTCCACTTATGTCCATACATCTTTGTGAAATTTTAAAAAACTAAACAAAAACTCCAAAATTATGATAGTCCTTAAAATCCAGTAGCAAAATAAACTGAACTTCCAACCTGATCTTTAAATCACTGTGACACAATGTAAAGCCAAAACTTTAAAAAGCAACTAAGCATTATTGCGTAAGAAAAGTTTTTATAGGGGCTCAGTTGGTTAAGCGACTGGGTGGCTCAGTTGGTTAAGCGACTGCCTACAGCTCAGGTCATGATCTTGGAGTCCCCGAATCGAGTCCCACATCGGGCTCCCAGCATCGTGGGACGTCTGCTTCTCCCCCTGACCTTCTCCCCCTCTCATTCTCTCTCTCTCTCAAATAAATAAATAAAATCTTTTTTAAAAAAAGTTTTTATACCATTATAAAATAAATACCTCAAAAAATACTACTTGTCCTTTTATGTGTATTTCATAATGCATGTAATATTTTAATATAATGATACATATATACAAATTATAAAGGCACATCTATGTGAGAATGTATCTTTTACTGATGGAATACAAAATTAAAAGTCTGGAGATCACGAACTCCTTAAATGTAAGAATTTTTTATTACCTTCCTTAAAGGTAAATATTTTGTTTTTTACATTCCAAGCACATAATATATTCCCCCAAACTGCTGTGTAAATAAATGTTTAGCTAGCATCTTGGCATCAACATGTCCAAAACGTACTCATTTTCTCATTCATACCGTATATACTCTGTATCTGGTAAGCAGTGCCATCCTAGGAGAGTAAGGTTCAGGAATCCTCTCCTTTGTCCCTTATACAATGTCGCCTTCTTTACGGCAGCCGTTCTTGTCTCACAGTTGTTCCCTTCTCCACTCCTTTTCATTATGCTTGCTCAGATTCTCATTTCTTACCTACCAACTAGCTTCCCTGACTTTAATCACCCTCTATTCTAGCCCATCATCTTTAATCAAGTAATCTAAGTGAACACTACCTAATAGGATAAACTGTATGCCACCAAACAGGATTCATTAAGAACACATCACTTCTGTGAAATTGCAGCCAAAAACACATACCTTGGGTCTAATCATCAGAAAACATTAGACACACCCAAATTGAGAGATATTCTACAAAATGGGTGGCTTATTAACCTTAAAAACTGTAAAGAGCATGAAAATCAAGAAAGACTGAGAAAACTGTTCCAAATTGAAGATTAAAGAAACACGAGAGCTAGATGCAATGCATGATCCTGGATTAGACCCTTTTGGTTTAAAGAACATTATTTGAGCAACTAACAAAACTTGAATGAGGGCTCAGCAAAACATATACAGAAGTTTTGAAAACATTTTCTTAAGTTGGAAATTATTCCCAAATAGTGAGTTTTTTAAAAAAGTTATACCAAGCCATGTTTCTGACCCTTTGGATTTGCTATTTCTGTCTAAAATTATCACATCCAGGTATCTGCATGGCTAACTCTCCTACTTCCACCAGGTCTTAAGTTTTCAGAGACTTAGTATCTAAATTGTCAACACCTATATATTTATACCTTCCCCCTTCCTTTACTTTTTTTCTCCTTGCCATAAATCACTATCTTACATACAATTAATTATATATTATTATCTGGCTCCCCATTAAAATATAAGCTGATAGCAGAGAATTTTTGTTTTGCTCACTGCAACATTCCCAGGGCCAAATCCAGGACCCGGCAGGTGGTAGTTGTTAAATACATATTAGACTGAACGTACACAAAGTCCTTGGAACACAAAGAATTTAAGACACGATACAAAATAAATTCACTTTCTCAATCACAGCAAGGGAATACTGAAGCAGGTAAAAAGACCCCTAGTGTTCATTTGATAGCTCTGGGTTATGATTTCAACAAATATGTCTGCAGCATAAATGAATGAGCTAATGTTCCTGCTCTAAGCACCTCAGTGAGCAAACCTAATTCCATCAGAAAGCAAAGCTGTACTACTGCAGCCAGCTAAGACAACAGTATTTACCAACAGTGTGTGGGAAATACTGTACAAACGCTCAAAATGCTGACAGAGAAGAATTAACTGTATCAAACTGCACTGAAACTGTAGATAAATACACAAAGAAAGCAAATTTTCTTGGGGGAAGGGGGGACAATAAACTCATACTCAAAGAAAGTCAGTGGTGCAAACCAAGGGACATAATATCACTGAGGTCTCTGATTTTATTACCACATTTCCTTGAAAAACTACCAAGACTATAATTAAACTAACCGCAATGATCTCAATTAGTTTACAGTATTATGAAACATACGAAACTGTTTGTATTTAGAAAAAAAAGTATAATCCAAAAATCTGCAAAATAATCAAGGTTTCTACACATGAAGTGATCAAATCACTAACCTCTCATTTTATAAATGTTTTTTCTCCTATGCCACCAAGTAATACAAATGACCTTCCTTTCTTGCATACCAATCCCCAAAGACAGACATTATCTTAAAGAAATTCCTAAATAACAAACATACCTGAATTTAACCCAATACTCTGAAAAATGAAACAAACAAACAAAAACTATATCTGTGAATGTATGTATGCACACATATCTATGTAGTAACAGGCATGGTTTGATAATCATTGAGTTACACACATGGCCACCATCTATCTCATAACCAAACTGGTTCTTTAATGGTGAATGAAATCCAGATTTATAAAACAAATTCTAATTGCCAACAGAAATAGTATTACAAATTATAGAGTTCTATCTCTGGAAACCTATTTCGTCTACGGCCATACCACCCTGAACGCGCCCAATCTCGTCTGATCTCGGAAGCTAAGCAGGGTTGGGCCTGGTTAGTAGTTGGATGGAAACCTATTTCAATTATCCACCCCCCAACACACCAAAAAATAAAATCACAAAAATAAAAAAATACAAAACACAAAAAATGTAGTTTAACATTCCTAAATATAAAGCCAATCATTTAATAGAAAAGCTATGTCAAAACTTCTTGAGATATTTTATGAATGGGCTGAACTAATGCAAAATAAGTCAGACTAAGATGACCTATAGATACTTTCTTTTCCTAGCAAATCTCCCTATAAAAAGTATTGGTATCTTTTATTTCTCCTTCTCACTTAGTCCATGTTACAGTAATCTGATCCCAAAATTTGGTGAATTTGTTTTTTAAGGGCAGTAGCTCGACCACACTAGTGTTATTAACATTAGTGGTGTTAACTGCAACCCTCAGGAAATCCTAAATATAAATTTAGCTGTTACTATAAAGTTTCGACGTACAACTTTTTCAAAAAGATTAAAAGTGGGAGTTGGGGATTAAAAGTCAAGTAGTTGTGAGATTCCTGTAGCTACTGTGCTTGCTTACTCATATGGTTCAGACTTTATAAAGGACAGTGCCAACATCACTGTGGTATATGCAATACTAAGAGAATTCTGAAAGCAACAAGTCACTGACTAAAAAATTCCAAATTTAAAAGACAAATAACCAGAGCATATAAAGGTCATCATACTGAAAGTACGATCACCACAAAATATTCCATTTTGTAATTATTCTTGAGACTACAAAACAGTATTTTCTATCCTGGCATACACAACACTACAACTTAACCACAAATCCATGCTGTATGGTCATAATTTATAAAAATATAAGATCTACTGAAGGAAGAATCATAAGTTGTACATAACAGAGATTCCAACTCCTATTTATAATTATTTTACATTACACTGAATTAATTTTCTACAATCCTGAGCCCTACAAATTATACACACTAATTCTCATCTACTCTCATTCTTTTGATAAACACAGACAGGTTTATTCAATCCTTGTCCTCTATTCAGGACAATGAACCCATTCTGTCCCATTTATCTCAGCCTATATCCTTCAGATCTCTGTCTAACATATTCCTCCAATTCTCAACTGGCTCTGAATTCAGAATGAGAATAATTGCTATCTACCAGACCCCTAAAATGCTGTAAAAAGAAACAATAATGTTTGGACAAATGGGAGATATCTACCTCCACCAATGATAGACTAATTTATTGTAAGCCAATCCTACCACTGAGACCAAAAGGGATGGGGAGTGGGGTCAAGGATGTGAGCCTAAAGTTGACTACAATGCTGCAGCTCAGAAGTTGAGAAACTGAAGAAAGCTTCCAGAACTCTCATGAGATTGGGAAGACAGAAACTAGTTTTGGACTCACAAAGAAAAAGTCCAGGCTTTTAACTAAGTCACTAAAGTGTTCCACCCCAGGAATTAAAAGCAAACAAACAAACAAAAAGACAGAAACAGACCAACCCTCAAAAGACTGAATATCTGCCTCAAATCTCTTCAATCATTAAATAGATGGTGGTCTGTGTCAGCCTTAACAGAAAATATAAATCCTCTTTGAAGATAAAATTACCTAATATCTAAGGATTTTTTCATATATAATGTCCAGCAGTCAATCAAACATTAGTAGTCATATAAAACTAAAATACCATAAAACCAAGAGAAAATTTTTTAAAGATTTTATTTATTTGAGAGAAACAATAATATTTGAGAGAGAGAGAGAGTTGAGGGGAGGAGCAGAGGGAAAGAGATAAGCAGACTCTATGCTGAACATGGAGCCTGTCTCAGGGCAGAATCCCACAATCCTGAGAGATCATGACCTGAGCTGAAATCAAGAGTCAAAAGCTCAACCCACTGAACCACCTAGGTGCCCCACCAGGAGAAATTTTTTTTATTAAAAATCAGACCTGGGATGCCTGGGTGACTCAGTGGGTTAAGCCTCTGCCTTTGGCTCGGATCATGATCTCAGGGTCCTGGGATCAAGGCCCGCATCAGGCTCTCTGCTCTGCAGGGAGCCTGCTTCCCACTCTCTCTGACTGCCTCTCTGCCTACCTGTGTTCTCTCTCTGTTAAATAAATACATAAAATCTTAAAAAAAAAAAATCAGCTATATGTAGAAGAATGAAATTCAACCATTCTCTTACACTGTACACAAAGATAAACTCGAAATGGATAAAAGACCTCAACGTGAAACAGGAATCCATCAGAATCCTAGAGGAGAACATAGGAAGTAACCTCTTCAATATCAGCCATAGCAACTTCTTTCAAGATATGTCTCCAAAGGCAAAGGAAATAAAAGCAAAAATGAACTTTTGGGACTTCATCAAGATCAAAAGCTTCTGCACAGCAAAGGAAACAGTCAACAAAACAAAGAGGCAACCCACGGAATGGGAGAAGATATTTGCAAATGACAATACAGACAAAAGTACAGACTGACGATCTATAAAGAACTTCTCAAATGCAACACACACAAAACAGATAATCATGTCAAAAAATGGGCAGAAGACATGAACAGACACTTCTCCAGTGAAGACATACAAATGGCTATCAGACACATGAAAAAATGTTCATCATCACTAGCCATCAGGGAGATTCAAATTAAAACCACATTGAGATATCACCTTACACCAGTTAGAATGGCCAAAATTAGCAAGGCAGGAAACAACCGTGTGTTGGAAAGGATGTGGAGAAAGGGGAGCCCTCTTACACTGTTGGTGGGAATGCACATTGGTGCAGCCACTTTGGAGAACAGTGTGGAAAGTCCTTAAGTAATTAAAAATAGAGCTTCCCTATGACCCTGCAATTGCACTACGGGGTATTTACCCCAAAGATACAGATGGAGTGAAAAGAAGGGCCATCTGTAACCCCAATGTTCATAGCAGCAATGGCCATGGTCACCAAACTGTGGAAAGAACCAAAATGCCCTTCAGTGGACAAATGGATAAGGAAGATGTGATTCATATACACTATGGAGTATTATGGCTCCATCAGAAAGGATGAATAACCAACTTTTGTATCAACATGGACGGGACTGGAAGAGATTATGCTGAGTGAAATAAGTGAAGCAGAGAGAGTCAATTATCATCTGGTTTCACTTATTTGTGGAGCATAACAAATAACATGGAAGACATAGGGAGATGGAGAGGAGAAGGGAGTTGAGGGAAATTGATAGGGGAGATGAACCCTGAGAGACTATGGACTGTGAAAAACAATCTGAGGGTTTTGAAGGGGCGGGAGTGGGAAGTTGGGGGAGCCAGGTGGTGGGTATTATGGAGGGCACATATTGCATGGAGCACTGGGTTTGGTGCATAAATAATGAATTCTGTTACACTGAAAAGAAATTTTAAAGAAAGAAATTAAAAACAAAAATCAGACCCATAGGAAATCCAGAAATTTAACACAAACTTCAAAATCACTGCTTTTAATATGTTCAAGATAAGATGGGAGCATTTCAGCAGAGACCCTGAAATTTTATCAAATAATCAAATGAAAATTCTAAAACTTAAAAACAAAGTAAGTAAAAATTGGGTGCCTGGGTGGCTCAGTGGGTTAAGCCACTGCCTTTGGCTAAGGTCAAGATCTCAGGGTCCTGGGATCAAGTCCCGCATCGGGCTCTCTGCTCAGCGGAGAGCCTGCTTTCCTCTCTCTCTCTCTCTGCCTGCCTCTCTATTTGTGATCTCTCTCTGTCAAATAAATAAATAAAATCTTTTTAAAAAAATAAGTAAAAATTAAGAATTCAACAGGAAGAGGTGAAGGGGAGTGTGAAGTGTACACTTCGGGTTATGGAATAAGTAATTCACACGGATGAAAGGTACAGCATGGAGAATACAGCTAACGGTACTCTAAGAGCCCTGTGTCATCACAGATGGTAGGTACACTTACAGTGAGCATAGTATACCATGTAAAGTTATCCAATCACTATGCTGTACACCTGAAACTAATACAGCACTGTATGTCTACTACAATTAAAAAAAAATTCTATTGACAGATTAGATACAACTATGCCCTTTAGTAACTAAATCCTTAAAACATTTTTTCTAATCCTTAAAACATTTTTATTTAATCCTTAAAACACTTTGATATTTAAGGTAAGTTCTTTAATTAAGAATATAAGTACATCTTCTACCTTTGGGCATTTGGTTTTTCTCAGTTATCTTTTTAACATTCTCTTTTAGTTTTGTTCACTTTCAGCAAATAAAAACTATGACTTTTTTCTTTATAGATGCTTTTGTGTTGATTATGTTTAGATCAAATGGGCATGTGTGCAGCTTCATTTTGTTTATCATATTTTTTCTTTTTAAGGTAACAACTCTTCTTATTTAATTTTATTTTTTACTTGTAAAGTGAGCTTTACACCTAACATGGGGTTTAAATGACCCTGAGATGAGGAGCTGCATTATTTTCAACTGAAAATGGGGCAGCCAAGTGCCCCACTGTTTATGGTTTTTCATTTTGCATTTGTCCCCTTTGACTATTTGGAGTTCATTTTAGTGCATGAGAAAATAACCTCTTTTTTTTCCCTTAAGTTACTTAACCAACTTTTTAAAGGAATTTTTTCATATAATCATAAAATTTGTATTTTGTTCTCATTGTAAATATACATAATGCTAATTGAAATGAAGGTAATAACAAAAATAAATTCTAACTTTTTCCTACTACCTGCACAAATACATAAATATGTATTTGTAAGAATATCCTTTGAAACCCAGATCTAAGTAATTAAAATGACTCAAAAGTCCTTAATTACAGTTATTGGATAATTTTAAATACATCCAATGTAATAAATACTGTAGAGCTATTGAGAAGAATGAAGTAGAACATATTAAAATAGAATTATGAAAAGGGTATGTTGTTGAAAGACTAAGACAAATTACGACATTAAAAATGGACTGAAAAAACTATTCAGTCAATAATTTGCACTTCAGAATAACAATGATGCTCTTCTCATAAATAGTCCAGTGTAGCAATTAAAAACATTACCACAAATGCCTTTGGTTTGCTGCTCCCTTTATACCAATTCTGACTATGTGTTTTGGATACATGTTCTAAAAAGGAATTGATTCAGACTTTGCCTATACTAGCTTTTTAGTTTCCATTATTCACTGAAACAGAGCACTGTTAAGCATATTTAAAATATCATATGAATGGTTAAGGACTACATTTGCTGGCACCAAAATAATGTTCAACATATAGCATGCTATCATTCATGCACAAAATAGGTCTCATATCCTTGAAATTTTATATATCATCAAATTCAGTAGGTTTAGATAATAAAATATTAACTATACTATACATAGCATTAGTTTTGCTTTTCATGGTTTCTTTTATTATAACACTGTTGAAATCAACTTAGAAAGTTAGGAAGCTAGATCATAATTAAATTTGGCCAGTATCCCAGCACCCATGATTCACTGTTTTGTGTTTGCCACTAAAGATGTTCTTCAAATAGCTAAATCATATCGTGGCATGTTATAAAGCTAGGCAAATATGCTTAAATATGAATTCTTTGAAAAATTATTCATCTCCTTAAAGAGCATAGCCAAAAACTTTCTTCCAAGAAAAGAGCTGCTGAAAAAGGGGGGAATATGTAATTACAAATGAGACTATTGTCCCTAGAGCAAGGAATGTGTCCAAAAAACTGAATTATTCTTTCATTAAAATTTCATGCATACTGTCATCTACAGGTCTATGAAAAGGAACAAGCCACTTATCTAAATTCCATTTGTCAGGGGGACCTGGGCTCAGTCGGAAGACCATGTGACTCTTCATCTCAGGGTCAGGAGTTCAAGCCCCACACTGGGTGTAGAGATGGCTTAAATAAACAAATATTTTTAAAAATAGTAATAAATAAATTTAATTTGTTAAACGTAAATGAATACCTATACGCCAAAGCACAGTGCTATAAAATGGGAATATAAATATAACTAAATAACTTCATTTATATCCTGTCTCATTGCAAAAAAAATCTAAGATAATCAAGACATAGTCCTTAAACTCAGAAGCTTATACTCTAATAGAAGACATAAACTTAAAAATACATACTATAAAGGGTAAAAAGATTGTAAGAATTATATTCAAGTTACAGAAGTTACAGAACATACCCTTTAATCAGTGCTACAAAACAGAGAACACTATTACATAGAACACAATGCCCCAAAACAGGGGCATGGTTAAGCAAATCATGATGGAAACCATTTCATTCAATATTGTGGTACATTTGTTTAAAAATGTAAGGGAAAAGTTAACAATATCATAGGAAAATGTTATGCTATCATGTTAAAGACAAAATTGAGTATGAGGTACACTACCAATGACTTGAAAAAATTAAAATTAGGAAAAATTATGAAAACAGCAAAAAAAAAAAAAAAAAAAAACCAGTAAGAGTAATTATCTCTGGGTGGTTATGAGTTTTCATTTTTTACTCTTTACATTTTCCAATTTCCTATAGTAACCATATATTACTATTATAACTAGGAATGTAATAAACAAAGATATCCATAACATTTTCTGGCAAGCCATTTAAACAAGGGGAAAATCCTACTATCTATTAACTAAATAACACTGTACAATGACCTCTGAAAATTTCCTGAAAATAGAGCAAAAAAAGTTTCATCAAAATGTAGATTGGTAGGGTGCTGGGAGGCTCAGCTGGTTAAGCATCTGCCTTCAGCTCTGGTCATGATCCTGGAGTTCTGGGATTCAGCCTGGCATCGGGCTCCCTGCTCAGCAGGGAGTCTGCTTCTCCCTCTCCCTCTGCCCCTCCCGTGTTCCTTCTTTCTCTTTCTCTCTAATAAATAAAAAAATCTTTAAAAAAAAAAATGTAGACTGATAAGAAAAGATTGAGAGAAATGAAAGACTTCACCTTTCTAAACAACCTCTGCTAGAAATTAAGACCAGTGATTACATTATTAAATGACATAACTGGGGTACCTGGGTGGCTCAATCGGTTAGGTGTTTGACTCCTGGTTTCCCAGTTCAGGTCACGATCTCATGGGTTGTGGAATGGAGCCCTGCATCAGGCTCAGCGGGGAATCTGCTTGAAGATTCCCCCTTCCATCCCTCCCTCCACTAACGCTTTCTCTCGAGCACATGGTCAAAATAAATAAATAAATCTTTTAAAAAATTTTTATGAGTTAAATGACATAACTAAAGTAATAAAAACCACACTGGGCATCTTCCTCAGGTCACAATCTGATTAGCTGCATCTCATATACTCAATACATGTTCTCTATCTGTGCTATCCCACATTACTACCCAACACTTGAAATAAGGTTAGTGCAAATGAGGAACTGAACTTATTTTAATCAGTTTAATTAATTTAGCTACATAAGAGGGTATTTTTTTAGATACATTCCAAGATAGCTCTCTTAAAAGGGATTAAGAAGTACAAACTTCCAGTTATAAAATAAGTCACAGGAATAAAAAGTATAGCATAGGAAAAATATAGTCACTAATCCTGTAATAACTATGCTCGGTGGGAGTAACTACACTCATGGTGAGCACTGCATAATGTAAAGAATGGATTGTTGAATAGTTTCAGATGTCATACACCTGAAACTAATAAACACTATAAGTCAACTATACTTTAACAACAACAACAAAAGAAACTACTCAATAAAACAACCCTTGACTGGTAGCACTTAAACTTGAAGAATTGTAAAAGTAGGTAAATACTATGAAAACAAACAAAGAAAACAAAATTCCAACATGTATACAATTAATAGAGGTTAGTGAAAGGGGACCAAATGGGTAGTAAATCTTAACAGCTGAGGAAAATTCGGAATTTCCTCATTTGTATATAAAGAATTAACAGTTTTAATTATTTACTTTGTTAAACTTAAATCCTTAAAAAAATTTTTTAAATTTTTTAATTTAATTTTTTAAAATTTTTAGTCAATTACTAAAGAGAAAAATCATGCTGGATTTATAAAATAAATACAGCATTAAGAAATCCAATAGCAAGGCACCTGGGTGGCTCAGTCAATTAAGCACCCAACTCTTGGTTTTGGCTCAGGTTATGATCTCAGCGTCCTGAGATCGAGCCCCGCATGGATTCTGCGCTCAGTGAGGAGTTTGCTTAAGATTCTCTCTCTCCCTTTACCTCTGCTCCTCACACACACACATCTCTTTCTCTCTCAAAAAGTAAAAAAATAAATCTAAAAGAAGAAAGAAATAGAAAGAAAGAAGGGAGGGAATGTGGGAAGAAGAGAAGAGAAAAGAAGGAAGAGAAATTCTATAGCACAGTGAGCATGTGACCAGCTGGGAATGGCAAATTTTTCCATAGCTTTTAATTTCCTGTACTCCAAAAAAGGAAAGACTCAACAAACTAAAAGGTTATACAAACAAGGACTTATTCTCAACAGTTCTGGCATCTGTCTCTTCCATCAGTGAATTTCTTTTTCAGGTATGCAGTCAGTCTTGGTCTCACTTAAGAGATAACAGGTTAAACAGGTTCTGGAACACCCAAGCTTTAAAAATACTTTGCCATAACAGATTATAAAAATTAAATATAAGAAGTAAATGTTTCATATGATCATAAATGTCAAGTAATTCTTGGCACTCCTATGTTCGTAGGATGTAATGTGTTTGTCCTGTGAATGTCATTACAGACCAAGAAAAGTAGGCTAAAACAAAATGATAAGCATGAAAACCAAAAATGCCTCAAAATTTCTCAACAAATTAAGAAACTCAGAATATACTAGAAGATTCAAGCTGTTTTCCTCAGATCATAAGTACAGTAATTTAAAGCTAACCATACCTAAAACTAAACCTTTAACTGATGAAGGACACTAGCATAAATGAAAGACTTAAAGGCTGGGTTGAAGCTTTCAGAATAACCATCGTCTACAATACAAACCTTAAGACTGAGTACTACTAGTCTAGGGTTTATGGTGGTTTTCAACTTTGCAGATTCAGAAAAGTTTATTTTAAGTTCTCATTCTTCACTAATAAGCAAAAGAAATAAGTTACCTGAACCAGTTAATTGAGTCACTGGATAGAGTACCTCCTAGGAGAGTAATTTACCAACGAGAGTTGTCTCAGAAATAAAATATGAAAGACAGGCATTTGAAAAGGCATGGCTTAGTGAAAAAAGTGTGTGATTTGGAGTCAGACAGACTTGAAACAGAGTATAAATTCCATCACTACTACCAAGTTAACATAACTTCCTTCTCTAAACCTCAGTAATATCAGTAAACAGAAACAGTAATACAACATTGCAGGAATGTTGTGAAGAAAACAAAATGTCTATAAAACACAGTACATACATAAAAGGAATTCTAATGAAGGATAAGTATGAGTTTTTAAAAGCTATTAAAAAAGTAAGCTGCCCTTTGCTACATATTTCTAAAAATCATATTTCTGGGGCACCTGTGTGGTTCAGTCAGTTTGTCTCAGGTCATGATCTCAGGGTTCTGGGACTGAGCCCTACATTGGGCTCCCTGCTTAGCAGGGAGCCTGCTTCTCCTTCTGCAGCTCCCCCTGCTTGTGCTCTCTCTCTCACATACTCTTTCTCTCTCTCAAATACATGAAGGAAATCTTAAAATAAATAAACAAACAAAAAACGTATTTCTTTGATAATATTAAAGATGGTAATTTTTAAGTACCAAATTGACTTGGCTTCAGCTGCAAGTGACAGAAAATGCCCATCCGTGCTTTTATATCTGCCTTAAAACAGTTAAGGGTCCTTTTGAAGGACAGTGTTATAATCTTTGCTGTCCCAGGAGCTGGAGCTGTCATATCCCCTCCTCTCTTTCACTTTCCATTCGAAGAATAAAGGCCATTTGTACTATTAAAAAAAAGAAAAAAGAGTTAAGGGTGGTTACAACAGCTCCCACAATCATCAGAGATCTAGGTTCCTCAGCTTTGTTGCCATCAACCCAAATATACTGCTCCCACCTCATGATGTGGGACAGCAAGCACCAATACCAGTCATTAAAAAGAAATGGCCAAAAAAAGGAATACATTAACTTCCCATAAGGACTCTTCCTCACGCTACTCATAAACCCCTTGTGTTCACATTCCATAAACCAAAACTACTCATGTGGTCAATCACATACAGCAACAAAAATGCTATAAAAAAAAAAAAAAAGATTTGTGATGATGGTTACACAGTACTATGAATGTACTTAGTGTCAATGAAGTGGTTAGAATGGTAAACTTCATGTTATTTATATTTTACCGCATTAAGTAAGAGATTTATAAAACACTAAAAATGCTAAGTAGAGAGGCAATACATAAAAATGGACAAGAACCAGGGCACCTGGGTTCCGTGGGTTAAGCCTCCGCCTTCAGCTCACATCATGATCCCAGAGTCCTGGGATGGAGCCTCACACCAGGCTCTCTGCTCAGCACAGCGCATGTTTCCCCATTCTCCTCTGCCTACTTGTGATCTCTATCTCTCTGTCAAATAAATAAATATAACCTTAAAAAAAAAAAAAAGGACAAGAACCAAAAATGTGGAAATAAAAAAATATCATGTGTGAGATGAAAAGTACACTGAATGGGACCAACAGAAGACTAGAAACTATAGAAGAAAAGACAACAGAATTTGAAAACATAACAACAGAAATTATCTATTATGAAACACAGAGGGGAAAAGAAAACCAAAAGATGTAGATAGACTCTCAGTAAGTTGCAGACCAACATAATGTACATAATTGAGAAGTCACCAGAGACGGAAAAAGAAACACATGAAGAAATAAGGGCTAGAAATTCTGTACACCTGATAAAAAATAAAAATATACAGATCAGGAGGCTCAACCAAAGCTAAAAACAAGAAGCATGAAGGAAACAACAACAGGCATATCAAACTGATTAAAGACAGTTAGAAAAACAAACTTGGGGGAGGGGGGAGGGGAGGGGGGGGTTGGCAAAGTCAAACAGTGACTTCAGATAGTGAAGCAAAAATAGTGAAAGTCAAAGATAGTGAAGCAATGTATTTAAAGCCCCAAAAGTAAAAACAACTATCAACCTAGAATACTATATACAGGAAAAACACCTTTCAAAACTTAGTGTCACTAAATAAAAATGAAATTACAACTTAACAAAATTTGTGGGTGGCAGCAAAAGCAGTAAAGAGAAATTTATACCAAAAAAATGCAAACTTACAAAAAGAAAAGATCTAAATTCAGTAATTTAAACTTCCTGAGGAAAAATCTGAGAAAGAACAATAATTTAAGCCTATAACCAGAAGAAAAATAAAAATGAGAAGAACCTCATACTTATTAGTATGGCCACTATAAAAAAAAAAAAAACCTTAAAATAATAAATATTGGCAAGGATGTGGAAAGACTGAAATCCTTGTGCACTGCTGATGGGAATGTAAAATGGTGCAGCCACTATGGAAAACAGTCTGGTAGTTCCTCAAAAAATTAACAGTAGAGTTATCATATGACCCAGCAAATCCATTTCCGGGTATACACTGAAAAGAACTGAAACCAGGGCCTCCAATATTCATACACCTGCGTTTATAGCAGCATCATTCATGACAGCCAAAAGGTGGAAGCAACCCATGTTCACCTACAAATAAATGGATAAACAAAACTTTGTATATAAACACAACGGAATATTACCCAGGCTTGAAAAAGAAGGAAATGCTAACATATGCTGCAATACGGATACCTTGAGGGCATTATGCTAAGTGAAATAAGCCTTTTGACAAATACCATAAGACAAATACTGTAAAATTCTACATATATAAGGTACCTATAGTAGTCAAATTCATAGAGATAGAAAGCAGAAAGCAGAAAGCAGAAAGGTGGTTGCCAGGGCTAGGGGAGGAGGGAATGAAGAGTTGTTCTTTAATGCATATGGAGTTTTGTTTTGTTTGTTTGTTTTAAGATTTTATTTCAAGTAATCTCTATGCACAATGTGGGACCTGAACCTACAACCCTGAGATCAAGAGTCCCATACTCCATCCACTGAGCCAGCCAGGTGCCCCACAATGGGTATGGAGTTTTGAGTCTCACAAGATGAAAAGAGCCATGGATCTTGGCTGTAAAACAGTGTGAATGTATTTAACACTACTAAACTACACATTCAGAAATGGTTAAGATGATAAATCATATATTGTGCATTTTTTACCAAAATAATAAACAAACAAACCTGGCATTTGTTGAAGGCTTACAAACACACCCATCACTATGTGCTTTAGATTACATCATTTAAACTTAACAACTTTATAAAGGAAGTATTATTATTATCCTCCATTTTACCGATAGGTTCAAATGTTAAGCAATCATAAGGGGACACAGTTAAGGACAAGAAAATAAACCCAAATATGACTCCAGAGCCTGAGTCCTTGAACACCTTGCTATACTGTCTCTACATTGCTTTTGTTAAATGGTAATTACTTCTATGAAGGAAGAAATGTTATCAAAAGAAACATTCATAGGGACGCCTGGGTGGCTCAGCTGGTTACGCATCCGCCTTCAGCTCCAGTCATGATACCAGGGTCCCAGGATCGAGTCCTACATTGGGCTCCTTGCTCAGCGGGGAGCCTGCCTCTCCCTCTGCCCACCATTCTTCCTGTTTGTGCTCACTCTCTATTTCTCTCTCTCTCTGACAAATAAATAAAATCTTTAAAAAGATTTTTTTTCCCAAAAAAATAATGTTGATACATATGGGGGAGGAGTTTCCCAGCTAAAGCAGTTGATGTGTTTTGATGATAGCGCATGGTACTTTTCAAAATTCCATATACAATGAAACAATTCCATGTTTATATTCCAAACAATTTCAACTATTTCATTATACACTGCTGACTGTTCTGCAAAGATACCTCCATTAACACATACCATATCAATACTTTTCAATCGTCTATACAGGGTATTTTTTTTGGTGGTCCTATAAAATTTTACACACACATACATATACAAGGTTATGACTAGGTCTTTGATTTGTTTTAATCCAATGTCACAGTTCTTTAACAATTTTTAACAATCCCTTCTTTAAATTTTCCATTTAATTTTCTAAATAATTAAGTAGTACCAAAAACTGTTAAATGCAGAGCAGTTATATATTCTTCTCATTAGACATTTTTCTCAAATGTCCTAAAACAATATGATGAAAATGACACAAGTTAAAAAAAAATTCTATTCAAAAGGTTAAAACGGTGTTCTTTTTTTCATTTAAAAAAATCTTCTATGTGGGTTTTTAAATCTTCGTTACTGAAAATACATTTTATCTGTGGCCTGGGTAAAAGTTTGTTTTTTCTTCAGAGATCTAATGAAATAGGCCATTCCAAAGGCCTACACAAGTTCCACACTACCAATTAAGACAAAAGAAGATTATCCTCCCTATTCCTCACCATCTATTACCATCCTACTGTAGGAAATGCAGTGCAGTCTACTCAAAGAATATGGAGACATAAGGCAGAATCCTAGTTTCCCCAACAGTAAGAACAAGAAAGTAACAGAAGCTACTTCAAGGGGCTTTAGGGAGAAGCGGATGGACTAATATACACACAGCCACCAGAGACAATAGGTAACTTTGCTGCTATCCTTATTGTCATCACTACCGTCATCATTACCATCTTCCAACATGCAAATCAAGTCCCTGGTCTTTCATAATGCTTTTCTACTATTTCCAATGTCCTGTGACCCCCTACCTTTACTTAATTCATGGTAATCACAACCTACTGCTCTAAAAATAGCAACTAAGGCACTCTTTTATATTACTGTATTTATTGCTCTTCATCATTTAACTTTCCATTTGACAGTAAACTTTATCTTCCCAAATAAACTATGACTTTTACAAGTACCTAGACTATGTCTCAAATGTTATCTTACATGTGGTATAAAGTTTAAAAAAAAAAAAATGGTACGTTTTCTGATGGGATACCACCAATTGTGGAGTTCTTTTCCCATTTCCTGGGTTATACATTCCATTTCCCCCTAACTTAATCAAATGATCAGCAGACATTATCTACACTAATGGGCTTTAAAGATACTGTATTTTGCTGGCTCAGTTGGTTAAGGGTATACCTTCAGCTCAGGTCATGATCTCTGGGTCCCGGGATCGAACCACATGGGCTCCCTGCTCAGCAGTGTCTGCTTCTCCCTCTCCCTCTGCTCACCAACCCCCTGCAACCTGGCTCATGCTCTCTCTCTCTCTCTCTCTCTCTCTCTCTCAAATAAATAAAGAAAATCTTAAAAAATAAAAAATAAAAAAGATACTATATTTTCTTGGGGCACCTACGTGGGTCAGTCAGTTAAGTGTCCAACTCTTGATTTTGGCTCAGGTCATGATTTCAGCCCCATGTTGGGCTCTGAGCTCCATGAGGAGTCTGCTTAAGGATTCTTTCTCCCTAGGTGTCTCCCCACTGTGCATGCCCACGTACACGTTCTTTCTCTCTCAAATAAATAAAATCGTTTAAAAAATTGGTTTAAAAATAAAGATACTATAGGGGCGCCTGTGTGGCTCAGTGGATTAAAGCCTCTGCCTTCGGCTCAGGTCATGATCCCAGGGTCCTGGGATCGAGCCCCGAATTGCGCTCTCTGCTCAGCGGGGAGCCTGCTTCCTCCTCTCTCTCTGCCTGCCTCTCTACTTGTGATCTCTGAGTGTCAAATAAATAAATAAAATCTTTAAAAATAAAAAAATTTTAAAAAAAAATAAAGATACTGTAGGGACACCTGAGTGGCTCAGTCAGTTAAGCATCTGCCTCTGGCTCAGGTCATGATCCCAGGGTCCTGGAATTAAGTCCCACACTGGGCTCCTTGCTCAGCAAGAGCTTCTCCCTCTGATTGCTGCTCCCCCTGCTTGTGCACTTTCTCTCTGAAAAATAAAATCTTTAAAAAATAAAAAAATAGGGGCGCCTGGGTGGCTCAGTGGGTTAAGCTGCTGCCTTCAGCTCAGGTCATGATCTCAGGGTCCTGGGATGGAGTCCCGCATCGGGCTCTCTGCTCAGCAGGGAGCCTGCTTCCCTCTCTTTCTCTCTGCCTGCCTCTCCATCTACTTGTGATTTCTCTCTGTCAAACAAATAAATAAAATCTTAAAAAAAATTAAATAAATAAAAATTTAAAAATAAAGATACTGTAATTTCCTAATCATCATCACCAACCTTGTCCTAATTCCGCTATCCAAATGTAAATAAAAGGTAGAAGCCTCCATCATCTCCTTTAAGACATGACTACTAATTTCCTTTTTATTCACAGACATATGAGAGAAGAATTGAAGATACCACAATTTATTTTTTTTAAGATTTTATTTATTTATTTGACAGAGAGAGAGCACAAGCAAGGGGAGCACAAGAGGGAGAAGCAGGCTCCCCTGCTCAGCAGGGAGCCCAAAGCAGGGCTCAATCCCAAGACCCTCAGATCATGACCTGAGCTGAAGGCAGATGCTTAACCAACTGAGCCACCCAAGCGCCCTGAAGACACCACAATTTAAATGCACCACTGAGCTACCCTGCAGTCTGACATCAAACAAGTCTGAGAGGAAGAATAACAGCAGCTCTCCTTATACTAATCCTTTTCAATAATTTGGGAGATAATGCTGCCCCATCACCAGCAGTGGAGGAAAATTTTTAAAAAAGGTCATGCCAAGAAGGGAAATAGACACATGGATTGAGACTGCAGATTCATCATGATAAGCTTATTAAACTGCAGAATTTCACACATATTCATATTCAAATGTTCCACACAAGTCCTTGAAAGACTTACAAATAAAAAGTGATCATTAGATAATGTACTGTTCTTGAGCTGTCTATCACACTGCAGACCTCCAATAAGGGTAGATCATATAGTTAATTAATCTCTCCACTTGGAGACAAAAAAATAATTAAGAAAGATTAAGGGGCACCTGGGTGGCTCAGTTGGTTAAGCGGCTGCCTTCAGCTCAGGTCATGATACCAGAGCTCTGGGATTGAGCCCCGCATCGGACTCCCTGCTCAGCAGAGAGCCTGCTTCTCCTTCTCCCTCTGCCTGCCACTCTACTTGTGCTATCTCTCTGTCAAATAAATAAATAAAATCTTAAAAAAGAAAGAAAGAAAGAAAAAGAAAGAGTAAAACCCCACAACTCATTTTTAGAGAAGCTCAACCTGAACCTAAGAAGATTTGGGGGAGAATAAGTTGAAAAATCAGATTTAAAAGATACTCTAAAATCTGAAGTCCTTTCAATGTTTAGAACATTTTGCATTAATCAAATATCTATTCAGCTTGTCCAAAAATAATGGTTACCAATTTCTTACACAGAGCTTCAAGTTTTAGCTTTAAGAAATAACCATAATAATGAGAAAAGAGGGTACCTGGGTAGCTCAATAGGTCAAGCATCTCACTCTTGACCCAGCTCAAGTCTTGATCTTTGAGTTCAAGCCCACATTGGGCTTCATGCTGGGTATTCTATCATATGAGACAACACAGAAAAGTGCTGATACTAGATCTTTTCACTACAGAATAAATAAAACCTTTACTGAAAGAATTTTTTAGATTATACTGATAAATACAGGCTACTTGGGACATTTTTACTTTAATATGATTCAACACAAGTAACACATTTTTTCATTATGTCTGCAAAAAATGGGCAACTAACTCTATTCTGCTTAGAAGGGGGTCATAATATTTTTTAAATGTCTAAAACTAAGTATTTCTAAAGAGAGTATTTTTAAAGAACATGTCATTTTGATGTGACCAGAAAAATTAAACAGAAATCTAACAAATTAATAAAGCACTTCGGAACAGTGCATGGCACACAGTGAGAACTAAATGTCTTTTTTTTTTTTTAATTCCAGAACAATTAAGATACAGTGTTCTATTAGTTTCAGGTGTATAATATACATATACAAATATGGAGTGCTTCACGAATTTGCATGTAATCCTTGAGCAGGGGCCATGCTAAATCATCTTTGTACTGTTCCAATTTTAGTATACGTGCTGCTGAAGCAAGCACAAGAACTATGTCTTGCTAACGATATTACTATTATTGATGTTGATAATAACTTTAATGAGATCTCATAAAAAGACTATTTCAATATGCTAAGCTTCAAGTGTTTATCATTAAGAATTTAAAGGAGTTTAAAATATCTTCTACAGTTTAAAGGAAGTTTTATATACAGCATTCATATCACCATTTTCCATTAACCATATTTTATTCACACTTCTCACACAGAAATCTCACAGGAAGCATGAGTTCACAGTGGCAACTCCTCCTTGGAACACTCCTCTAAGGAAATCCTCTTTTGAGTTCTATAAACCATCCATCCATCATAATTAGATACGTAACTAGGTCCGTTTCTAAAAAATGTCATTGTAAATACATATTTGTCTTCTCCATCATAAGTCTTGAGTTCAAACCAAACTGAGTACAATGAGGCAAAAGTATTTCCATACACTGCATATTAGTAATATTGGGGGAGTTAGTATTTTCATCCAGGCAGAGAAAACTACATGTCCCAAAAAAAAAAAAAAAAAAAAAAAACCTGGCAATGAGAAAAAAGCAGCTTCAAACGAAGTTATTTAATATGGATAGAATTTGGGAGGAAGAAGTGAAGTTACAAAAGATAGGGTTGGAAAAGTCAGAAGTCAGGTCACTAACAGTCTTGTAAGAAATTATTATTATTTTGAAATTTTCCCTGAATGAATGGGAAATCAGTTATTTAAGTACTTTAAGTTGGGGAATAATAGGATTAGATCAGCATCTTATAATAAGTAGTTCGGGTGGAGAGTAGAAAACAGATAGGAGGCTAGGAAAGAAGGGGGAAGAGCATACCGCAACAACCACAGAAAAATGTGATGATCACCCAAAGTGGGAAAGCAGCTGTCAGGTGGGAGAGAAATGAATCGCATATTGGAGGTAACATTGATAGAATCTAGTGATACTGAACGTGAAGTCAAAAATGACAGATACCCAAATAGCCAGATTTCTGGCTTGATTCAAGCCAGATGGATCGTGGAATCACTAATCATAGGAAATGAAGGAGCTGTGAAAGCAAAGGGGAGAAAAATAATTTTGCTGTAGATACACTGATTCTGAAGTATCTGTGATATATCTCAGTGGAGATGACTCATAGGCAGCTAGCTGATGTATGAGCCTAAAGCTCAGAGGGAAGCTTTCAGGTAGAAAAATCAAAATCATCAACATACAGATGATGAAGTCCTAGAAATAGACACAAGCTTAAGAAGGTGGCAAAGAATGAATAAAAAAATAGGAAGTAAGCAAGAATCCCATTTAGCAGAGGAAGAGAAAACAAAGGAACCTGAGATAAATAGCTGGAGATGCTCTGAGTACTGTCATAGAAGCCAAGAGAGCAATTTGAGAAGTGTCAAGTACTTCTGAACATTCAATAAAATGATAGGTTTAGCAGCAAGGAAATCAAGTGAGCGGTGTCAGCAATGGGACAGGACGGGAGGGAAATTACGGTGTACTGAGGAATGAACAGAAAGTGAGACGGTTTGTTTTGCTGGTGAGGGGAGGAGCAAAAGGTAGAAAGAATTGAGATTTCTTGGGCACCTGGGTGGCTCAGTGGGTTAAAGCCTCTGCCTTCAGTTCAGGTCAAGATCTCAGGGTCCTCAAATGGAGCCCCACATAGGGCTCTCTGCTCAGTGGGGAGCCTGCTTCCCCCTCACTCTCTGCCTGCCTCCCTGCTTACTTGTGATCTCTTTGCCAAATAAATTAAATCTTTAAAAAAAAAGAATTGAGATTTCTTTCTAGGAGTCATTTAGTTTTTTGTTTTAGGTGAGACATTTGAAAAAGTTTAGCCAAATGAAAAAGAATCCAAATTATGAGAAAGATGAAAGATAAACAGAATTAACCAACAGAAGGAGAGAATGAGATCCAAAGCACAGTTGGAGAATCAGCCTGAGAGAGAACCACGGACACCTCATCCACTGAAAACAGAAGGAAAAGTAAGAACAAATGGTACAGAAGACCTAAACTGGTGAGTCAAATAACAGGAAATTAAGGGATCTCCTTTTGATGGCTTCTATTTTCTCATGAAGTGAGAAGACCATCTGTGGAGCATACTTTGCTCAAAGAAAGAAAAGAAATGTTTAAAACGGACCCTATGGGGAATGACAGAATTGCTCTGCAATGCTGAAAGCTCTTAAAGAGAGACCATGAATTCACAGTACCAGTAATAATTAGTAATTTTTTTCTCTATCAGTGCTCAACGTACACATTTTGTATAGGCCAGAGACACACTGATCCAAAATCTAGGTGCAAAGGCATAGGACAGAAATTCAAAAAGGCAAGGAAATTGAGAATTCTGGCAAGAGGTCTGAAGTGATGGATGATGGACTCTTGCCTGCTTATAAAGGAAGTATCTGGTGAAGAGAGGTGTCAAAGAACTGCAGATCTCAAAATCATCAATGAATAGGTTTAATAAAAGGATAACAGCTCACGAACAAGATGTTTGAATAAATTATCTCAAAGGTAAAGCTGATTTCAGGTAATGGTAAGGTCCAAAGTAGTTTCTTGGGAGTAAGTAACTGAGTTAAGGGAATCTACACTAGAGATGAGGAAACTGTGAAGCCAGGGTCCTGGCTACTCTGTTCATATAAACACTGAATTCACCTAGAACGATCGCACAACCCTGCATGGAAAGGAAGTCTGTGGGTCAGAAGGCTATGTCTTCAATGAGCAAGCAGAGATGTGAGACTCAGCAACAGCAATTTTAACAGGAAGGTTTTATAGGCACTGTAGTGCAAAGTAAGAAGGAAACCACCTCTTATTATTTTCTTACAACTGGGACCTGTAGAGAATAAAGGAAGGTCCAAGTTCCACTAGAGAGAGCTTTCCCAAGGAGGAAGATAGGTGGTGTTACTTAAAGATAAAAGTAACGTTCAGTAATTTGAAGATGCAAGTGATTATGTTTAACCCTAGAACAAGGGTAAGAAATATCTGAAAAAGAGGAAGAACAGGTGAGGGAACGAGCGTGAGAAGAGATATGTATAATGACTTGTATCTTGGGCAGGAAAAGGCAGTATCATGTGACTAGATTTGGTGGGATCACTGCATGGGAAGACGGCTGAGAGGACAGGTTTCAAGAGCTCTCTAAAAGAAAAGACACCATGTCTCTCAGAGGTTAGCCAGTGCCTGCAATTAGAAAAGTCTATGTCTAGTGTGTCGTAAGAGTCCTAACGCTTTGGAAAGAGCCAAATGAAGTTTGGATAATTTATATGAGTTTCAGGCTACATGCTAAGACTATCAGGCAAAAGCCCCATTTGCTAGGCTTTGTCTGTAAGAACTGAGAAAAGCTCCCCATCTATCTCAGATAGTAGAAATCAATATTCATCTTTGACTATAAATAACCCTGTTTGGAGCTGCACTGTTTCACAACCCCTAGTAGGGTATGATAAATAATAAAAATATCCCATTAACCACGTAAGACATTCCTCCTTTAGACTTAACTCTTCATTTGTAAAATAAAGGGGTGTATTAGAAACATTATCATTAAGAACCAACCTTCCCCCTACTCCAAAAAAGAAAGCAGCAAACCTTACATATAGACTCCCAGTTGGAAATCAGACTAGCAATTTGATAAAACTTCACAAACACACTAAATGCTACAGGCTCTGTGCTAGTCACTGGGCAGAGACATGAAGATGACTACTATGTAACTATATGAGGTGATGAATGTTAACTAAACTTATTGTGGTAATTATTTTGCAATATACTTAAGTCCAGCCACTATGTTGTATATCTTAAACTTATATAGTGCTGTACATCAATTATATCTCAATAAAACTAAAGAAAAAAAAAACAAATTATCTTTAAAGCATTTATGCCCCATTACCCTAAAAACTAGGTTTAATTCCCAAATTTCCAATAAGCCATGATATAAAAGTTAGAAAAATAATGACTACTACATGGTCACAACTGTAAGGGAGCTCATGGTCTGATATATAATAAGTAAATAATCATAATATGCAATGATTCTAATCACTTACAACAGAGAGTACTGTAAGAGCAGAGAAGGCAGAGAGGAGTCACTGCCCGGAGTTAGGGAAAGGGATAAGGAAGAATTACAGAAGACTCCACAGAGCAAATAAATTTGATGTGGATCTTTAAAAAGAATTAAAACTATAACTAACAACAAGTACTCAATCTCATTAGTAATCAAATACTGAAATGCACATAAAAAAACAAAAGGAGATACTGGCTTTTTTTCACCCATGAGATTGGCAACTAAGGTAAAAGGCTGATAATATTTACCCAGCAAAGGTAAGGGAATATGTGTATTCTCATCACAATTGGGATTATTTTGGAATTTTAAATGTGTACATGTTTTAACAATCCCATTTCCAGAAATCTACAGAAATACTCACATATATGCACAAAATTAGTGATGTTCACTGCAGCAATGTTTATAATAGAAGAAAGCAACAGAAATGTCTATCAATACTGAAACAGTGAAATAATTATGGCAAATCCAGAAAATGCAATACTCCCTAAAAGAACTAGAGGAGTTATAAATTCTGACTGGATGGCCTCCAAATAAATTAAAAAAGCAAATACAAAACAATAGATATGATATAGATGCATTTTTGTTATTAAAAAAAAAGGCCCAATAAGTATTCCTACTTTTTATATGCAAGGAAAATGATACACCACCGTTATATGCATACACCATTAATGCATACAAGGAAAGTGATACACTGATGTATTGTAAAGTGGCTGTTTCAGAAGACTGAGATCAAGGAGAAAGGGCTAAGAGAGAATTTATGTTTTATATTCACTTCTGTAATTTTTAATTTTTTAAATAGGCATGTATTACTTTTTTAATTTTCAAAATGAAGTTTGTTGGAGCGCTCAGTCATTAAAGCATCTGCTTTCAGCCCAGGTCATGATCCCACAGTCCTGGGATCCAGCCCCGCATGGGGCTCTCTGCCTGGAGGGAAGCCTGCTTCTCCCTCTCCCACTCCTGCTTATGTTCCCTCTCTCGCTATGTCTCTCTCTGTCAAAAAAATTTTAAAAATCTTTAAAAGAAAAAAATGAAATTTGTTTTGTTTGGTTTTTCAAGTAGACAAAGAAGAGAACAAGAGGTAGCATTCCCGTTAGAGACAGAGACAGAATATAAATAAAAGAGGATGTTATATTTATTCCGTTATTGGTGGAAGGATGATTGCCTCTATCCGTGGTCCTGCTCACTCTCTTCCTTTTCACATCGAAGATAAATCTACTTCCCTGATGCCCATTATCTGTGCCATATATCCCACCAAGGCTTTTTCCTGCTAGTGGTCTTGGCTGGGTCAATCAGGGAAGCGTCTGACTCTTGCTCTCAGGGTTGTGAGACTGAGCCCCATGCTGGGTGTAGAGATGACTTAAAAAAAAATTAAAAGAAGACTTTCCCCTGCTATTGTCCCCTGATCCTGGGGCCCTTCAAAAACCCCTTCCCTTTACTTCTAATGGAGGAGAGAGAGGGATAGGCACCTGAGCACAAGAGACCAACCACAAGACAGAAAACAGTCTATGCTGAAGTCTCTCTCTATTCTAAGAAAAACCACTGAGATTTAAAAAAAGAGAGAGAGGGGCGCCTGGGTGGCTCAGTGGGTTAAAGCCTCTGCCTTCGGCTCAGGTCATGATCTCAGGGTCCTGGGATCGGGCCCCGAATCTGGCCTCTCTGCTTAGCAGGGAGCCTGCTTCCCTCTCTCTCTACCTGCCTCTCTGCCTGCTTGTGATCTCTGTCTGTCAAATAAAATAAAATCTTTTAAAAAAAAGAGAGAGAGAGAGAAGAGAAGTAGATAAATTCATTTCTTAATTCATAAATGCCACAACAGGGAAAGTATATAATGTATCAACCCTAACAGTGGCTATTCCCATACAAACTTCTCCCCATATTCATTTTAATTATGCCTGGATTACTAATTCAGATGTTTCTGGTCTATGAAATACAAATTCTTACTCCATAAGGTTGTTAAAAAGTTTACATTAGACTTAAGTTAGCCTATTCTGTTAGCCAGATCCTAAACCCCTAAATTTCGGAAATTTCGAAATTATATGATCCAAGGAAATTAACTAGTTACTGATCACAGTAGCCATCAACACAGAATGATCACAACATATACTATTATGCTACTTTTAAATTTTTCTACATGATTAAATTATAATTGTCCTGGTATCCCTAAAGACCAGAATCTGTACCAGAGGTCATACGGCATAATACCTGCTGTTTATCTTCTAAACCATTCTTTTGAAATTCTGCCTCCGCTCACTTTTGTTACTAAAAAGTAGGCCAAAAGTTGCTAAATTTAAGCCACAGATAAAAACTGCTGGTAAAACCCAAACGCTCCTTTAAAGTTTACATAAAGCGTGATTAACATTTTTGCAAGTGAATAACCACAAAGGCTTAAAAATTATGTCATGACTTTTCCTAATATTTGTATCAGGATTTCTGAAATTTAACATCACATAAGAACATCAGATTCTGTTTTCATAGTTCAGCATCCTACCAACTCTAAAAGAATATACCTTAAAAAAATAAAATAAAACAAAATAATATACCTTAGCTGGAAAAATAGATACCTGGACTATAAACACAAAAATGAATAAAAACAAATATTCACCAAATGAAAGTATCCTCAGTGAATTAAAAAAAAATAAATATGCTAACTAATTTTTTATTCAGTGGTTTAGTACTTTATAGAACCTATTATTTGCTAAATAATGTGCTACCATTTTTAGGAAAAATAGGTTAACACCAGGAGATGGATTTTGTATGCACAAATCCTTTTGAAGATACTTACAAACATATATAATTTAGGCTATAATACACATAGTTCTTCAACTCTCTGTAAACAAGCTTAAGTTCTGTATAGTTTACAGAATACTAATACACAGGGTTAGCATCCCACTGGATTTAATCTTCCCATCTCCTTGAGGTAGACAGATATAGGTCTTACAAATTATCAAAGTCAATAAGATAATTAAAGATAATTAATAAAACATCTAACTAATCAATACCAGTCGTAGCTCTTCTGACACCAAATCCAGTGTTCTTGCCATTACACCATTCTCTTAAAAATACACTTAAAAATTATCAAGTCATGGGGTGCCTGGGTGGCTCCGTCCGTTAAGCATGCAATTCTTGGTTTCTGCTCAGGTCCTGACCTCCATCCAGGTCAAGAGAGTGATCTCCAGCTCAGGAAACTGAGCCCCATGGTACGGCTCTGCACTCAGAGAAAGGTATGCTTGGGAATCTCTCTCTCCCTTTGCCCCTCCTCCCAACTCAAGTGTGTGTGTGTGTGTGTGTGTGTGTGTGTGTGTGTGTGTGTGTCTGTGTGTGTCTGTGTTTAAAAAAATTCTTAAGGAAATTCACTTGTTTGCTCATATATTAGTAAAGGTTCAACAGAATCCGTTTTATGAATTTATTTTAATGGAATTTTACTTATGGAAAATGATCTGAAATAAGTATGCTACTTTCCAGATTCTTACACTTCCATTTCACAGATTTGTTCTAACTTGAACCAAACTGAACAATTGTTTACAAGAGGATAAAAAGCAGCACAATAAAATATTATGCCAGAGACTTACATTTTCCATATTTTAAGAGGTGAACTTCCATACATAAAAATCCCCTCTTACTAGCTCTCCCCCCAAAACTGAGTAATTAACTTGTATTCAGTGTTTTACTTTATGACTTCTCTCTGAAGTAAATTGCATAAGCCAATTTTTACTAGAGTTTCCTTTTATTAGTTCTAAATTTAGTTTTATTTGTATCATCTGTTGGTCTCTTGTTCTGGGAATGTCTTAAATATGAGAAACAAATCTGTCTTCAGCAATGCCTTCAAAATTTTTAATTGTATAGCTTCCCCCTTTTCACAAAAATATATGATTTTACAATTTTTTTTTTTTAAGAAAATTGTCTCTCAGAACAACCAGCAAAATCCTTTAGGTGAGTTTTTGCATTCTCTTACATTGTTACATCTTGCTTTTACGACTAAAATCTTGTTTAGCCAGAATATAACAACATTAACAAAACATATTTATACTCTCATTTTAAATTGCAATAATGAATTATATAGTCCATAGCCATACCTGCATTTTGTTAAGTATTTAGAAATGGTGGAAAATCCTGTGCAATGCTGAGGTATTATGGAATACACTTTCTAATGACCAGATTGTAAAATATTTCTAAACTGAAAAAACACTTCCAATGAAATGTTAATAAATCAGATGTAACAACCTTCTAAAGATACCTGCAGAGATATATTCGTCAGTCAAAGAAAAACCACTCAGTTTTGGATGTTTCACATTTTACTATCTATTCAGCAGTAACTTGGGAAGAATGGATACACTTTAAATCATAAACTGTGGCCAATCTTTAGGGCTTTAAAGATACTGTGTGTCACTCTATAGTCTCATAAATATTAATATTGCCTTTGCCACAGTGTGTCCAATTTTATTAACTACAAGATAAAATCCACAAAAAGTGAGTTGCTAAAGATTTCAAATACTTAAAAAAAAAAAAGATAAAACTTTTCCTCTAATAGCGTAACTATTATCATAAGAATCAATAAATAAAAATATTTTCAAATTTCTAAAATACTTACATACCCCCTTAACCACCAAAATTAAAATGGGCCACACAAGAGGAAGTCTAATATATAAATATTTGAAAAAATGAGAAATAGGGACAACTTATGCACATTGTAAAAACTGTCTGGTCTTCCCTTTTTTTTTTTTTTTTAAGATTTTATTTATTCATTAGACAGAGAGGGACACAGTGAGAGAGAGAACACAAGCAGGCAGGGGAAGTGGGAGAGGGAGAAGCAGCCTTCCTGCCGAGCAGGGAGCCTGACTCGGCTCCATCCCAGGACACTGGGATCATGACCTGAGCCAAAGGCAGACGCTTAACGACAGAGCCACCCAGGCGCCCCTATCTGGTCTTCTCTAATTTCCACTGATGTGAAGAGACATAACTGCAAAGAATGTGCATTTGAAAAAATCTAAACAGTAACATATTAATAAGAGGACTGTTACATAACCAATAACTTGAAGGCTGCTCTGAAAATAAAATTTCAAGACAGTTTAACATAAAGATTTTGAATATTCTACATTGGTTTTTTTTTTTTTTTTGCTTGTTTTTAAAGAGACCACAAAATAATTTTTGTGTGATTTTGTTATTTTTTTAAACATAGGCACATTCATAGATATACATACACTGTGCTGCTTTAGCTGCTATGTTCTGCAGGACCAGACATTTCTAGTGAAATTTTTCTTTCTGAATTAAATCAACTGTCAGTAATTAAACAGGCTGTCACTATTTCTCTGTCGCCATTTATTAAATGTGAAACATCAAAATTATGTATTTTCCAGGTCAGTAAGTGTCTATAGATGATATTTCTCATGAAAAGAGAAGATGCATTATTTCTATATCATCATTTTAAACTGTGTATATTTTATCACAATAAAAATTGTTTTTCACTTCTATTTGGACTATCTTGTCTGGTTCTTCCTTCAGAAAAGCTCAACAAAGCAAATTAAACTTCCTTCTAAAATAAGAAAAAGAAAAACCCTGGTCTAATTCCTATGGAGCTCTAAAAAAAGATAGAAAATGTGATGACCCTTGGCATTTCAGATTTCAGAAAATCTGGCACTTCTCCATTCTCCAGCCTTGCCCACATATACAATTTTGTGTGCCAAGGGGATCGAGACTATTTGGTTTTGGTTTTGTCAGTCAGTACAAGAAGCAACACCTACAAATTTTTCAACCTTGGATCTGCAGCTTAACCTGCGTCAGAATCACCTGAGATGCTTGATCAAAAGCAAATTACTGCCCCCACCACAGACATCTAAATCAGAGGAACTGACATCATTTCTACCAAATACCCTGGGCGTGATTCTAGCTTCCAACAGATAATTCTGACTTTCTGACTTCATCCAAGCCTTGGTGAGTCACAAAAAATAAATAAAGAAAAATAAATACATAAATATTCTCCTTTCCTCAGGTACATTTTCAATCCAATGCCCTCTCTGCCAATCTTTAAACTACAATATTGCACCTCTCAGCTCAGTAGCTCCCACAATTTCCTGCACTTGAGAACCATCTGTGGAACTTTTAAAACTCCTATTTCTAGGCCACATCACATACCTATTACATTGGTAGGAAACTAGGCATCAATATTTCTAAAGCTCTCTAGTTAAGTGCTATATAGAGAGAGATTTTTAAACCACTGTCTTAGCTATCGGATTTAGCAGATAGAGATTAGAAAATCTGTAACTTAAAATTACCTGTAAGTTCCCTGGGTGGCTCAGTCAGTTAAGTCGCAAATCTTTGATTTTGGCTCAGATCATGATCTCAAGAGTAGTGGGATTAAGACCCGAGTCAGGATCCCTGCTCAGCATAGAGTCTGCCTGAGTTTCTCTGACTCTGCCCCAACTCTCATTCTCTCTCAAATAAATCAGTCTAATAAATAAATAAAATAACATAATATAATAAAATTACCTGTAAGGGCCAGGACATAAACTATATTGCTATTAAGTTTTTAAAATTTCTCAATTTATCTATACATTTCCTTTTTATTTTAATCCAGTAGGAAAATTTTTGTCAATGCATTTATTAAAGTTTAAGATGGCCTTTTTTGAAAAAATAAAAGACAAAAAAACTTTCATGTTGAACACAAATAAGATCATGCCATGCATCTAAAGTTCAAAGAGAAGTTCACCTTTGTTTCATTTGCACATTAATTTCAGTGATATTTTGAGAAATATAATCATTGAGAAGCCAATACAAAAATTCAAAGTTCATGCTTTAGATATTTAAAAGCAACTCCAAATATTCTGTTTATTCCAGAGAAATTTTGCTGAATTTGGAATAGCTACTATATGGTTAAATTTTACAATATGGTTTAAATTCTGCATTAACTCTTTCCCCAATTCTGACTTGATATCTAACTTCTCTGAAAGAAAATATTAATTTGTATATATTTGCCTCTAGTCTTTACTAATTCCAAAAGATGCTGTTTGTATGACCTGTTAGCGGCCCTTAGAGAAATCTAGTGATTCATAATGAAAAAAATGTTTAATCTTGATTCTTTCAACACAGGCACACTGGTCAAACACAACACATCATTTTTAACCATCCAACTTCAACTTGAACTTTATTCACTATGTAATACAATAAAATATGGCCATATGTATTTAAATATATAAAAATCCCAAGTACCATAAACTATAACTCTGTAAGTTATCCCAAAAAGGTGGACCATTTTTCAAAATCATACTGATGTTTACACATTTAATACTTGAAATATTTTTGCAAGGGTTTCAATATACAAAAACACATTTCACTAGATCATGCAGACCTCAAACTTCATGGCAGTTGGGCTATTACACTTTCTTCTTATTTTTTTGTTAAAAAGGAGAGTGGGGAGGGGCAGAAAGTGAGGGAGAGAGAGAATTTTAAGAAGCATGGAACCCCACACAGAGCTCAATCTCACAACACTGAGATCATGACCTGAGCCAAAATCAAGAGCCAGATGCATAACCAACTAAGCCACTGAGGCACCTCCAGCGTACTTTCCTTTTAGAAGAATAAATATCAATACAAGCAAAATGTTTAAAATTCATCCTTTATAAATTAAAGCATCTTAACTATTGAAAGAATTATTTCCTCAAATTTTCCTTTCTGCTCAAAAATGTCCCATTTGTGGTTATCTCATAAAAACTCAAAAAATGCAATATAAACTAAAACTAAACAGAAAACTTCAATTTCAGGGGCGCCTGGGTGGCTCAGTGGGTTAAAGCCTCTGCCTTCAGCTCAGGTCATGATCCAGGGTCCTGGGATCAAGGCCGCATCAGGCTCTCCACTCAGCAGGAAGCTTGCTTCCCTTCCTCTCTCTCTGCCTGCCTCTCTGCCTACTTGTGAGCTCTGTCTGTCAAATAAATAAATAGATAAATAAATCTAAATACAAAACAAAAAACAGAAAACTTCAATTTCAATAAGCATACTTTTAGTATGACTTCTAAAGGAATCATACTGAAACACAAGGTAAAACAACAGGGTAATATCCTGATACAGAATGGACATGTATGGCAGCTACTTTTACATCTGAAAGAACATGGTCTTGATTAAGTTTCAAAATTCTGCTCATAATTTAATCCCACAAATCAATATCCATGCCACCTATGAACAAAAAGTAACATCTGTATCCGTATATTAAATTCAGATGGGTACTCAAAGCATAAGCTAAAAGCTAAGTGTAACAATACTGTTTAAAACACCAGTAGTTAGCAATCACAGGAACAAAGTCATAAAATTAATAGTAAGAATGTCTTTTTCATTCTTATGTAGAATAGAAAAGTTTTATAAAGATAAATGTTGGCTCAAGATGAGAGAAATCAGTTTATAAGCTTACTCAAGATACTCAAAATAATAATAATAAAGAAAAAGGAAAGAGCAGCACAAAACAGAATGGAGAAACAATTAAAGGCCATAATTTAAGTCAGAAGTACTTCAATTTGATCTATAGCTTAGAAATAACTAGTAGAAACTGCACTGCCATTATCAGGGCCTACAAGGCTCAGCAAGGTGCATTCATTACTTGAAAGCAAAAGGTACCACAAAAGGTTTAAAAAAATAATAATGCTTAGTAGTAATTAGGCATTTCAGGTAGAGACACTAGTCAGTAGGATAATTTCACCTATAAAGGGCTGTGATGTATATGTATCTGCATTCTATTTTTAAATATTGGAATTGGCTTGTGGTATACAAAATCAAACTCCTTTTACTAGACCATACTCACAGTACCTTAGTAAAAATTTTAAAAACAAAATTAATAAGCACATGAAACAGTACTCAGTATCATTTATCATGAGTAAAAGGTACTACTATGGCTATCACCACAAAGATAACAATGTCAAATGTTCTTTGAACATGTGGAAAAACTGGAACCCTCATACATTGCTGGTGGGAATGTAAAATGATATAGACATTTTGTGAAACACTGTCAGTTTCTTAGAAGTTAAGCATTGGGGGGGGGGGGGGGAGTTAAGCAGAAGCATACAATATGACCCAGGAATCCAACTCCTTAAAATCTATCTAAGAGAAGTAAAAACACATATCTGTACATATGGTGAATTCACAAACAAAATATGGTATATCTATACAATGGACTATTAGTCAGCAATAAAAAAAAAAAAAAAGGACAAAATACTGACATATGCTTCAACACAGGTAAACCTCAAAAATGTTATGGTAAGTGGAGGAAGGCAGAACAAATGACTGAATATTGTATGATTCATGTGAATGAAATTTCCAAAGAAGAAAAGCTTACAGACACAGAAAACATATCAGTGGTTGGCTTCCCTGGAAGTAAGGACTAAAGGCAAACATGCTCAAGGAAATTTTGGAGGGTTAATGAAAATGGGTTGTGATAATGTTGGTGGCACAATTCTATAAATTTACTAAAAATCAGTATATTGTATACTTACAAATAGGTAAATCCTATGGAATGGAAATTATAGAATAAAATAAAAAGAATAAAGAGAACTAATAAATTTAGTAAACAAGGATACCAACATTCAGCACCTGCTGACCACTCTGAACTGCCAGACTTCTTTTTTGGAGCTTATTCTAAGAACAAGTAAGAGACTGTGATACGGTCTTCTCAACTGCTCTGTATCTGCAGCCTGTATTTATCATTCTATCAACAACTGTCAAGGACTTACTACAAGCAAGATACTATGTATTGCTCTCCTTTGCTAACTGATAGTCACCATTACATACAGAAGAAAAAACATACTCTGAATTCTCTTCTTGGTATAGCTGTCTTAAATACAATGCAAAGGGAACAAGAAAAATTAAGTACTTGGGTTTATTAGAGAAAGAATAGATTATTATAAACAATAAACATTTTAAAGCTAAGTGAAAATCCTAGTAATCAGAATGCTTGATAATATTTGAAAATTTTTCAAAAGTCATTCATAGTGACCTATAATAACACTTTGATCCCTGATCAAAATTTCTCATGACCTTTGGCTTTCTTTTAATTTTGCTTATCAATACTGCCTTACACAGCCAATACACCATTTCAAAGAATTTCACCCTGTGAACAGACCCACCAGAATTTCATCTGCCCTTACTTATGAAGCACTGGATATATTTAACCAGAAGAAAAGTGCTTCACCTAAAGCACTGAATAAAATTAGCTTAAATTCTTCCCAAAACAAATTTGTTTCACCACAATCCAGAAAATGTCCAAATCATTATTCACTTTTCTTACTTGACCTTCAGTTAATTCTATCACTCAAACCTATCCTCTTTGCACATACAGATGTTTACTTAACTTCCTTCCTACAAATAAGTGACAGGAACATGTATCAAAATGTTTATTTGGGGAATACATTAGTATCTCTTTAAGCATTATATATTTCTACAGGTTATCACTCCTGTTACTCAAAAAAAAAATTATTTGTTAGTTCATTCAACAAATATTTACAAAACACAAAAAAAGAAGACAAAAAAAAATACATGTCCTAGAAGAGCTTATATTCTGTTCATTAAATAAACTCAAAAACCTAGAAGTACATAAGAAGACAAAACTTAAGTGTATTAAGCATTCCTCATCATACTCAAACCGGTCATTAAGATACTACTGACCCTGTTATACTCGTTTCCATCTAAAAAGTATCACTGGAGGAGGTTCTGCTATTCATTTCCACAGCATATAAATCCCTAATAACAAAGTGTTAGAAAGTAGTTCCAAGTCCATAACCTCTTAAAAATAAAGAAAAGTTTGGGGTGACTGGGTGTTTTAGTTGGTTGACTCTTCATTTCAGCTCAAGTCACAATCTAAGGGTTGTGAGCATGTTGGGCTTTGGGCTTAGCAGAGTCTGGTTCTCTCCCTCTCCTTCTGCCCCTCCCCAAATGCCATCTCCATCTCTCTCTCTCAAATAAAAAAATAAACTTTTAAAAAAGAGGGAAAAAAAAGAAAATTTCTATCAGTTGATTTATAACTAAAAAAGCTAAACTCTTAGAGGATAAGGGAAATCAGATGTTGAATAATGAGTAATCAATTAACTATAACAAAAGAATTTATTAAGTACTTTAGATATCTGAACGAACAATTCATAACTTATCAAAATGAAGCAACAAGCCATAAAATCATTCTTGGAATTATAGAAACATTCCCCCAAAGTATCATCAAAGATGAACCAAAAGTGAATCTCAAAATTTCCTTTTTTGTCATACATACAAACATACACAGAGAAGGGGGGAGAATAAGAGAATGAAAGAGAGGGAGAGTAAGAAAGAGAATGAGAGCGAGAGCGTAAGCATGCAAGAGAGCTAGCAAGATATGCTAACTATTGTGATCCAGATGCTTTCCAAAAAGATGAGTGAAGGTCATCTGGGACTGCCAGTTGCAGAATTTACACACATATGTCCGTAATTCAATCGTATTTTAAAGAAAAAAAAAGTACAGATGAGAGGAAAGAATAACTACAATCAAGGAAAAGGAAGAGACAGTTTTAGTAGAGATCCCAAACACCATGATTTCATATTAATTTAAATATTAAGCTCTATGTAATAAAGTAACCTGCCAATAGAAAATGTTATTGCTTTTTTTCCCCCTCAAAGCCATAAGTTGCCCTGAGTCATCAACATTCTCTTCACAGTAACCCTGATCACTAACAGTTATATATATATATATATATATATATATATATATATATATATATATATATATTTGAATGTTAGCACAGACTAGGATTTTAAAGTAGGCTACACACCCAGCGTGTGGCCCCCCCACTCAGGGCTCCAACTTACGACCCTGAGATCAAGACCTGAACTGAGTTCTACAGTCAGACACTTAACTGGACTGAGCCACCCAGGCATCCTCAGAAGGGTTGTATACTTGTAGAATAGTATTTCCATAAAAACACTCAAGATGCCCAAATGAAGACCAATACTGTAATCATCACCCTCTTTCCTCCCACAAACACCATTCTCCAAAGAGGAAGTTGTAAGACAATACAGAGATACAAACAAAGGCTTCCAATTATTATTTTGGTTACTCTAATATTTATGACAAACTTCCTGACAAAATCTTCAATACCCCTACTTCAGAGTTTCCATCAAAATTCCAAATGGAATAAAAGTAACATTAAAGATGACACTAAAAATAAAATCATTAGAGTACTAAAAGAAAATTCATGTATATGATATTATAATTTTGGTGATGGAGAATGTTCTAAGGGGTCACCTGGGTGGCTCAGTGGGTTAAAGCCTCTGCCTTCGGCTCAGGTCATGATTCCAGAGTCCTGGGATGGAGCCCCACATCAGGCTTTCTGCTCAGCAGGGAGCCTGCTTCCTTCTCTCCCTGCCTGCCTCTCTGCCTACTTGCCATCTCTGTCTGTCAAATAAATAAATAAAATTTTTCAAAAAAGAGAATGTCCTAAGCATGACATCTAAGCTAGAAATCACTCTACAGTGAGAAGCCTGATAAATTTCACTATACAAAAGCTTCTGTTAAAGAAAATGACAAAGCACATATACAATGTCGTTCTACTTTTTTTCTATTTTAATTTTTCAAACAGATATTTATACCAAAATGTTAATTTAACTCTATGTGGGGAAATTATATATGTAACTTGCATTTATACCTTTAATTTATAAGTTTTCTATAATAAGAACATATTGTTTCTATAATTACAATAATTTACAGCTTTCTTCCTTTCAAAAAAAAACAAAATCTAGGGTTTTCAACCACAGTTGCCTGCCCATTTCCTTCAAGTAAAAAGATAAAAGTACAAAATAAATCAATACATTTTGAACAGAGCTTGGTTAAACAGAACCATAACTAACAATTAAATGTAGTTACTAGGTGGTAGATAGACAAATAAAATATCCACCTATTAGAAAATTCATTTTTAACAAAGGCACAAAAGCAATTAAATGAGAAAAGAAAGATGTTTTTAAAAAACTGGTGCTGGTGACTATAGTTAACAATACTGTATTGTATACTTGAAAGTTGCTAAAAGAGTAAATCTTAAATATTCTCACACTAAAAACAATATCAACAAACCACATGGTAATTATGTGAGGTGAAGGATGTGTTAACTAATGGTTACTGTGGTAAGCAACTGGCAATATACACATGTATCAACTGTACACCTTAAACTTATATAATATTATGTGTCAGTTATGCATAAAGCTGGGAAAAAATGGCAGATAGTGTGGACAATCAGATATGGAAAATATGGGGAAGAGGGGTGAATTTTGACCTCTAACTCACACCATACACTAAAACTGGCTTCACATCTATCCTAGACCCAAACATAAAAGTTAAAACTATAAAACATCTAGAAGAAAGCAAATGAGACTCTTTCTAACATGGGGAAAGGTAAGTGTCTTGGGCAGAAAAAGCAACAGCCATATAAAGATTTTGATTAAAAAAAAACACACCACAGGTTGGAAGAAAACATTTGCAAAACGTATATTTTGACAAAGAACTGTATATCAGATAAAGAACCTGCGTGAGTCAATAATAAAAATAAAGGGAAAAAAGAACCCAAATTTTTTTAAATGGGCAAAAATGTGAACAAATGTTTCACAAAGAAGATACACAAATGGCCAGTAAGTACTGGAAAAAGTTATTGCCATTATTTAACAAAGAAATGCAAATTAAATTTACAATGAGCTACCCACTACCCACGCACAGAGTGGCTAAAATTTAAAAGACTCAGTGTTGGGGAGGAAATGGAATTCTCATTCACTACTGTAGGAGTGTAAAATTACATGACCACTTTGGAAAAAGATCTGGCAGCCTCTCTCTCTCTCTCTCTCTCTCTCTCTCTTAAGATTTTATTTTTAAGTAATCTTTACACCCAACATGGGGCCTGAACGCACAACCCCAAGATCAAGAGTCATATGCTCCACCAACTGAGCCAGCCGAGTGCACCAATCTGGCAGTTTCTTAAAAATTAAACATACTTCTACCTCACGACCTAGCAATTCCACTACTGGGTATTCACCCAAAATAAATGATAACATGTCCTTACGAAGACTTAATACACGATTGTTCTTAGCAAGCTTTATTGAAAGCCAAAGTATATAATATATAATAACCAAAAACTCAAAATAGCCCAGGTATCCATTAACAATAGATGGCTAACAGAGTACGGTTCCACATATCGGAATACTGCTCAGTCAAAAGAAAGCAACAAGCTGTTGATGCACACAAAAGCATGGATGAATCTCAAAAACTATGATGAGCTAAATAAGCCAGATGCAAACAAGTACACCGTATACAGAATTCTATCAGTAAGACGTTCTAGAAGAGGCTAAAGTAGTCTTTAGTACAAAAAAAATCAGAAGAGTGACACAATATAAGAGAATGGGGTGTGGAATTAGCTGAGAAGACATGTAAGGAAGACTTCTGGGTTGGTAATAATGTTCTGTATATTGATAAGGATTTATATTACACAGTGTATAATTTGTCAAAACTCATCAGTAGTACACTTAAGATTTCTGCATTATATGTAAATTTTTAAAAAGCCTAAACAAAAAAGTAAAATAAAAAGCCTAAACAAATACTGAACTCTACTTTAAAAAATACATGCTGAAGCGTTTAAAAGAGAAGCACAGGGCGCCTGGGTGGCTCAATTGGTTAAGCAACTGCCTTCAGCTCAGGTCATGATCCAGGAATCAAGGGATGGAGTCTGACATCAGGCTCCCTGCTCAGCAGGGTTTCTGCTTTTCCCTCTGACCTCTCATTCATGCTCTCTCTCTATCTCTCCCAAATAAAATAAAATAAAATAAATCTTTAAAAAAAATTAGTGAGAAGCATAGCCATAGCTACAACTTACTTTAAATGAATCAAAAACAAAAGATAAAGTAATAGATGGATAAAGGGAGGGATAGATGTAATAAAGCAAATATAGCAAACTGTTAATTAGATGGTAAGTATACAGATGTTCAGCTCAATTCTTTCAACCTTACTATGTACTTTCATATTTTCCATAATAAAATGTTGGGGAAAGGGGCACCTGGGTGGCTCAGTGGGCTAAGAATCCGATTCTTGATTTCAATTCAGGTCATGATGTCAAGAGTGGCGGGGGGTGGGGGGGGGCTATGCTCAGTGGGCAGTCTGCTTGAAATTCTCTCTCTCTCTCCCTCTGCCCACTCGCTCACTTGCTCACTCACTCGCTGGGTCTCCCACTCTCTCACTCTCTCTCTCAAATAAATAAATCTCAAAAAATAATAATAATAATGTGGAGGAAAATTTGAACTCTACCCATTACCTTGTTAGGTTGAACATAGATTATCTTAAAACACAACAATTTCACTCCTAAATATATACCTTAGCCTATAGATACTTTACATGGGCTCCAGTAATGTTCACAGCAATTCTGTCCAAAACAGCAAAGAAAAACTATCTAAATATCCATTAAATAGATTGGGACAATATACTGCAGTTTATGATAGCAGTGAAAATGAAACCACAATGTGGGTGCATCTTAGAAATTTAACTGAAAAAAGCAAGTCACAAATGTAATATGCAATACAAATTTTAACCTTTTTTAAAGTTAAAAAAGTAAGTTGAACTAAACAATACTGTTTAGAGATACATACAAATGTGGTACTCTATCTATAAAATAAGGCAAGGGAATAATAAAAAAAATTTCGGGGGGGGCCTGGGAGGCTCAGTTCAGTGTCTGAATCTTGATTTCAGCTTAGATCATGATGTCAGGATCATGAGATCAAGGCCCACATTGGGCTCTGTGCTCAGCAAGGAGTCTGCTTGAGATTCCCTCCCTCTCCCTTGCTCATGCACTCATTCTCTCTCAAATAAACAAATCTGTTTTAAAAATTTCAGGGTAACATGAGAGAATGCATGAAGACTGATCAAGCAGCAGCAACACATGGTAACTTTAACAGGCTAGTGTTCTGTTCATTAAATTGGGCAGTGATTTTATGAATTTTTTTATGTTTCATAATGCATATTTGCATGCTATATTCTCTTAGTATTTAGAGGGGAAAAGAGGACTATTGGATCATGACTCAAAACAACAATTTAGGTTTCAAGATTATTCACTATTTCTTTATAACAACAGTGTCTGAGATGTATATAAGTCTACACTGGCCTTACGTTGGGGCAAGATGTTTCTGAATTCAGAATTTTCTGGATTTTGGGGCGCCGGAGTGGCTCAATTGGTTGAGTGAATGCCTTCAGGTCAGGTCATGATCCTGGAGTCCCAGGATGGAGTCCCACATCAGGCTCCCTGCTCAGCAGGGGGTCTACTTCTCCCTCTGACCTTCCCCCTCTCATGCTCTCTCATTCTAATAAATAAAATCTTAAAAAAAAAAAAAAAGAATTTCCTGGATTTTAGAATGCTAATAAAGTACATATACCACATTCAGTACATTCCTAAAAGTCCTCCTGCAAATCTGCTGTCACCTTGAAATCAAACACATTAATATTTCTCCAAGGAAAGCTATTTCAATTATACCAAGAGGGACACAGTGATTATAATTATTCTAACATCAGATCAGGTCAGATGTTATGATCAGGTAAGTTTTATCAAAACTTGGTTTTCAGGATTCTTTATACAGCAAAATTGTGGGTGAGGTACTGTGGACCTGTACTTTCAAAGAGGTTTAAAGCAAATTCCATACATCACTTCTTTAAACCTCTCTAGCTAATTCATTGTCTTTAATGATCATCAAAACACAAGGTGTTTTGGGGGGGGGGTTGTTTTTTGTTTTTTGTTTTTTTATTTATTTATCAGAGAGAGAGAGGGAGAGAGAGCGAGCATAGGCAGACAGAATGGCAGGCAGAGGCAGAGGGAGAAGCAGGCTCCCTGCTGAGCAAGGAGCCCAATGTGGGACTCGATCCCAGGACGCCGGGATCATGACCTAAGCCAAAGGGAGCTGCTTAACCAACTGAGCCACCCAGGCGTCCCAAGGTGTTTGTTTTTTTTTTTTTAAGATATTTATTTATTTATTTATTTGACAGATGGAGATCACAAGTGGGTAGAGAGGAGGGGGGAGAGAGAGATGGGGAAGCAGGCTCCCTGGCAGGCAGAGAGCCCGATGTAGGGCTCGATCCCAGGACCCTGGGATCACAACCTGAGTCTAAGGCAGAGGCTTTAACCCACTGAGCCACCCAGGTGCCCCAAAACACCAGTTTTAAAGTAAAGTAATCCCATTTATACTATAAACATGCAACTTTTATTTCGCAAAAGAAAAACATGTATAGTGCAACCACTCTGGAAAACAGCATGGAGGTGCCTCAAAATGTTGAAAATATAACTGCCCTATGACCCAGCAATTGCACTACTGGGTATTTACCCTAAAGATACAAACGTGGCGATCCAAAGGGACACGTACACCCGAATGTTTATAGCAGCAATGTCCACAATAGCCAAACTATGGAAAGAACCTAGATGTCCATCAACAGATGAGTGGATAAAGAAGATGTGGTATATATACACAATGGAATACTATGCAGCCATCAAAAGAAATGAAATCTTGCCATTTGCGACAACATGGATGGAACTAGAGCATATCATGCTTAGCGAAATAAGTCAAGCAGAGAAAGACAACTATCATATGATCTCCCTGATATGAGGAAGTGGTGATGCAACATGGGGGCTTAAGTGGGTAGGAAAAGAATCAATGAAACAAGATGGGATTGGGAGGGAGACAAACCGTAAGTGACTCTTAATCTCACAAAACAAACTGAGGGTTGCTGGGGGGAGGGGGGTTGGGAGAAGGGGGGTGGGTTATGGACATCGGGGAGGATATGTGCTTTGGTGAGTGCTGTGAAGTGTGTAAACCTGGCGATTCACAGACCTGTACCCCTGGGGATAAAAATATATGTTTATAAAAAATTAAAAAAAAAACATGTATAAAACAACTTCTCAATTTTTATTCTATCTTTATAATATTCATCCTTACTAAACAGTACAAAAAATATACATAAAATTTTACTTTAATTAGGCAGATAACTAGTACCAAGCTGAAATCTAAGGACTGTGATAAGAAGCATTTTCATACAGTTTACTGGCATAATGAAATCAATCAAATAAAGCATTCTGTATTCCAAGTCACTGAAATTCGTTAATAAAATTTTAATCACCCTTCCCCATCAACACTAGTCTTTTTCTTTAAGTTTTTATTTATTTATTCGACAGAGACAGACACCGTGAGGGAGGGAACACAAGCAGGGGGAGTAGGAGAGAGAGAAGCAAGGGCTTCAATCCCAGGACCCTAGGATCATGATCCAAGCCGAAGGCAGATGCTTAACGACTGAGCCATCCAGGAGCCCAACACCTGCCTTAAGTAACAGTTTACTCAAGTCTGAATCCCAGGTTATTATAACCATTTACTCTTTCAGGAAAACACATAAAAACCCAAAGGCACAGATCTTTAGAAAGATCTTCAGGGGCACCTGGCTGATTCAGTCAATAAAGCATGCAACTCTTAATCTCAAGGTTGTAGGTTCAAGCCCCATGTTGGGTGTAGAGATTACTTTAAAAAGACAGAAAGAAAGACATCTCTCTGGCATGATATTAAAGCACAATTCTTTTTACCATATTATTTGGAAAAGCAGTATGAGAAGTTGAGTCTTGAGAACAAAACATGGGTGTTTACCAAAAAGTTTCAAACACTGCAAAAGCATACCATTGAAATCCCTCCCCTCAGAAAAAGTATTACAGAAACAAACCTCTCCCAAAACTCTATTTTGGGGGAGCCTGGGTGGCGGAGTCAGTTAAGCGTCCCACCCTTGGTTTTGGCTCAGGTTGAAATCTCAGGATCATGAGATCGAGCCTGGTCAGACTCTGTGCTCCATGGAATCTATCTGGGATTCTCTCCTCTCCCTCTGCCCCTTTCTCGGACTCCCCCCGTGCCCACCCCCCCCCCCCCCGCTGCCACCCCACTCACCGCCCCACCGGCCCTGCCCATTCTCGCCCATTCTTACTCTCTCTCCAATAATAAAACTTTAAAAAACAAAACAAAACAAAACCTATCTTTAAATAATACCAAGCAGCCCATAATCTGTAACCACAAAAGGGATATACTCTCTTCAGATTAATTTAAGGACCTATGTAAAGCAAGGAGCATCTGCAGAGAAAAAAAGACAATTTAGGGCTTTAAAACTGACACAGTCTTAGAATCCAGCTTTACCCATGCTTGATGACTGCTAGCACTTTTCTGATGGCAAATACAAATTATGCTACACACTCAAAATTATATAGCAAGAAATGGTTGCCAATAAAACCATTTTCCTTTTCAAAGGAAACTTAGAGCAATTAATTATGCTAACTACACACAGAAATGAGCTAAACGAAATAGCACTACTATGTACCAAGTACTGAGCTAAGCACTTTGCATGTCATCTCACCTAACATTTTTTTCCTACAAAGAGAGTTTTACCTTCTAAGAATAATTCTACAGTAATTTCTGGTATATTTCATCTTCATACGTTTGTCATCTTGGTATAGAATTTTAAATGGTACTTTCTGAGCTGCTAAATGAAGTAACTAATACTCATGGCTGTGTTTTTATTTGACTATATTACTTAAGTTTTCTCGGTTAAGAAAAAATACTTATTTTCTAGAGTAAAACCAGAAGAAATGCTATATACCATAAAACGATGATGCTTAACGGGGATAAAAATACATTATATGTTTATTTTTTAAAATAATAATTAATTAATTAATTTTTTAAAAAGATTAATTCATGGAGTTTGTTTGGAAAGACAAAAATTTCTGGAAATGGATAGTGGAGATGGTTGCACAATGACACGAATGTAATTAATGCCACTGAACTGAACACTTAAAAATGGTTAAAATGGTAAATTTTAGGTAAATGGTAGCACAAAAAAGCCAGACTCATTCTACTATTTTGTCCAATACACATAATTTAAAGCTAACTTACTATAACACAGCTTTAAAAATTTTTTCAGCTCATCAATTTGCAACAGAAGTACTGCAACCTTGTTCCAAAGAAAAGAGCAAGGGACAATTTTTGGCCTGGTAAGATTTACTTCAACTCGGAACCACAATATTTAATCAACTAAAAACAGAAATAGCAGAGTCTGTCCAGTCAGCAAAATCTAATGTCAATTCTCACACCAACAGTACATCACCTTAACAAAAGTGTAAAGTGTCCTGGCTGTTTTGAGCACTCAATAAATGGATGGACCAAATTGTTTACTAATCGTGTAATGTCTCACTTTTAAAAACAGCCTTCATTTTAATAATTTAGAAAACACTTTAACAAAACAGAATGGATGAACATATTACAGGAATAATTAGCTTACGATATTCCCATATCCTGCACAGAATAACCCGAATAACTGTAATTAATATCAGTAAACACCCACGAGATGAAAGCGCAGTAAAAAAGTGCCGCAAAAAAATTCTATCTGGGATTGAATCTGAACCTGATGAATACTTGCAGTACTATTTTTAACTGAACTTTCTGGCCTTGGGTCAAAGTTTTGCTAGCAAAATACCAAAGTGAAAATGTTGGGAGTGAAGCCCGGAGTCTCTGCTTGGCCTAGGAGAAGTTATGCCCTCCACGCAACCAGTCCTACACCCAGATGAAGACTGCTAAAGAGGGAGCAGGGTGTCACCATGCCATGACAACACACAAACAACACACGAATGGGAAAATCGGTGAAAGACATGGTCAAAGACCTCCGACAGAACACAGTACATCACTGCGTTCTGCTCATTGTACAGAGAGACACACTCTTCGGTCAGTTCCTGCACTTTGGCCAAACACCACTGAGTCACTCTGCAAATGATTCCAGAAACCTCAAAGGATAACCAGTGACTTCTGAAGAAAAGTCAGTTAATCACTGGCAAGGGAGGAGACCCAGTCTTTCTCGGCATTCGGTCACTAGCTTTCTCCAGCCGCGAGGAGGACAGCACAGGAGTTCTGGTAGAGAATACCTAAAGGGTCCAAGAATCACCCACACAAATTCTAGCCCTCCCGAGTTAATTTAATATCCAGAGCATCTTTTCCACTTCCTCCTCCTCCCCGGGGTAACCATCCGCACCCCCTTTTCCCATAAATGCATCCCTACTGCACGGGAAACGGTGAAACACAATCGTGCATCCTAACAAAAATAAGAAATGAGAAGGCATTCCCTGGTGCATTTCTAATTCGTGAGACACACTCCTTTCTTAAGCAAGAGCCAACTCGCGGCCTTCACGAAGTTATTAATTTGTATTCCACAGCCTGCCTTAAGAAAGAGACGCAATGAAAAGAAGAGATTTGTTCTACTCGACGATTCAGACCGATTCTTGGGCTCCGGCTCTTTGTCATCGACCCCAGGTGGGGACTCCCAACAGGGAGAGCATCAGGTTTCCCTGCTCCGACCCACGTCCCCACGCAGCATGCCATTCTTCCGAACTGCCCAGTCCGGTGAATCTAAGACAGCAAATCCTGCTCCCTACCTCCCCAAGGCGAGGGGAGAGGCGGGGAGCAGGAGAGGGGTGTTTGCTCCCAGGGCTCCGAGACAGAGGCAGCCGGGATGACACCCGCTCCAGGAGGGAGAAGGGGAAGGACCAAACGCGGGTCTCCACTGCTCGAACTTGGTCGCAGAAGTCTCCGGCCTCCCACCCGGGCCCGGCTGCCGGAAGCGGGACGGGGTGGGGCGAGACCTCCCTCCCACGGGTGGGTGGGCACACAGGGGGATCTGAGGCAGGCGCTACGGGAGCGGGGAGGGCGCCCGGGCCCCGGCCACCTACCAGCAAGCTCTCCACGTTGATGGGCGAGCGAGGGTCTCGGATCAGCGCCTCCAGCTTCCTCTGGCGGCTCGCGCCCGCCCCGTCCCCCGGCACGGCCTCGGGGGCGCCGGGCATTTTCCCCGTCGCCGGGGGCCGGCTCATGCCGCCGCCGCCCGGCCCCGCACTCCCGCTCCCCGCGCTCCGGCCCCGGGCGCCTCGGGGCCTAGCGCCGCCCGCGAACCGCCGGCTCCGGGCGGGGCTCCGCCACGGCCCACCGCCCGCCTCGGGCTCCGGCTCCGGCTCTCAGCGCCGGTCGGGGCCTGCGGTGGTCCCGGGGGGCCGCCCGGCCCGGCCGGGCGCCGCGAAGAGCAGACGGCGTCCCCGCCCCTCAGTCCGATTCGCGCCGCCCGGTCCGCTCGTCCGCCGCGAGCTCCCTCAGGACTTCGAGGGCGGGAGCGGGGAAGCGGCGCGGCCGCCGCCGGGGTGGGCCGCCCCGCCCTCTGGCGCTCCGAGAGGCTGAAGCCCGGGCTCCGACAGCTACGGCCACCGCCAGCCCGCCCCCATGCTCGCCGGGGCAGCCGCGGTCGCACAAGCCCGCTCCCCTCACACACTCCCGCACGGCTCCCGTCTCCGGCCGCGCGCAGCCGCTACCCACAAGCCCCTCGGGCCGCGGCCGCCGGCGCGCGCCCCCGCTCGCCCCGCCCCGCCGCGCGCGCCGCCGCCCCCGCCCGCCGGCCTCCGCCTCCTGTCGCCCCTTCTCCATTTTTTTTCCTTTTCCTCCCGCCGGTCCCGCTTCGCGTTTCTCCTTTTGGATCCTCCTTCCTTCCCCGCTTCCTCCTCCCCCTCTTTGAGTTCTCCGAGGGCAAACGGCCGGGCGCGCGGTGACCGCCTCGCTTGATCCGCCCCGCTCCAGCGGGGGGGGGAGGGGAGAGCGCGCCCGGGGCTGGGGTCTTTCGCGGCCGGGCTCCCGCCTGACCCTGCCCGGGAGGACGACTCCGCGGACTCGGGGGCCGGCCCCCCACCCCCACTGCCCGGTCCCGCCGCCGCCGCCGCGCCGGGGGGGTCGGGAGGTGGAGGGGGGGTGGGTCGGCCCGCCCCCGCTGACTCAGCGCGCAGCTATGCGGGCCTTGCATCACCCGCGCCAAAATAATAGCGACCGCCAGTCGCTGCCCTCGCCTGCTGGGCTCTGCGCCGGCGAGGGGCCTGCCTGGGCCGGGAAGGTTTTAGTGGAGAAGCCGGGGGAGTGTGCCGTGGGAATTGGAACCTGGACCCCTGGTCCCGGTGAGGAGGGCCGGGAAGAGTTGCTTCAGCCCCAGGGCAGAAGTCCTGGAAGCCGAAAGCCTTCGTGCTGGTCCGCAGCTGTCTTCTCCCCGCCGGGGCATAAACACTAGTCAGGAAGAGGCTAAGAGGGCGATGGAAAAAGGCTTCCCTCCGCAGGCCTTCTCCGGGTCCTTGCCTTTTGGGGGACGCAAGAAGAGCGGTTAGAGGGGCTGCTGCTCCGCATTCCTACCCTCTGGCGGCCCGTGCCATTGGTCAGATCCACCCAGGGCGCAATCTGAAAAATATGTGCCAAGAGCTATAAAGTTGTTCACTGAGCCCCTTTGACCCAGTAAATCCATTTAAGGAAGTCCATGTCTAAGGAAATAATCCAGGGTGGAAAGGGGGGCGGAGGACTTGCATAAAGATGTTTATAGCGGGGCTGTTCAGAATGTTCATAATGACCAAAACCTGGGAAGGGGCCCAGCTGTCCGACGGTTGAGGGATAATCCAAGCAAACTCTGTCACCTTAACAGAATCCCGGCAGATATGTATGTTGGATTTATGTCAAATGCCTGAAATTTTGGCAAGTACCTGAAAAGATGTATTGGAAGTAGGGTTACATGAACAACAGATAGAAAATAGTTTGTATCTACTAAAAACTATGTAAAATGAGCAGCTGCAAGAACAAGAGAATATGGTTGTTTTCAAGGGAAGAATTTTTTTTTTTTTCTATAAAGGTGCTTAAGAGAACATTAAAATTTCAAGAATTGAGAAACTACTTAGCTGGACCACTGTAAAAAAAACTCTAATCTACTCTCCATTAAGTAATAACAATCTCAAGAACTCTTCCCACTAGCATGTCCGAGATAAGCTCACAAAGATCTGCAGCTGAGTTCCAAAGCTGCAACCTTGTAAGAGTAGCAAGTTAATCAGTAAATGTTCAGCAGCAGCATCTTTTGCTTTGTGTTAAAGCCACCCACCCTCGGACTTAGGCAGGAAGAGGCCCTGAACGATCCAATATAGCCTTTTCCTCTCAGATAATAACACTGACTGCTGGTCCTAAGGTAAGCCCTTTAAATCTGTATGTTGAGTGACTCATTCATACTTCTACAATCACACCAGGAAAACAAAGTGAGCCAGAGACTTCTGCTGTTGCACTGGGGCAAAATAAGAGATAGTACATGATTATAGATCCTTTTCCCTGAAGATACTAAAATATGCAAAGCAAAAGGATGACCAGGTGATTCTCAGGTTCCAAATTAATTTTTCAATAATTGGCTGTATATTTTTATGGAGCGTGGTGGGCTAACAGGGAGCCATGGTCCTAAATACTGGACATAAACACCTTATTTGAAAAGAACAGGTAGTCATCAGCAAGATACAGAGAAAAGGCATCTTCTGCATATACTAGGAAAGGCCATACTGTAGAAGATTGTTAACCAAAATGGGCACTATTGTCTACATAGGAAAAAACTGATCTCTTGATATGAGTTAAACCGTTTTTGTTTTATTATTTATTTTTTTGTTCTACCCAACAATTGTTTTTTTAATCAAAGTAACGCACAAATGCATTCTTGTAAAAGTTAAAAGAAACCACAGGTATATAAAACATGCCTCAAAAAATTAATCTCTCTCTGGGGTGCCTGGTGGCTCAGTGGGTTAAGCCTCTGCCTTTGGCTCAGGTCATGATCTCAGGGTCCTGGGATCTGCTCAGCAGGGAGCCTGCTTCCCCCACCTCTCTCTCTAACTGCCTCTCTGCCTGCTTGTGATCTCTGTCCAATAAATAAATAAAATAAAATAAAAATTTAAAAAATTAATCTCTCAAGTCTCCCTACACGCCACCACGCGAGTTCTCTTGCCAGTCAAGGCCTTTACCTTTCTCATATGCATGTATTTTTATATACACACAAATGTATCTTTCTTCCCATACATCTGACCTTATAGTCTTTTGGAAGTTGACTTTTTTCCCCTTAATAATATGTCTTTGGTCTCGATGTCTGCTAAACCTTAATTCTTTTGAACTGCTATACTGTATTTCATGGTACGGATGTACCAGACCTTTATTTTCTATCTCTTAGCATTAGAGTTAATAGCAGACTCTGAAGACAAACTGGGCTAAAATCCCACTGTTTCTACACCCTAGCTGTAGTTTCGGCTTCCTTATATCATCTGTTACAAAGTGCTTAGAAGAGTGCTGGCCCTAATAAATGCTAGATGTTAGTAGTATTTTTTTCAGTGTCTCAAACATTGTTACAGTTGATATCCTTGTATTCTTGCCCTCATGTAGACATACTTTGATAGCATAGGTTCCTAGACCTGAAATTGTTGTATTGATGGGTAGGCATACCTTAAGTAGTGAGAGATACTGTCACACTCCTTTAAAAAGACTACACCAGTTTACATTCTCACTAACAGAAGAAACTCTGAATATCCCTTTACATTTGCCAGAATTCACTGCTATAAGCTTTTTTAATTTTTGCCAATCTGATGGGCAAACAAAATGACAGCTTCTTTTCATTTGTAGTCCTGTCGTTACTACTGAAGATGAATATTTTGTGCTTCTATTTCTTCTGAATTTACCTGTTTATACCTTTTGTCCATTGGATTTGCCTTCCTTACTGATTTTTTTTTTTTTTTTTTTTTTGACACAGAGAGAGAGAGAGATCACAAGGAGGTAGAGAGGCAGGCAGAGAGGGAGGGAAAGCAGGCTCCCTGCTGAGCAGAGAGCCCAATGTAGGGCTCGATCCCAGGACCCTGAGATCATGACTTGAGCTGAAGGCAGAGGCTTACCCCACTGAGCCACCCAGGCGCCCCTTCCTTACTGATTTAGAGGAGATCTTTGTACATTATGGAAATTCCTTATTATAATATAATGTTAAAACGTGTTACAGTTGGCAAATATTTTCTTCCAATCTGTTGCCTGTCATTCAGTTTTGGTTTTGGTTTTGGTGTTTTTTGTCACATGAATTTTTTACCTTTTATGAAATGAAATCTATCAACATTTTTCTTAACAGTTTCTACATTTGGTGTCTGAATTGGGAGAGATTTAAAACCCAGTTTTTAGGGCACACATAAGACTGAAACTGCAAAGACTTCTCTGAAATGAGTTTCCTGATAACATCAAACTCATCTCATCCCCAGGGAGCCACAGAAAGAGGCTCTCCCTGTATGTGCACTTCTCAGAGGGGTTCCTGCTGCTCTGTGGCTCCATCCAGGTTTGGCTGCTTCCTTCTAAACACTGTCTCCGGGGTATCCTGAGCACTGATGCAATAGGTAGGAACTTGGACAAAAATTGTGTTCGATATGAAAGAAGAGTAACAGGGAAATAAACAGAATGTAGGGAATTTAAACAGGCTGGCCTATCAGTGTATAAGGCTTTGATTCTATCATAACTTAGGTAGATGTAAGGGACTTGGGAACTCCACCCCATTTTATCTGAATTTTGTCTATGTTTCTTTTCTCTGTCTCTTCATCCCCAGCCCATTTCTAAGTGGTTCGAGTCAGTTTAACATCCACTACCCAGCAGTACCTTCCTAGCTCTCCTGATACTTCATAGTCCAAACTCGGAGAACCCCTCTCTGGTCTACCTGAGACCCATCTGCTCTGTTCCAGTTTTTAATCTGAGCGATCTGCTTCTTCCCCAAGAATTAATCTACCCTTCAGAAGCAACCTTGCCCTCTCCACCCATAAATAGGGCTATAAAAGAACCATTTTTTTGTGTTCCCATGGGGTACTTGGAATTACTTGTTTGAAGAAAATAATTATTGCAAGTAAGGGCTTACAATGTGCTAGACAATGTGCATTATAGAAATTATCTTACTTCTCAAAACAGCCTTTTGCTAATGGTAATATTACTCTGTCCATTTTCTAGATGATATAATAGGGACTCAGATATATGATAATGGAATGAATAAATTAATTAATGGAGGGATGGATGAAAACCATAAGCTCTGAATGGTCTGGGCATCACCAAAACACACAACAACATTTCCCTTCTTGCTTTGCATTGCAGAAAAACTCAAGCTGTCATTGTAGTGAGGTGCTTCTGCCCCACATAAGCCAAGATTTAATCACAGAATAAAGGAATGAACTCTCAACACAAAGGTGTCATTATTATAGTAAACTCCACTCCTATAAAGGATACAGGCTTTAATGGTTTATGAAATAAGGTTTCATCCGAAGTTTCATTCATGGTTCTGGTAATAACTCACAGCATGAATGAGAAAATTGCTGTATCCTCTATGAGTCAGTTTCCTCATACACAAAACAGAAATAATGAAGCTTGGTTGTCATTAAGTCTCCTTAAGATCTCCAGATGAAAGATACTGGATGCGTCCAAGACAAATTATTCACCAGTATACTGTGGAAGATAGAGGAGAATAAAGCTGGTCATGGCTCAAAAGCATACTTGGAGGTACATGGTAAGTCCCTCCAAAATATCTACGTGTATATGTTTGAGAAGAGTCGTCCCAAGAAATGGAAAGCTCACCTGCTCCCTGGAAAGCTCAGCTTCAATCCTGGTCCTGCCAGTTTGGCAAGAGACCTTGATGTCTTATGTGACAATCTTCTTTTCCCCATGAGTGAGCTAGAAATGGCCTCAGGTATGCTTTATGGATTTCCCTGCTCAAAAATCACATGGGATTTTTCTGTGGTTATGCAGGAAATCCTCAGCCTGGAAGCTGGGGCTTTCTACAGGGTGTCCACAACCTCCATTTCGAAGCGTTTCTTCCACTGCCGCTCCTTCCTTTTGCCCAAACTGAACATCCTTGGCTCTTCTCTTCTTCGCTCTTTGGTTGAGCAAATTTCTATCCATGTGGAATGTCAGCCCTTCTTTTTCATCCACCAAGCTTCTAACCATCCTCTTTCTGGTTTTGAATGAAGGGCTTGACTCTTCCTGAGCTCTGGATCCCTTGTAGCTTTTAATAAAATACTTAGCAAGGTGTTTGCCTCACCTACTCGAAGAAGACGATGCCTTTATTTTTCTCGTGGTGGTCTTAACGTCCCCCAAAATGGGTCTATTGTGTGTCTAGAGTAAATTAGTGACTTCCCATCATTTGCCATCCACCATGTAAAGTGTCCTTTCCTACCATTCCATTCTTCAAAACACTTTGGTCCAGCAAATGTGAACCCATACAAGGCACACTGTTCCCAGAAGAAACCATATCCTCCCCACCTCTGAGCTTTGCTGGTGCCCTTCCACCTCCCTGTCCTTTCCCTTCCAGTCCGCCAAGCACCAACCACCTCGGAAGTCACACATCTTCCAGTCCAGTCCCCTATGTTATGCTTTCCTTCTAAATTCAACTTCAGCATTGTGCTGGTTCTTCAGCAGGTCACAGAGGAGCTGGGTATGGATTCTTCCTACTCAGACTTTGCAATGAAGAAATGGTAATTGAATAGGTAATTGAATTGTTTAATGACCAGATGGTTGGATCAATGTATATACCCCCAAACCCCACAAATAATTGTAATTCCAGAAAGATAACTGCCTGAAGACATTCACAAATAATATGCCAAGAGAACAAGAGATCCTGGAGCAAGGGGTATCTTCTAGCAGGGGATCAGGAAAAGGAGGGGGCATGTGACCTGGGGCCTTAAAATTCAGTGCAGTTCAGAAACAGGGAGAGAGCAGTCTTCCAAGCAAAACAAGGACAGGTGGGGAAACTAGGAAATAACTAAAAGGGAAAATAAGTAATGACTAGAGCGTAGGCACCTGCATGGTTAGAAGGACAGCAGAGAAGATATGTTGACGCCAGAGCAGGAAAGACCTAGAGTCTGTCCTAACATGCTGGGTAATGTCACTAAGCCAGAGCTGTCCTCCAGGACTCGCTGTAACCGAAGGTCCTGGCAGAGGCCACCATCCGCCCATTCTGTCACCTCCTGTGGTGGACACTGGGGAACTGATCACTAATTACAGACACAATGGGGCTGGCACCTGGGACTCAGCTGCCCTACGATGAAGCAAAGTGGAAGGAGGCCAGGTGGGGAGACATTTTCGCAATCCACAGGCCACCGTTTGTAATTAGGTGGTTTATGATCGTGAGTAATTAAAAGCCTACAAAGCATACAAAGAAGAAAACTGTGAAGTGATCAGTCATTAGAATACAGGGCTAACACTCAGTTTCCGCAAAAACCCGGCTTATTGTGAAATGAGAAACCACTTTCAACTTCCTGGCCCTTAGAATGGCCCTTTGATTGCTAAGGCTGCTCTTGTAATAGCCCAGTTGCTGCTTGGGTCCTTGGAGGAGGTCGGGCCTTGGTGAAGTGAAGGCGGAGGAGGTGGCCGCTGGGAGTCCGGGCGGTGGGGGCCGGAGTGCAGGCTGGTCCGCATCTTTGGACAGGCCGTGAGGCCAGGGCAGCAGACTCCGCGAGAGCGTGCTGAGCAGAGCCGCAGAAACCTCACTGCACCCAGCTCCATCCTTTCCTCCCTGTGTGCTCCTCTCTTAGGCTTTCATGAGAACAGGTTAAGAGAAAGCTCGTTCAGCATCCGACCTGTTGAAGAGGTGGTCCGCAGAAGCCGGTTCCTTTGCACTCCTCAAAAGCCGAAAGGATTCCAGGCGTTTCTGTCACTGATTCATTTATTCATCTGACTATCTATTTGGAGTTTTAACAAAGGTATTTTATGTACTGGTCACACAGCACAGAGAAACAATCTCTGTGGACCCTTTTTAGGCTTCTGAGATGATGGAGGGGACAACTATGACATAAATAATCATAAAATAAGTCATTAGAGATGTGATAAGAGCTACAAAGGAAAATTATAAGATGCCAAGAGAATTAGAACAGGAGGCCTCATCCAGACAGGGATCAGGGAAGGTTCATGAGAAAGGAATAATCCCAAAGAGGTCTAAAAGAATGCATAAACTGGGAAAACCTAGGGGCCGGGGAGAAGCAGGCAGGCCTGGCTGAGCTCAAGGGAAGACTTTTTTTTTTTTTTTTTTTTTTAACAAATCAGGGCATTTCATAATAGACAGGCTTATAGTTAGGCCACTTGTGTATGTGGAAACAGTGGGGCCACAACTAGTAGACAGAAAACACTTGTTCTTCCGCAACACCGCAGTTCAGCCTGGTCAGGTTTTAGCCTACCTGTCCCCAGCCCCTCATGACTGCGGGAGTCTTTGTGGCCATCTCTCTAGGTACTTTCTGTAGTCATTCTTGGAAGTAGGAGAATCTGGAAGCAGTCTGTCAGATCCTTGTTCTGATCACCACTGGTGAGAGGACCCATTTTTCTCCTGCATCTGAGAGAAAGAAAAAAGAAAAAAAAATAAAGAAAAATAAAGAAAAAAGCTGCAAAACCCAGTGGGGGACATAAAAGTTGGACACATGAGACAGGGGCTTCAGTGCCACTGATTAGGGGCTGTGTGACCTCCGGCAACTCACTTAACCTAGCTGAACTCCACTACTCTATCTGTAAAACAGCTGCAGAATTGATTTCAGTGTTAAAACAAGGATATGCAGAGGCGCCTGGGTGGCTCAGTGGGTTAAAGCTTCTGCCTTTGGCTCGGGTCATGATCCCAGGTTCCTGGGATGGAGCCCCACATCAACTCTCTGCTCCACAGGGAGTCTGCTTCCTCCTCTCTCTCTCTCTGCCTGCCTCTGCCTACTTGTGATCTCTGTCTGTCAAATAAATAAATAAAATCTTTTTTTTTAAGATTTTATTTATCTATTTCACAGAGAGAGAGAGATCACAAGTAGGCAGAGAGGCAGGCAGAGAGAGAGGAGGAAGCAGGCTCCCTGCTGAGCAGAGAGCCCAATATGGGGCTCAATCCCAGGACTCTGAGATCATGACCTGAGCCGAAGGCAGTGGCTTAACCCACTGAGCCACCCAGGCGCCACCAAATAAATAAAATCTTAAACAAAAAACAGAAAACAAGGACGTGCATGTGAGGGGACCAGAGCAACCGGACTCCGGGGGCACAGTCGGAGTCTTTTCTCTCAAGTCCTGCTGTAGGTCCCGGCTCCTGTCCTGGGCATCGAAGAGGAGTGGAAGGAGCTGTCAGGCATGACCTCCAGGTTTCACTAGGACTCATCAGTGAAGTAACAAAGATCGACTATTGCATCTAAATGCTGTAAGTTTACTTTAACATAGATCAAAATGGATGAGTTAAAAAAAAAAGAAAGAAAGAAAGATAGAAAAAGAGAAGCAAGCGATAGGATCATCCTTTGTGATCCTTGTGCCCTTTTCTAGGTGCGGTATGGGAGACAGGAGAAAGAAGTATCTCGTGGCAACCCCCTGAGGCTGAATGCTAATGAGCACAGTCTTGAAATCTTTCCACTTCTTGTTGACATTCTTACTGACAGTGTTTGAACAGGGCCGGGCTGTCGACACGCAATCCTTGTTTGCCGTCGCCCAGCAGAACCTGTAAGATAAAGCCGTCCAAACCTCAATAGCTCTCACTCTGCCACCACGACCCAGGGAAGGTGTGAGCCACCAGCCTCGGAAGCCGTCTGAGACTTCGCGGCCGGAGCGGAGAGCAGAGTGTGAGGAAGGGCTCAGCCGAGCGGAGATGTTCTGGAAGCCAGACGCGGGCATCACCGCTCTGCTGTCGGAAGTGGCGCAGATTCCCAGATCCTTTGAGGCCCCAGCCCTCAGCTCTGATGCACACTCTGCTTCCCCAACAGCGTGACCGTGACTGGGGCACCGGCACTCCTCCCCGTGCCGCGAAAGGCGTGAGCGGGCTCTTGGGACCTGCTCTCCAGGCTTTTCCCACCGCAGCTCCTCGAGGTCCTCATGAACCCTGTGTCCTCACGTCAGAATGATTTGCAAATGCAGGATTTGCAGTCCGAAGGCAGAGCTGACGTCCCAGCTCCCCCCAGCCCCTGCATCGGGGCATTAGACCGGGTACTTCTGCTGGTTCCAAAGTCATTGTCTACCGTGCTCTGTGCCCCAGGGGCTGACCTCCATGAGCCACCCTCCCCTGGGCTCCCTTGCCGTCTGTTTTCTGGCTGGGTTCAGACCAAGGGGGTGGGTCCCTGGAAAGAGATTGGGACCTCCGCCCTGGCCCATCCTCTCACAGCAGCTCAGTACCCAACACCCACAGTCCTCTCCTCGCTGCAGCCCGTTCTCACGGGGCTCCGGGAGCACTGGGTCCTCCCCTCCCCTTGTGGCCTCACTTCTCACTGCCACTGATGTCTGGTGCCTCAATATCCCTTGTCTTCCGTCAGTCCTGTTTACATGTCTGGAAAGAGCTCCCTCATGGAAACCACGTGGATCAACTCTGCTCCCTACTGAGACCCAACTTATTCAGTAAATTAGAGGAAGTCGTGGAACTTCTTGGAGTGTCAAGTTCTTCCATTATGAAATGGAAATAATAATACTTAGTATCTAGCACCATGCTTGACCGTGGGTCCTCAAAAACACTGCTAGTTGAATAAATGAATGAATGGACAGGTGGCTGGCTGGGTGGGTGGACAGATGGAAGAAATACTTACAGGGTTAGTGACAAGATGTTAATGCATTAGGAATGAAAATACAAGTTATCATAATTCTTATTAAGCGGTAAGTGAATGTAATATATAGCATAAACTATCTTGATATCAAAAAATGGTCATGGGTCAAAATTCAGGAAAACTGAGTCCCGGTTTTTCCTTCTGTTAATTGTGTGATCTCAGATGAATTATTTTCCCATTCTGTGCCTCTATTTCCATTCCTCTAAAACAAAAAATTAGCATTAATAACCCCCAAGGAGCCATCTCACTTGGAGAGCCTATCAAGTGGTAAGCATTCCAGAGAAACAGCTTGAATTGGAGAAGTTGGGGACATGCTCAGGGCAGAAACAGAGACTTGAGGAGCACAGTTAGGATCAGAACAGCGGACACTCCAGTGAGCAGAGAATTGAGGGTTATAAGCGGGGAAAGGCTGGTCAGTGCAGATGACCAGGAAGAAACATCTAGCCAGAACAGAAGTTGCCTGTGGGAACTCAAAGGGGCCTTGAGCATCAGGCTGAGGAACTAACACTCCAAAAAGGAAGGAATCTGACTTCCTCAAGGCCCCGGAAGCCAAAGGAGAACTCGGATTCGAGTTTCCTCTGCTCAACCCTCTCAGATGCCATCAGGGTCCCCATCTTCCTCTCCTGATGGCAGCTACCTTCTCTCTTTTGTGAGTCCTTTCCCTGAAGGTCACTTGTCAAACTAAGGATGAAGGAAAATTTATTCGGTGAGGAAACCATTTGGCAAGGGTTCTTTGGGCACTGGTCAAACCTTGGCAAGGGACCCCTTCCTGTCATGAGCCTCCTTGCAATTTATTTTATTTTTTTAAGATTTTATTTATTTATTTGACAGAGGGAGAGACATAGCAAGAGAGGGAACACAAGCAGAGGGAGTGGGAGAGGGAGAAGCAGGCTTCCTGCTGAGCAGGGAGCCTAATGCCAGGCTCCATCCCAGGACATCAGGATCACGACCTGAGCTGAAGGCAGATGCTTAACCAACTAAGCCACCCAGGCACCCCTCTCCTTGCATTTTAAAATGTTTGTTCGAAGGCGAGTCAAAAGCAAGATAATCAAAAGAAAGTGATTTTTAAAAACTGCTGCACACATGCCTGGGTGGCAAGGTCAGCTAAGTGCTTGCCTTTGGCTTAGGTCATGATCCTAGAGTCATGGGACCAAGTCCCACATCCGGCTCCTTGCTCAGCTGGGAGCCTGCTTCTCTGCCTGCCATTCTCCCTGCTTGTGCTCCCTTTCTCTCTCTCTGTGTGTCAAATAAATAAATAAAACTTTAAATATATTAAAAAATAAAACTGTTGCAAAAATATAAATTCAGAAACAAGAAATTTTAATGGGACTTGAGCAAGAATATCGCCCTGCAGGATCCTGGACCGTAAGTCAAAACACTTGAAAAAATGATAAAAATGAAGATGAAGAATAATAATGCAGAACTTTTGTGGAGTTAAGAACCCCGTAGTGTGATCTGACAACATGGCTAGCTGTGTGAGTTTAGGCACGTCCCTTCATCTCTGGCCTCAGTTTCCCCATAGGTTACATGGAGGAGGCCGACTCGACGGTGGGCTCTAGAAGCCTCTCCTGCCCGGGTGGGACCTACAGCTCCCATGCCACTGCTCTCTCTTTCAACTCTGTTGAAAACAGCATTCCTCGGAGGGCCCAAGACAACTTACGAGACTTTGGTTTCAGCCTGCCTGACTTCTGTCGGGGGCATAGCCTCTCTGAGCGCAGGGGCTGGAGACCTGGGGCAGCTGCTTAGTTCTGGCCTCTGTGTGGCTTTGGCCAGACATGAAAAGCAGTGTCAGCACCAGCCTGCAGTCAAGCTGGGCCTCTGAGAGGGGGTCATCTACATATGAGCCAGCCTCACTGTCCTGCCAGGGACAAGACTCCTCACCCCTAGTGGGTGCTTCCTGGGGTGACCCCCTGACCATTTGTCCACACCCCGCGGGACTCGCACAGTGGTCACTGCAAAGTGTGACTGGTGTTCTCCAGCTCAAAAATGTGCATGACACCTCCCTGTTGAGCTATGGGAGCATGTCCCCAAGCAACTCCCATCCTGCAAGACGTGTCACTTGAGTTAAGATTCCAGAGAAAAGAGACCTGTGCAGGCTTATCAAGCCCAGCATATTTCTAAGATATATTTGACCAAAGGACTTTTCTTTAGCAACTCTAAGCGATGGCCCTCAGCCCTGCGACTCCAGTCTGCTTTGGGAAACGCTGCCTTGTGGGTGCAAATCCAGACTTTCTCATGTTCAGGTAAGGCTCATCTCGGTCTGGCCCATGGAACTCCCTGGCCCCTCCCCGCTTCTCCTCTGTATGCCCTTAAGGCCAAAGCCGTGTAATTCTGAGTTGACAGTTGATGATTTTTGTGCGTGCCAATGTGGAGGAAGTCTACATTGCAAACTTGGAGGAAGAAAAATGTAAACTTGGAGGAAGAAAAGAAAAAAGGCAAGATCCTAGGCGAGAATATTACCGAAAGGGTCCTAGATTTCAGGTCAAAAATGTTGGAAAACTGCTTATACTCTCACTTTTTTGTCAATTAACTATGCATTTCTCCCCCATCCCAGGACTTTGTTCACCTTATTCCCTCTGGTCTGCCAAAGCTTCCCTTTTATATACCTATCAAGAGCCTATTTATGTCAGAAAACTTTACTCAAACACCACCCCTTCTGCAGACCCTCCCTAAATTCCTTACTAAGAATTTATTATTTATTAACATGTTCCCCAGCACTTTTCATGAACTTCTGCTAAACTACCTTCCATTCTGGGCACCTGGGTGGCTCAGTGTGTTAAGTATATGAGTTGCTTTTTGGTTAAGGTTTTATTTATTTATTTGACAGAGAGAGACACAGCAAGAGAGGGAACACAAGCAGGGGGAGTGGGAGAGGAAGAAGCAGGCTCCCCGCTGAGCAGGGAGCCTGATGCAGGGCTCGATCCCAGGACCCCAGAATCACAACACTAGCCAAAGGCAGATGGCCCATGACTGATCCACCCAGGCGCCCCAAGCATCTGACTCTTGGTTTCAACTCAGGTCATGATCTCAGGATCCTGGGATGGAGCCCTGTGACAGGCTCTGTGATCAGTGGGGAGTGTACTTGAGATTCTCTGCCTCTCCCTCTGCCCCTCCCCCTCCTCACATGCTCTCTCTCTCAGATAAATTAATTAATTAATTAATTAAAGAATAAGTCTTTTAAAAGGAAGTGCTTTTCATCTACTTCCCCCGACAGCTACATGTAATGGCCATCGTAGTCCCTGTTGCCAGGAGTGCGTTGTGTGCAGGAGGTGTACTGGTCCGAAGAACACAGGCAGCCCCTGCCCTCTGTTTCTGGGCTCCCCTCTCCTCATCTTGGAGCTCTCGGAGCACGTTCTGGAAATCTTCTCCCCACAGCCATTCCATCCGAGTCTGTCTCGGTCCCCGTGGTGGGACTTACACATGAACGTGCCTCTGTTGAGATGATCTGTTGAAATCAGAGAATGAGTCTGAAACCTGAAAGCCAAGAAAATGAGGCATTCATTCACAATAGTTCCCAAATTCAGGGGTTCGGTTATGTGGCATTCAGACAGTCATGAAGGAATCGGGAGCGAGCACACAGGCAAGACAGGTCTTCTCTGAGGAGGCAGAGCAGATGCCCCAGAGCATGGGGCAGTGAAGTCCAGGCTTTTGCTTGGCTTGTTTTCTCCTGGACCCAAACCTCACAAACCAGGGATGCATGAGGCACAGCGGCTGATGACAGGGACACTGCCTGAGTCAGCAGCCTGTGGTAGCTGACCGGGTGGCAGATTCAGTAGGAAAGGAGGACCCATCTCGGGCCATCAGGACCCATCTGGGGCCATCAGGAGGAGGGGCAGAGAGCTCCCTGAACTTCCAGGGTCTCAGCCTCCGCGGACATCACTGCACTGCCGCAGCAGAGGCAGCCACAGAGGCGCCTGGATGTCCAGGAAGCCATCGCGGCGCCTGCCACGCCCTCCTCACAAGGCAGCAAAGTGTAGTGAAGCTACTGGGGAAAAGTTTATTTTTATTTTTATTTTTTGGGGAGAGGGGATGAATTTATTTCTTAAATTCTGCGTATGCATTCCAAAGGCGAAGCCTTCCCCCAAGGTAGCATCACAGTCCCTGCCTCTTACTCCCAGGGCTTGTGCAATGTCGCCTTCCTGAACACCTTTGATTTAAACTGCTCCCCCCAACCCCTGGCATCCCTATGCTCCTTCTCTTTCCATATTTTTCTTCATGCCAGTTATCATCTAATACACTATAGAACTTAGTGATCCTTCTCCCCTCTCCCGAAGGAATATAAACTCCATGAGTTGAGGGGTTTGTCTGACTACTCTGCTCACGGCTCTATCGTGGGGAAACCATGCATCTGGCACCAAGAGGCATTCATTCTTTATTGAAAAGTACGAATCCGTAGACTTAGTTCTTTGGAAAACACATTAAAAAAACATGTTTAAGTGAATCTATGGAAATCCTGGCTGGCTGCAGAAAACCCATATAAGAATGTTTTAAACATGGGGCGCCTGGGTGGCTCAGTGGGTTAAGCCGCTGCCTTCGGCTCAGGTCATGATCTCAGGGTCCTGGGATCGAGTCCCGCATCGGGCTCTCTGCTCAGCAGGGAGCCTGCTTCCCTCTCTCTCTCTCTCTGCCTGCCTCTCAGTGTACTTGTAATTTCTCTCTGTGAAATAAATAAAATCTTTAAAAAAAAAAAAAGAATGTTTTAAACATAAGACACAGCAATTCATGGGTAAATACCCCTAAAGATCATACTCCGCTCAGACACTACGCATTGGCGGTTCGCTTCTTTTGTTCATACGCACGATTTTGAGTGTCTTAAAGTATTCCAAATACAGAGTCATTGAACGTGCTTCACACACACACACACACACACACACACACACACACGCACACACCCTTCTGGTTCTTCCTGTCCCTTCCCTTAGATCTCATCAGCTAAGGTTTGGCAAGTCTAGTCTATGTCTCCTTCAGGAAATTCTTAGAAGGAGGAGATGATGATAACGATTAGAAATGCTAGCAATTCCCAAGAGGGAGCCTAGAATCAATATTTAACCACCATTTATTGTGATGCTGGAGGCAGATACTGTATCCCAGAAAGTGCACTAGGCGTAGAGCTAGAAAGCTTGAGTGCTAGTCCTGGATCCATTGCTGAAGAACTCAATGATCCCAGCAGGTCACGTAACCACAAATCCCGAGCTCAGAAGTTTGCGGCTGCTGTTGTTTTGTGCAGGACTTTGTAAACAATGAGATGCTACACAATTATCATGAATCATTTTTATCTAGTTAAGAAATGACAAGTGCTTTACATGTCACCTGAAACAGAGGTGACATCAGACCCTGATGGGTTATGGCCCTTGCAACGCATGGGTATCCATCTTGATATCTTGAGTGATTTCATTATTATGTAATTTGCTTCCCATCTAGGAGGTCAGTTTCGTCACTACAAAGAAGGATTCTGCCTCGTTGCAGCGTGCTGGGATGATTTCTCTGATTCTGATCACAAATGACAGGGTCCAGAGGTCCGCCTCAGTTCACTGGGATGGGTTCCAATTGATTTTGCAGACTCCCAGGTAGTTCTCTATGAGCAAAACTGTAAACTTCCTTCCTCCATTTATTTTCTCATGCATCTATTCACTCATTTCTTCCAACAAATTCGTGCAGAACATCAATTGTGTGGCAGAGACCATACTTAGATGCTGGAGACAACAAATGGAAGAAGGCACCGTGCCAGTGCCCTAGATGATCCAAGCTGAGTCAGAGAACCAGCTCTGTGAACACATCATAGATGCACACAGGAGAAGCCATGAGGAGACGGGAGCAAGGTGCGTAAGACCAGAGCAGTGAGGCCAGACTCACTCTGCCTGGGGGAGATGGAAACCTCTTTGTAAAGAGACATGACCTTGGAGGGTTGGTGGGAGTTAGCCAGGGCAGGGGTGGGAGAAAGGCACACCATCATGCAGGGAAAGAAGACCTTGGGGCGTATCACTTGGGAGCTTAATAGATGCTTATGGTATACCTGTTGTGAGTTAGGCACCATCGATGAAAAGGAAAACATAATCAGGAGATAGAAAGCAGATAGGATAGAGCTGAGAAGGGTTAGATTGTGAGGTGATTAAATGCTGTGCTCACTGCTTACAGCATCACTGAATGCAAATAAGAGTACGGACACGATCCCTTTGTGTAAACTACGTATCTTCACTATGTAGACATTTGACACATATCCATGCTCCAAGGACCTACAAAACACTGGGGATGCACTAATAACTTTCTCCGAATCCCTGTCTGAGAAGAGCACATCAGTAGAGAGCAGTGAACCATGTGACTGTCCAAGCCCTGGGCAGGAGGGCTTCATCTCATCCAGGAGGACAGATGGGCAAAGGAAGACTTCTCAGGGGAGGTGATATTTCAAGCTGAACCCAGAAGGGTGAACAAGACTTATCGAGAAGACTAGAACAGGAAGTGCTCCAAACAGAAGCAGAAGCAAGTGCCAAGGCCTGGAGACCCGCAGATGTCAGTGTGGCTGCGGCTGGGTCCCCTGGAGGGATGTGGCTGAGCGCTCCAGATCCAAGGTCTATGTAAAGACTTCGGGCTTCACCCCACAGGAAGCACTGGTAGATTTTAAGCAGGGGAGTGACATGATAAGATTCGCAGTTTGAACGCGTGTATCACTGTCCGTGAAACTGACATCTCCCCCTTCGCCAGCTTGGTGACAAAATAAAGTCACCCTTCCTTTGTATTTGGATCTTAATTCCAGGAGCCCCTACAGGGGGATCAAGTGGCCTGGACTACCTGGAGGCAGCCAGCCCACCAGAAGTAGATGGTGAATGAGAGGTGTTTACGTGACCTCTGTCCTCCAGAAGATCTCTTCCAGAGGGCATCGGTCAGCGCATTTGCCAAGGTACGCTAAGCAGGTGTGTGTGCACAGAGATGTCTGCAGGGCTGTTTTCCTGCATTTTAGCAGCAGTGTCTCTGGGTCTCAGTGATTTTTATACTTTTTACTCTACTTTAGCATTAAGTTTTTTTCACAATCACAATGCATCATCATTTTGGGAACTGAATTCAGGAATGGAATGGAATGGCCTTTAGAAGATCAGATCACCTGTTCCCTTGTCTCTAATGGGAAAAATAATGTTTTATAAGGTTGAGAAAAATTCAATGCTATTTTTATGCTTCTAATATTTTTATTACTTTTAACTGGCAATTGATTTTACATAAATACATAAACACGATTTCCTCAAGGATTGGATTTCCTCAAGGTGAAATCCTTTTTTCCCCTTTCCTTGGTTTCACTCCTTCTCCCCACGCCCGAGACTGCTCTCTTCATATCACAGCTTCTTGCCAAGCCCAAGCCCAACTGCAGATCCTACATCCTAAAACATATACCATTGGTATTTTTTTCCATGATGCTACAGTACCAAAAGCCTATCAATGTACACAGTTCTGTGAATATATGTGAGCATTCTTCGTGAAGAAGAGATCCTCTTACACACAGTTTTATGCATTTTACTTTCCTTACTCAACAACACGTTCTGGAAATACATTCCAGTCATACAGGAAAACTCTGAGTTTAATGGTGGCATCATATTTCATGATTTGGAAATAACACTCTTTATTCATCTGTTCCCTTATTTCGATATTCACCCTGTTTCTGGTTTTGCAACAGTGAACAATGCTGCGACACACACACACAGACACACACACACAGACACACACACCCGCCTTTGCTGCACAGATGTTTTTATTTCTTTGCAATAGATTTTCAGGAATGGAATTTCTGGGTGAAGTGGGTACAGCCAGTCATTATTTCTAATGCATGCTAATTGTTATGAAAGGGCCTGATACGCGGTTATTGCTCAATAAATTGGTATCTGCCGCTATTTTCCTTATTAGCTGAGGAGTTACATTTTGGAAACGTTTAGTCATTTGTTAGACCTCCGTTTAGATCAGCTACATTTTACTTTAAAGACAGGCGTTATGTGAAATAACCATACCAACAACCATCCTTTCTTTGTTTATACAAAATCAAAAGGAAATAGGACCTCGCTGGAAATCGAAAATAGACATGACCGTTTACCTCCCGTTTCCGCCTTGCATTTCAGTGCACTTCCTCAGGGAGCCAGGAATGCCGAAGCTCAAGGCTGTGCTCCTGTAAGGAGTGTGTCCTGCCTTATAGATTTTTAAAATTGGAATCAGCTTGCCTATCTCATTTGAAAAGCAGAAAGAAGGCCCGTTAAGCAGTTTTCCCTGTTGTGAATAAAGAACTGATTTCCAGCCTTTGAACAAGGTGGACGAACAAGGGCCAGTGTCTGCAGCCTCACCCCTGCCCTCCCGGGGCAGAAGCTCTCTGGCAGAACTCGGGCCATTTCTGGCTTGAAGATCCCCAGGGTCTTTAGCCTCCCTCCACGAAAATAGAGGCTGCACCTTCCGAAGGAGAGCACTGTTGCACAAAATGCAGACTCGATGGCTTCTGGACAATGGCGCTCCGAGGCCATTGGACCAAAACGTCAATGTCTGGCAGATTTCAACCTCCGAACTGAAATGGACTCTTGCAAGCTGGCTGAGGGCCAAGGGCTGGGCCCTGGACATAGCCGGAGGGATTGACAGGGATTCTGGGAGTGAAAAGGACTCTCACGGTTTTAATGAAATGTTCGTCCGCTACTTTGTTCCCTTTTCGTCTGGGTTGTGGTGAGCCAACAGGAGCCAGTGAGGCCTGTGTCCGTGTCCTCAGGTTCGGAGCCGACCACCTTGGGCTGAACTCCAAGCCCCGGGGCCCCACCAGGAACAAGGTGCTGGAGGCTCACTTGTGTCCCCGGCCGCTGTCTCTGCTCCTGTGGGCCCCTCCTGGTCTACACCTCCATGAGTCCCTGACCTCGGGCTTTCTGACTTGTTCTTCTGTTTTGACTTCAAGTTGGGCTGAATTCTGCTCTGAACCAGGGATGGATACTTGGAAATCATCCCTTTACTGAGGTCCAGCCACAAAGTACATCCACACCCATCATTCTTCCACCGACCACCGTGTGTGTAGGTCTGCGAGCCAGACAGGCAGAGCCCTAGCCATGCTACTCACAGACGAAAAAGACTCTGGGAGGAGAAGTGACATGCCCGGGGTCATGCAGAGGAGCAGTGGCCCAGACCTGGGTCTCCCGATGCCACTCCAGCCCTCCTTCCATGATGGCATAGCTGTGCTGCTGGCTAGGAGTGGGCCCTGGGGAGAGGACATGGGTGGAGAGGTGTGTGCTTGGACTCTGTTCCTCTTTCCTGTTCAAGGGCAAACACCTGCTGCAGTGTTGTCTTCTGTCTGACACTGAGCTAGGCCATGGAGGCATCGGCCTCTTTGATGGCTGTGTTTTAAGGCCTGGAACGGCAGAGAGATGGCACAGGAATGAGGGTGTTTCCAACCACTGCTGGACTCTAAGTGTCCTCTGGACGGACGGCCAGTCTTGTCCTAATGCGGTTAACCTTTGGAATGTAATCTGATCTGCCGCTGCCTGGAGTGTCTTGGCCCAGGTTCTACCAGGAGGCAGCCAATGAAAAGGCTCAACTTCCTCCTTCATTAGCCCAAAGTGCCAGGATAAGAGGAGAAACCCAGCTGTCACCAGACCTGTCATGGGTGAAGTTGTGTCCCTGTCCTGGCTGGTGGCTGAGTGTCTGTAACCCCCAGGAAAGATGCTCCCAGGAAACGCCACTTCGGGCATCCAATCTCAGGAGCACCTGTTTTCTTCTCCTCCTAGTCCTAACCCTGTTGAGTTCTCCTCTCTTGGACCCTCAACAGGAGAGCCAGCAGGACGGGCCTTCAGCAACATCGCTCAGCCGTCTGGGCTGCCGAGAACACCTGTGTCCAATTCAGGTCGTTGACTCACACGTCCCATTCCAGAAATAGGCAACAGCAGGCCACACAAGCTGTGGTCCTGTTCTTTGACCCCATCACAGTAACCCCAGACTTCTGACCTTGCTTTCTGTGATTGAAAAGAAGCAAAGCAGTGGCCCTGGAACAGCTGTGCCCAACCTAAACTCTGTACCCAAATCATGCCCACTCAGTGAGAAACAAGCTGAAAAAGCCTGACTCGTTAAGACGCAGTGAGTGTCAGGACTGTGTAGTGTTTGTGTGTGTGTGTGTGTGTGTGTGTGTGTGTGTGTGTATGTGTGCACGCGCGCGCGCATTTCATTTGTCCATATTGGGGAAAAAAATTCTCTGCAGAAGCTTCATGTTTACTTTCTCAAACGAGAAGAGATCACACGGAGATGCCAGTCACCGGGGAGGACCTGACAGCCACCCACTCGAGGGTGAGACCCACTCAAGGGAGGTAGGGGACTTCTCTTTTCTTTACTACAACTTGGAGTTGTCCCTAGAGGACACAAGGGCTGGAGGACTGAGAAAGTGCTGCGTTTTCTACAGTGTACATAAGTGTACAGTTAGAAACACAACTTTAGGGCGCGTGGGTAGCTCAGTTGGTTAAGCGGCTGCCTATGGCTCAGGTCATGATCCTGGGGTCCCAGGATCGAGCCCCACATTGGGATCCCAGCTCCACGGGGAGTCTGCTTCTCCCTCTGACCTTCTCCTCTCTCACGCTCTCTCTCTCACTGTCTTTTCTCGAATAAAGAAATAAAATCTTTAAAAAAGAAAAAAAAGAGGCATTACTTTATGCTTGCTCTAATCAAATAGCCACTCTCGTTGTTTGAGAATGGTTCTGTGTAAAAATGAGTACAGGCCATCCCCCCTCCCCCAACAAGGATCTTGGGACAATCAGATATCTTGGGAATCCTCTCAGAATGACACACGATGGCCAAATTCTGCCATTGTAGATGAGAGAACATGGCACAGGGGGCAGCGAGCTGGCCTGGGATGGGGCTGCAGCCCCCTGCCCTTGCTCCCAGGGCCCTCCATGGGGTGGGGGGAGGTATCGCTGTCCTCATCAAGCCCACGGGCACTTCCTGTCGCTCCTTTCTCATGAAGCGCTTCCTTCAGCAGACACAGCATAGGGCTCTTTTGAGGTCTCTCTGTGGCATTTCTGGAATGTCCTTCTTCCCCAGTTCTGCTGTTCTTTCTCCTTAGCGTGAAGGCAGAGCAATAAAGAGGCCTATTTATACTGGTCTGGGCTTCTGCAGAGCACATCTCATTGCTGAGTATTTGAGACATAAGTGTTTCAGAGACAACCTGTGAATTACCTGGACCCTCTCCAAGGGAGTGGGGATGGGGTTGGCAGAACCTTGAACTTGACTTGGGGCTGGGGGCTGCCTCCTCCAGCCAGGGGTGCCTCCCCCTGCTACAAGACCCCCTCCTCTCCTCCCTTCACCTTAGGGCACTAGGAGCCCACAGTCCACTTTGCAAGGTCAGCATCAGGCTGGTGAGGGCCACTTCCCCAGTAAGAACGGTCACCAGCCTCCCGACAGCCGCTCAGAGTGAAGACGACGCTCCTTCACGCAGCTCGCTTTCTCAGAGGGGTCCGTGTTGCCATCTATATTTTAAAACAGAGCACCAGCTCTGGTACATCCGTTCCGTATCAGCTCTCAGACTGTTCTAGATAAGCTTTGGGGTGCCTGCCTCCCATCACCCTCCCTGTAGTTTGAGAACAGACCCTGCCCCCTGCCAAGCTCAAGCGGTGTGACCTTGTGTCACAGGAACTTTAGTTAATTCTGCTAGAGATGGGCAAATGCCCCAAGCAAGGCCAGTCGGATATTCTAGATTCAGAAATGCTTCTTAGCCCCTGTTGGGCCCAGCAATGCCAGGCTCAGGGCAGCTTGCCACATGCAAACAAGAGCTATGGGACCTTGGCCACAGAGCGGACGACGAGACTGTCACACGATGACCCCCAGGGCCCCAGCAAGACAGCTTCCCTGTTTGTAGTTCCAACCATTCTCGAGGCCCTTTGGTTTTCTGACATATCTCCCTATCTTTTCGTAACAGAATGTTCTATCACGGCTTACACTTATGCAACATGATGATCTATTAGAATTAAAAAAAAAATTTTTTTTTAATGGAAAAATCTACCAGCTGTTATCTGGAGAGACAGAAACAAAAGGTCACTACGGGGCAGGTCCTCACTTCTGCAGGCGGGCTCGGACTCGGCAAGGCCAGCCCCTCCAGGTTTGCAGAGCTCCGGGAGGGGCGGGCGTGGGTTGTAGGGTGACCTGGGAAATTTCCGCAAACGGAAAGCTCCTTCTTCCTGATATTTGGAGATGGGATCTCTATGAGGTGATCGAAGATGTCCCAGGGAAAGTGAGTGTCAGAGAAGGCCAGCGAGTCCGAGACCACCTGGCTGGGCGGCTTCCCTCCGGACTGCTCAGAGCATCCCGGTACCTCCGAGCAGCCGGCTTCTCAGTCCAGGTTAAGGTCACGAGCCTGGACTCTCCGGTCCCTCCAGCCTCCGTCTTCCCGTACTGCTGGCGCGTAGGGTCATCCGGGCATAAAAGAGGAAGCTGCTGGCCTCATCGAGTCAGCACGGCAGTCTGAGAACTGGCATTAGACTCTTGAGTAGTCCCTGTTACACTTCCCATAATGTCACCTTTCTTGCTCAAACTAGTCTGGGTGGCTTTTGCCCCCGTGATCAGAAGAACCTTGCCCAAGTCACAACCAGTGGGGTGCCAGACCTAGGTCCAGGTCTGACCGACTCAGATCCAAGGACGTCCCACTCCACTCCGCTTCCTCTCTGGTGGCCTTCCACAAAAAGCCCGGCAGGGTTGCTCGGCAGTTGGCACCCACCCTCCCCCCTCACCTTCTCAAAGGGGGAACCATAACAGTATCTGCTGGGAGCTTGGTAGAAATGGAGAATCACCCCCTGTCCTAGACCTACAAAATCAGAGTCTCATTTTAGCCCGTTCCCGTAGTTCCTTCAGAAAGTTCCTCGGGATCCCCGCCTTCCTGTCCCTGCAGAGCTGGCCCATCTGCCACTAGCTTCTCAAAGGACCCCAGCCAAGTGCCTGTCCCCTTAGGGCTCTGTACATCTTTATAAAACAGAGGGCTCTCCTGATTCTGATCTGTGGAGGAATCAACTGTTTCCTTTGACAAGATGGCCCAGGGGACAGGCAATGAGTAGGCACTACTAACAGATACGAAATTTCTTGCCCGCATCGTGGAAATACTCTGGGATTCGTCCAAGGTAGCAGTTTCATGAGTCTGACTGCACTAAAGACGGCTGAGCTATACACTCTAGAGGGTACATTTTATGGTATGTGAATTATATCCCAATGAAATAATGATTTTTTGGGGGTGCCTGGGTGGCTTAGTGGGTTGGGGCCTCTGCCTTCGGCTCAGGTCGTGATCCCAGGGTCCTGGGACCCAGCCCCGCATCAGGGCCTCCGCTCAGCAGGGAACTGCTTCCCTTTCTCTCTCTCTCTCTCTCTGCCTGCCTCTCTGCCTACTTGTGATCGTCAAATAAATAAATGAATCTTTAAAAAAAAAAAAAAGAATGATTTTTTTAATGGTACAGAAAGTGAAATAGTAAAATAGAGAAAGTGAAATAGTAAACCTCAATCAAATGAGGTCCAATATTTTCCAAAGCCCCGTGGCTTCCATGCAGAAGGCCTTCATCCCTCTCTGGGGTCTCACGGTTTCTCTTCAGATCGGTTATGAAGTGCGCATGGTGTGGGGGTAGAGGGGGTGGGAACGGAGTTGCAAAGGAGCACTTGAGAGCCTGAAGCGGGGAATGGGCATGAACAGCAGCCCCGACAGCTGCCGTCAGAAATGCCTCCCTGTCTCTCAGATTCCCCCATCCCTAGCCCCTTGTCTTGCCTCTAATCTCCACATAGCTTCCTTAGACAACCAGGTCATCTGGGGAGAAGTACATAAATCTTGCATTTCTTTGAAAGGCCAGTGACAGCTAGCTAAATGTTGCAGAATATTTACTTTAAAAGAATATTAAAGGGATACCTGGGTGGCTCAGTTGGTTGAGCAGCTGCCTTCAGCTCAGGTCACGATCCCAGGGTCCTGGGATCGAGTCCCACATTGGGGCTCCTTGCTCGGCAGGGAGCCTGCTTCTCCCTCTGCCTCTGCCTGCCATTCTGTCTGCCTGTGCTCGCTCTCGCTCCTCTCTCTGACAAATAAATAAATAAAATCTTTTAAAAAAAGAATATTAAAAAAAAAACTTTGGAAGAATGAAGGTCTAGTCATTGAGACCCTAGACACCAAGGGCTGGCACATATCGTGGGGATTTCCTGGCCTTCAGGTTCCAGTTCGGGGGCCACCTCATCCAAGGCCGTCTCTGACCACCCCCACCCTCCCCCCAGATCGACTTCTGTCCCCAAACTCCTCTGGCAAGAGTCTCAGTAATATTCATTAAATGTACGACTATTGCCCAAGTTTAGTGTTGTTAGAGAAAGAACATTCAGGAAAACGAGAACATTTGGGAAAGCATAAAACCTTGGTCTGTTGAAAGCCAAGCTCACGTTCTGATTTGGGGGGTGTGTATGGCCGCCAACTTCCCCGGAGGACTCTATGTTCCCCTCGTCTGCTGCTGGGTTCCAAACGCTGATGACCCACTTTACTGGGCTCGGCGTTCAAAGCCACCCCGAGAGGGCTGGCGCAGGCGTCGGCACCATCTCAGAGGCCGCTTCTGATGCGTCCTGTGCTGAGATGCTCCCCGCCCCCCTCATTTTCATTACTAGTTGCCCATTAAGCAGACAGAATCCACCAAAGATTAGCACTCTCCGGAGTTTCTGGGTCGAGTGATAAAGCACAAATATTTCCCTTTCTGAAACTTTCTGAACTCTCTGTAATATCTTTATTGCCTTCACTGTCCTAGTCACAAAAATAAATACAGGCTAAACTAAGCCACTCTTCCTCCCTTCGGTTTCACAAGCCGTGTGGCGTCTGAAGTAGCTGTTCGTAGCAGCATCTGGTGACACCGTCGGCTGCGGTGAAGGGACGTTTCCGTGGAATGGTCACCGCACCTTAGATGCCAAGATGAGATAATACACAGAAGGTGCTCGACTCCGATCAGGCCTTTCATCTGTGATCGTCGTCACTGGCCTCCTTGCGCAGGCAGAGAAAGACGTGGCCCTGGGCCGTTCTCAGAGCCGGTCCCCTGTCACCTACAAGTGCCACCTTCCGCTGCTCTGAGGGGCCAGCGAGGGGCAGAAGGTTCAGGAAGGTAGGCTGCTGGTCCCACATATTGCCCTGTGCCTGCTTCTGGAGCTGGGCCACTGAGTCGTTCACTCATGCCTCACTCATTCCTCTGTTCCATACCGTGAAATCGGGATCGACTGTGGGGCCCCAGGAAATACCAACACCAGTAAGAGCTGGTTCCTGCCCTCAAGCACGCAGAGCTTTAAGGACACGTGGGACCCTACCACATCCGTGTACAATGTGAATACAAGATGCCATGGGCTGGAGGAGGAGAGCGTCCACCAGAAGCTTTTGGAAAGGCTCCCTGTGAGGAAAACCTGGAGGTTAAGCTCCCCAGACGTGGTGGGGTGCCTGAACACGAGTTTGCAAACATATATCGCTCATATCATCTTGCCAAGGGGGCAGGCTGGGCCTCAGAGACAGAAGGAAGAATGAGACTGTGGGCAGGAAGAACCCGTCTCAAAGGTTGTTTTAAGTGTTTGAGGAATGGCCAGCAATCCCAGGTAGCGAGAGTTCGAGGGGGTGTTCAGTGGGGACAGTGTGAGGTGAAGTAGCAACAAGCCGAGTCACATGCAAAGGGCCTTGGGGCCACACTCCAGAAGTGGTTCACCTGCTCCTTTGGATACGAAGGCCTCCAGGGGCACCTGGCTTCCCTGTCCGGGCACATGCTGGCAGTGGAAATGTCAGGGGCCAGGAGAACTCAGGTACACAGGCTTGTGGGGGTTTTGTTGTTGTTTTAGAGAGAGAGGGAGGGCTAGAGCAGGGCAGAGGGAGAGGAAGAGAGAGAATCTTAAGCAGGCTCCAAGAGCAGCGCAGAGCCTGACATGGGGTCAGCCTGAGATCATGACCCGAGCTGAAATCAAGAGTCAGACTGGGCCACCCAGCTGCCCCACTTGTGGGTTTCACGTATCATCGAAAATAATTTTTAAGAAAGAAATTAGAGGGTCTTACCTGAGGTTGACAACATTTTATTTTGCCCTGAAAGAGCAGTGAAACCGTTCCCAGCACCATCATTTCGGAGGATAAGGGTAGAGCCGGACGCGTAACCAACAGAGGCCCCCAGGAATCCCAAATAAAGGGTATTTTTAAAACCAAAAAAGTGATTGAGTTTAGTTTCTTTAAAACATTTTTTTTTAAGATTTTATTTATCTATTTGACAGAGAGAGAGAGATCACAAGTAGGCAGAGAGGCAGGCAGAGAGAGAGGAAGGGAAGCAGGCTCCCTGCTGAGCAGAAGGCCTGATGCGGGGCTCAATCCCAGGACCCTGGGATCATGACCGGAGCCGAAGGCAGAGGCTTTAACCCACTGAGCCACCCAGGCGCCCCTAGTTTCTTTAAAAATTCCATCATCCTCATTCTTCCCACTGTGCTTTGGACAAACCCACAACCAACCCAACCGAAAACCATGTTTCCACCCTCCGATCCCAGCTCCTGCACCAGCATTTGGGGACCAAGGGTTCGAAGACTAGACAACGGCTTACAAGATCCAGGGTTGACACCAAATGAAAACCCTAGCAACAAAAGCGGTTGAAATATACCTTACTCTCTGTCACACCATCTCCCCGAGCCAAACCATGGGCTGGATTCCAAGGATGAAGAGGCAAGGCCAGATCCTCCCCGCTGATGCCCAAGTCCCTACTTAAATCAGGGCTCATGTCCCTAAATGTGTCCAGTCCGCCCCCTGGACTTTATCTCCTTAGTTAGTGGAAGTTCCCTCAGTTCCCTTCCTGCTGAGGCTCAGCTACATCCTGGGGCACTGGAAGCCACTTTTGTGCTCCTGCTCTGTTGAGCTCTGACCCATGTTAAACTTACACTTCTCAGCTGGATTCAAAGCTGCTTTCCAATATTAATGATGCAGAAGGACATAGTTGGAAATAAGCTATATCAAGGAAGCAGGGTGACTGGTCACAGGAGAAAAGCCCAGGGTAGACTAGAAGCCTCAGTTTCCTTGTATGTGTGCATGAGACCATGTGTTCTTGTTGGGGGGGGGGGTGTCTTCTGGTTCTGACATTTTGGGGCCCAGCAATCTGAAAACCTTATTACCCTAAAGGGGTCCTGAGTTTGAGTCTAAAAATCTCCTGGCAGCCAAAATGAAGGGAGGAACATTTTGGGTTGCACAGTTTAGTTTTTCTGACAGAAGAATGCATACAAATTGATTTGCAAGAGCCGGACACTTTCCTGGAATACAGCTCTTGCCAAAACTTCTTCTGAGTGTCCCTGTAAAGAGACCCCGGGTTTCAGCTTCCAGCACAGTATTACACAAGACCCACAGATGTTGTTCAAACAGATGATGCTCGGGGCGCCGGGCTGGCTCAGCCGGCGGAGCGTGCCACGCTCGATCTCACGGTTGCGAGTTTGGGCCCCACACTGGGTGCACAAGTTACCTAAAAGGACATAAAATCTTAAAAATAATTAAAAAATAAAAAAGAAACAGATGGTGCTTGTAGGGCATTTCCATAAAGGCAGAGGTCACCAGGAACATTGTCACTCAAGGAAGCCTTGTCTGCCTTTGATGTTCCTGCGCTTGAAGGACAAGGACAGGAAGAACCTCATGACAATACTTCACCCCTACCTTAGAAGCATAACAGAGCCTGCGTGGCTCTACTGCAAGGACCTGGTGTCTCCATTTCAGGCCCATGGATGGCTGGCTTTTTTTTTTTTTTAAGGAAACAAACATGTATACAGACACAAATGCATACACTTAAATACGTTTATTTAATGATCTAGTGTTCATTGTAGACAAATTTAAAATGTAGGAAAGCATGAAACAAAGAAAATGCCAATAACAGCAATTCAGAAAGAGATCTGTGCCTCTAGTCATTCATGTACCTGTGGTGTATCTATACGCAGACATCCGAATGTGACCCAAGGGTCATTCTCTAGATCTTTTTTTTCTCTCTCAAGATTTTTTATTTAACAATATTTTTGTTCTGCGCATTATGTACAATAGTAGTTTTGCAGGAATGTAATAAGTATGGCATGAAGAGAGAGAAGTATAGTCCAATCTGGGCAATGTTGGGCTAAATAATTATCTTTTTCTTCTTCTAGAGCTTGTTGGAGCCTTTAAAGTTTTCATATTATCATACATGGGTGTGTTATTTAACTCTGGGATGTTTTCTTGCAGACATTATATAGAACTGCTGTTTTACATACTTACGTAAATGGCACCTAATATATATCTTGTAATAAGTGTTAGCCATTAAATATCTTTCAAAGGTATGATTTTAAATGGCTTTATACTTCGCCAGTGGGTGACTATTCTAACATCCTAGAAGTGGAATCAGGGGGTTAAAAGGAATGAACCTTTATAAGATCTTTCTAACATCTGCAAGGAGATTGTACTAATTTACTGAAGAGTAGTGTAAGAGCCCAACAATTCATAGTTTTCACCAGCAGTGGGTACCATTACTATTATTTAAACATGTCAACCTGAAAGATAAAAAATGACATTTTGATTTTTTAAAAATCTTATTGTTTGTTTGCTTTGTTTAGCAGATGGGGTAGACAGACTAATGACTTCCAAAGATGCTGCTCTGGGGAACAGTTTGGCTTCACCGAACCAAAATTAAAGACAGGCATTCCCCCATCCTACAATTTTACCCCATAAGCATCTATCCACCAGAAATGTGTGCCCATGAAGAGACCTATGCAGGACATTGATGGCAGCATTATCCATAAGTACTTCCAAACTGGAAGCAACCCCAAATTCCAACAGCCATAGAATGCTGCAATGTCCTCCATAGGTCTCTTGATGGGCACACATTCCTGGTGGACAGATGCTTATGGGGTAAAATTGTAAGATGTTGGGAATGCCTGTCTTCAATTTTGGTTGGTAAAGCCAAACTGTTCTCCAGAGCAGCATCTTTGGGGGTCATTAGTCGGTCTACCCCATTTGCTAAAAAAAGAGTGATGGAATGCTAGTTAGTGAAATACTATGCAGCTAGGAAAAGAGAAGGGCCACAGCTAATCAACAGCAAATGGATTCTTATAAACACCATGTGTGGCAGAAGACAGCAGACACAAAACCCCACATACTTTGGATTCTATTGATGAAAGGTTTACAAACATAGGCACATAGGCACAACTAAGAGGGAATGAATGACAGAATAAGTGTTTATCTTTGGGGAAGAGGAAGGACGTCATGACTGGGAAAGAGGCCATGAAGACCATCTTGGGTTCTGGCAATGCACCATTTCTTGACTCGGGCAATGGGTAGTAACCAAGCTAGATATTTACTCTGTGTCTCTTTCTTTTCTTACTTCCTTCCTCCCTCCCTCCCTCCCTTCCTCCTCCTCCTCCTCCTTCTTCCTTCCTTCCTTCCTTTCTTCCTTCCTTCCTCCCTCCTCCTTTCTTTCTAAGATTTTATTCATGTATTTGAGGGCGACAGATAGAGGGAGAGGAGAGAGAGAACCTAAGCCTCTAAACTTTAAACCTGTGTTTATTTACACAAAGCTCCCCATGCAAAAAGCAGCTGATGCTTCTTTAGAACCATCAGGGACATGAGCTTTTATTTGAGTGAACAGGGAAAGGAGTTGATAGCTCTTCTTTGAAAAGAGTGCTCTGCTGTGCCCATGCCATAACCTAGTGCTGGCTTTTCATGGTGAAAAAGCCCTTGAAATTTCTGTAATGAAAACATGTGATTATATCTTTGGTAATCCAGCAGATCTAAAAATTATATGACCAGGTAACCCTTTCCGGATGTAAAGTAGTATATATTCAAAGTCTCACCGAATTCGTGTCCTGGGGAACACTTATTGGAAAGTACTGAATTAGTTTGTTCTTCTGTCTTTACAGTTAGAGAAACTCAGGCCAATGATGAGAAATAACTAGTCTAGGGTCACATGGTGAGTTACGGCTGAAGGCACTGTGTGGTAGGCTGCCCTGGAATGCGGGAATACTTAGCCAGCGCTCAGGCTCACCTATTCTGGGTTTAAATAAAAAATAGAGGGTATAATGTAAAAAACATCCAGGTACCAATCACACACAGCTTTGAAGTAAAACACTGCTTGGATCTCTTGGGTGGCTCAGTCAGTTGAGCATCTCAGTCTTGATCTCAGGGTCATGAGATCAAGCCCCAAGTTGGGGTCCATGGTAGGCATGGAACCTGCTTAATAGTCTCTCTCTCCCTTTGCCCCTCCCTCCCCCATTCACGCTCTCACGTGTGTCCTCTTTCTCTCTCTCTCTAAATAATAATAATAATAAAGTAATATTCTGCAGTATTTTAATAACATAGACCAAGCCTTCTGAGTATCCCTCCTTGGTCTCAGCCCACTTCCTTCCTCATAGAGGTACTCCCTGTCCTGAATTTGATACTTATTACTCCTATACGTGTAGGAGTTTTTCAATTAATTTGGTAATTTTTCAAATAATTTATTTAAAGGGATCTCTATGCCCAACACAGGGCTGGAACTCATGACCCGGAGATGAAGAACCACACGTTCTACCGACTGAGCCAGCCAGGCACCCCACTTCTATATGTGTTTATTTGTTTGTTTGTTTGTTTGTTTTTTAAGTAGGACTGATGCCTAGCAGGGAGTCCTACTCGGGGCTTGAACTCACCACCCTGTGCTACCCAGGCACCCCTCCGTGTCTTTAAACTTAGGTTGCTGCACTCGTTTGCTAAAGCAGCGGCAGCAAAGCACCACAGCCTGGGCGGCTTGAACAACGCAATCGTGGTCTCTCACAGGTCTGGAGGCCGAACTTTTGAGATCGGATGTCGGCAGGGTTGGCGTCCATCGAAGGCTCTCTCCTTGGTGTGTAGGTGATTGTCTTTCTCCCCAAGTCCTCTTGTCCCTGCGCATGCCCATCCCTGGTGTCTCTCTGTCCAATCACCCCTTCTTATAAGGACATCAGTCAATGGTCTTCTTCCTGTGTTTGTCTTTGTCCAAATCTCTCCTTCTACAGATACCAGGACCCACCCCATGACCTCATCCCACTTTCACCACCTCCTCAGAGACTATTTCCAAATACAGTCACGTTCTGAGGTCCTGGGTGTTAGGACGTCAGCATATGAATTTGGGGGACACAGTTCAGCCCATGACACCGTCTACACACTCGCTCTCCTGTGGACGACCTCCTGGTGCTGTAAGCCAGGCTGCAGGGACGATCCTCACCCAAAGCTTGTGGCATCTACTGACTGGAGCTCAGTGCGCAGACCTTGGAGTGGAATTGCCGAGCTATTTGGGCTGCTTATTGACTCGACTGCCCTCTTCTTGTTGACTCATGAGGCCACGTGTCACGTTGCCAAATATACACGAGACGGCCCGAGTTCACAAGCTTGTGCGTGGGTCCCTCTGTCTCTCTGGACCAATGAATAAGGGAGAGGACCTCTGCTCTAAGCTCAATGGTTCGCCCCCACCATCAAATTCATCTGCTGAAATCCTACCCCTCACTACCGCGGAATGTGACCGTAGTTGGAAATACGGTCATTGCAGATGAAATTCATGAAGATGAGGTCAGCCTGGGGGTAAAGGCGGTCAAGGTCAGCCGCTTATCAATATACCCAGTGTTCTTCTAAAAGGAGAATATTTGGACACACACACTCAGACACAGACACAGGGAGGACACTATATGAACACAAGGATGGCCATCTACGAGAACAGGAGAAAGGCCTGGAACAGACTCTCCCCCACTGCAGTTCTAGGAAGGAGGCAGTCCTGCCAACATCTTGATTTTGGACTTCCAGCCTCCAGAACCACGAGAGAACCTGTTTCTGTGGTGTAAGACCCCGAGCCTGTGGTCCTTGGTCATGGCAGCTCTAGGAAACTAAGATCGTGTCTGTTCTGCTTTTTGCTTCTTGTTCCTCATCCCTATCACTCTTCACTGCCTGCAAACCCAGAAGGAATGTAGGATGGTGAGTTGTTGCCTGTGGGTCCAACCACACCCTGCACTTCTGGCCCCACGATTAAGAGAAAGGTCAGAACAATGCAATGGACCAGGACCTCCAGGACCTTGCTTGGGTCCTCAACCAGCCACAGAGGGCCTGTTTGTCTGTGACAAGGGGCTGGCCCTCCCTGAGCTGTTTCCTCAGCTAATAAGGGTGTTAGACAGCAGTTGTCAGGGGTTGGGGGAAGAGGAGAACAGAGAGTTTATTGTCTAATGGGTGGAGAGCTTTGGTTTTACAAGACGAAAGTTCAGGAGATGGAGGTTGGTGACAGTTGTACAACCTTATGACAGTGTTTAACACCACAGAGCTGTATCCTCACAAATGGTTATTTTATGGTAAATTTCATGGTATATGGATTTTACCACAATAAAAAATTTGAGGTTAAAGAAGGATACTAGGCCTGGGACCCTCCAACTGTGCTGTTTATAAAAATATTCCTCTGTCTCCTACTCTCTGCAAACTGGAGTGGCAAATGTGATTTCAGTTCTCCTAATTATCTGAGACACGGATGGTTCTGCTCTCATCCTCGTAATGAGTTTTGGGGTTTTTGGTTTTGTTTTGTTTTTATCTGAGCCCCTGCTGGTTTTACAGATGGTTATCTGTGAAAATCTGTCTATTCTAAGACTCTGTTCGTCTTATGAATGTATGTGTGTCTGTGAGTTGGGACCACTGATAATAACTGCCTACCCAGGGGTGCCTGGGTGGCTCAATGGGTTAAAGCTTCTGCCTTCGGCTCAGGTCGTGATCTCAGGGTCCTGGGATCGAGCCCCACGTCGGGCTCTCTACTCTGCAGGGAGCCTGCTTCCTCCTCTCTCTCTGCCTGCCTCTCCGTCTACTTGTAATCTCTGTCTATCAATAAATAAATAAAACCTTAAAAAAAAAAAAAAGCTAGGTCTCAGTGAAACCCTGAGCTCCTATTCCTCTGTGGGCTGATGCCCGTCATGCAGGAAGATACTGCTGCTTTGTTCCAGCTGCTGGCTCAGGTTTCTAACCCGCCTTCTGCTGGGGACATACCTTTGGTGGACACTGGGATAGGACACCAGACCCCCCTTTCACTGGAGGACTTGCTTCTCCAGCTGCTGGGAATGCTGTCAGCAGACAAGCTCAGCTGTCAGGTTCTTCAGGGTTGGTCTCAGCCGCAGAGGGCTGGGTGCCCAAGGTCATACCCATCCTGTGGTTGTTGCATCCGCTGGGAAAGGTGGAGAGGCTGGGTCAGCTCAGGCCAAAGGGAGACAACTGTGAAGGTCATTGTGGTTCCTGTGTTTCCTGTGGGGTCTATCGTTGGGCCTCCCTTCTCCCTCTGCCCTGTCCTGTTTCCTTCCTCTCCCCTCCTCTGGGGATGGCTCCAGTGACACTCTGCGGCAAACATTCTGTCCCTAAACTCTTCTCAGAGTCTGCTTCCTGGGAGGCCCACCCTGTACCAGCACCCACCTCCCCCGTCTTCCAGAGACTGGCAGAGCAGCCTGTACCCGAAGGGCTCTTCTCTGAACTACACAACCACACAACCTTTGGCCTGTCTGGCATTTGGGTTCGCCGCCATCTTGAGCCGCCTCTTGGGAGCTTCCGAATTCACAGTCCCAGGGGCCAGGGGATGGCTGGTTCTGGGGTCAAACCCAAGTTCCTGGGGACCTTCTCATTGTCTGTGGTGGCTGTCACCAGTTGGCTCCCAGCACAGAGGGAAGCATTTAGCTCCACAGGAACTAATTTAGTCAGAAAATTGAACCGCACAGACAGCACCTGGTCACGAACTTTCCAAGTCCTTCCTGTCCCCAGAAGGAAGGGAGCTTATTGGGCATCTGTGAAAGTCAGCGAGTAAATGCAGTCGCTGAGACTCCTAAAAAGGGGTGAGCGCCTGTCTCTGCGGGGTCTTTAGTTACTATTGGATGGAGGCGGGTACTGAGGAGGATCAGAGATGCAAAAAAGTCAGGACCTTTTTGCTCTGCCGGTGGGAGTTACTTTATTATCCATAAAAGGCTGAGGCACAGAACCTTTGTGAACTGAATTTCTTCAAGGACATCAGAGCATTTTCCCTGCACTCCACACTGTGCTCCCTGCTGTAAGGGGTGAATTCGTCAGAATTCTTGGGTTTTAAGTAACAGAAATAAACTTGACCTATAACAATAACAACAGAGCCATAAGGGGATTTTATTTTAAGGTGTTCCACCAAACCGGAGGTCAGAAATGCTCCCAGGACCCAGAAAGTGATCAGGTCTGTGATCTGGGACCTCCATGCCCGAATTCTGCACCCGCCCAGTGGTGTGTGTGTGAGCATGGGCGTGTGCCCGTGCCCGTGTGCACACGTATGTGCATTTGCACGCGTGCTTCCTCATGTGTGTGCACATGCGTGTACACCTTTTCCAAGGTTAAGCGCCTCACAGTGGCAAATGGCTAATCGTTCATTCCAGGCTTTCTATAAAAGCATTTTTTAAAAGATTTTATTTATTTATTTAAGACAGCGAGTGAGAGCAAGCGGGGCAGAGGGAGAGAGAGAGAAGCAGAACCCCACGGAGCCTGATGTGACACAGAACGTGCTCCCAGGACTCTGAGATCATGACCTGAGCCTAAGGCAGATACCCACCCGGTGTCCTATGAAAGCATATTAACAATATCAAGAAACTAAACTCTTTCTTGGACCCAATCCAAAATTCCTGGGAAATACGATTTTATTGGTGGGCTTTGAACCGATATTAACTTCTGATGCAATTAGGCATGGACGCCTGCCAGGGGGGACCATGCGGTCCAAACCTGCTTCCGGGACCCAGCCCTAGCCATGTGACCAACAGCCGCCAGCCAGCCTTGGAGAGCACACTGTGAAAGATTTTAACTAGGCAGCTCCCTGTGCCATCTGACCTGAATGGAGAAGGCTGGCTGCGGGCTAGAACTTTCCAGGACCCCCACTCCCCAGCACTGCAAGCAAAGCAACCAAAAGCCTCTGCTGACCTCAGCAAACCTTTCCAGAGCTCTCCCACGCTGTAGCAGGTGCAGAACCATGTAATGCGCTGCCTTTCCTTCCTGGTGCACCCCCAAAGGAGTACTGACATGAGGGGCAGAGATCGAACACGCTGTGAAATGTGACAAGACCACCTGTGTTCAATGAGAAAGGCAATCAGTTGCTAAGTGACTTGTATGGTGCCAGGTGTTTCCTATAAATTATCTCTAACCTGCACAACAAGTTTGCCAGGAGGCATTATTAGTATATGCCTGTTTTACAGATCAGAAAACTGACGCTCAGGGAGGTGAATGAACTCATCGGAAGTCCCATTGCTAGTGTATAGTGGGATTCAGGATTTGATTTCAAGTCTGGTTAGTTCTGAAGCCTGTAGTCTTCCCAGCATGACGCATTGCTTTCTAAGTAACTAATAGATCACACAAGTAAAACCTTAAATAATTCACAAGTTGTATGATTCAGGAATGCCATTAGAGGCTACGCGATGCCAAAACCATTCAATGAAACAGTGACGCATTCCATCAGACTTGCGGCTGGAATGATTTCAGTAATTTATTGGACGGGAAGACTTGGCTAAATTAATTCACTATTCCCATCTTGTGCTTATTAATTGTTCTGACAACCATCCGGATGCTCTTGTTGACTCGGTACAGGCTTACCGTGCAAACCATGGGAGACATGGGGGAGGGGAGGGACTAGACGCTTTGCTTCCGGCATCACTGATGGAGGTGGGAGACAAGGGCAGGCCCAGCCAGTGGTCAGCGTTGTCTACTGTGCAAGAGGGGAGGGGGTGGTAGAAACAGCACTGGATTTCGAGTCCAGATTTCTGGCTTCCCACTCTAGCAGAGCTTCAGTCTGCTGGAACTCAGGCAGTCGCTCACTGGCCCTAGGCTCCAGCTTCCTTCTCTAAAATGGTTTTATTAAATCCCACGTCCTTGGGGCGCCTGGGTGGCTCAGTGGATTAAGCCGCTGCCTTCGGCTCAGGTCATGATCCCAGGGTCCTGGGATCGAGCCCCGCATCGGGCCCTCTGCTCAGCAGGGAGCCTGCTTCCCCCTCTGTCTCTGCCTACTTGTGATCTCTCTCTCTGTCAAATAAAATAAATAAAATCTTAAAAAAAAATCCCACGTCCCCCCTCTATGCATTTTAGAAACAGTGGTTATTAGTGTATGATAATAGTTACTATGTAATAAAGGTCCCTTGGTTGGGTGTCTCACTCTTGATTTCAGCCCAGTTCACGAGCTCAGGGTCGTGGGATCAAGCCCCTCATGGGGCTCTGCACTCAGCATGGAGCCCCCTTGGGATTTTCTCCCTCTCCCTCAGCCCCTCTCTCTGCCCTTGTGCTCACTCTCTCTCTCTCTCCAGAATAAATACTTAAAAAAAAAATAGTTGCCGTGTAATAATAATGGGTAAAATTGGCTGGCATGTATGTTTACTTTCCTTGTGGAAAGTAAGTTTACTTTTCCTTATGGCTATGGGAGGTTGATCCTAATATTAGCCCCATTTTACAGATGAGGCAGCTGAGAACCCATAGGTGAACTAATGTGCCCAAACCAAGTGTGTCTGCACCCAGAGAGGACTCCGGTCTGGTGGCCTGGATAGAAACCATCACCTATAAGACCGTCATCATTGCCCGGCGAGTTGCTAAACTGGGAAGCCCAGGGCAGGACCTGCGCAGGGTGGGAGCTGGGGTTGGGGGTCAGATTCTCTGAGACTCTCTGCGTCACGTGCCTCACCATCACCAAGGCAACAAGCCCTCCCTTGCTGTTGCCAGGGAAACCATCTGAACTCTCTCTTTCTCTCACCTTCACCATGGAGACAGCCAAACGGGAAAGGCGCTCCTGGAGTGGGAAGAGGTACCGCAGGGGGAGACGAGAGAACGTGCCTCCAGACTTCTCCTTTGTGGCCAGAGACGCAGCATCTAGTAGGAGCCCAAGGTCTGGAAATTCCCGCTCCGTTGAGGAATGTGAACACATTCCTGGAGCTACCCCGAAATACAATGGCAAAGCCAGGATGTCCCTGGGGAGACACAGGTTAGAAGAATTGTTTTCTGAATTTATTTCTAGAAGCTGCCTTTCCTTTAGTCAGCCATTGTCCAGATCAAAGGAAATCCCCCAATGCTCATGTCTCACAAATGCTGAAAATCCGCCCTTGATCTAACTGTGTTCCCAGCCCGCCCGGTGATGCTGCGTCGCCCAATCCGTCCTCCCTGGTGTCTGCCCAATGGCCCGGATGGGCTATCTCGCGGCTCCTGGGGTTCCAGGTTTCTAGACCAGTGCAGGTTCTTTACGAAGGCATCAGGTTCCAGCAAGTTTGCCTGACTCTCCTGTTCACCTAACCACCGAACTCCACCTGATCGCCAGAGGCAGGAGGGCGGGGTGACTGAGAGCGCGCAGGCAAGTCAGCAGCCAGAGCTCAGGTCCTGAGTCGACGCGTCCAGGCGGGACATCTGCCTCCTGGATCTCAATGTCCTAGTTTCCTTGGAGGTAAACTTGGATTAATCAGAGCATTCGCCTTGTCAGGTTCTGTGTCAATGAAAGGAGACAAAGTGCAAAGCCTTCAGCCCAACGCCCAGCACACGGCTGCGCATCACACACACTAGCAAATATTAGCACCAACGCCATTGTTTCCTAACACCAAATGCAAGGGGTTTTTAGTTTGTTTTAAATGATAGGCCCCCATCTAAGCCATCGAATTTATTTTATTTATTTATTTATTTATTTATTTATTTATTTTAAAGATTTTATTTTATTTATTTGACAGAGAGAGATCACAAGGAGGCAGAGAGGCAGGCAGAGAGAGAGAGAGAGGAGGAAGCAGGCTCCCTGCAGAGCAGAGAGCCCGATGCGGGGCTTGATCCCAGGACCCTGAGATCATGACCAGAGCCGAAGGCAGCGGCTTAACCCACTGAGCCACCCAGGTGCCCCTAAGCCATCGAATTTAAATTGCATACATTCAGGGTTTAAATTCAGCTTTTGGGGCAAGTCATTACATCATCCCTACTGATTCTCTCCTGCTCCAGGGTGGACCTGAGGGTCGCTGGATTCAGGGATACGTAGGTTCTTTCTGCTCTAAGAGGCAATGCTTTTGTAATTCTTCGCAGCCTGATTAGCCAAAGGACTGTCCAAGGAGGAGTGAACACTCAGGTGCCTTCCGTGGCCTTCAATGGCTGTCCTGATCCTGGGTTCGAGTGTGGCTCAGCACAGCAGCCCTCTCTGTGCCGGGCTGGGTGGTTTCAGGCAATGAGGCAGCACACACATGCAATCCTTTGCCGGCCCCTCCCTGTGTCTGTCTGTGACATCAGGCTTAAGCCATACCAGCAATTCACTGCGCTGCAGGGTCCTGGCCTGGGACCCAGAGGCTGGCAGTGCCCTGCCATCCCGCCCCCTCCCCGTGTCCCTGCCCAGGGCCACCGCCAGCTGCTGGACAGCCCGGGGCCCTCCAGCACAGGCTCATCTAGGAGGCCTCTTCTTCCCACTCAGTCCCCTTCTGCCTCTCCCTACTAGGACTTGGGTGGGAGAAGCAGTAGGAGGATCCACAGACTGAGAGCCAAGAAGCAAGAAGCAGCAGAAAGATACCAGATCCTAGAGGAAAAAGCATTCAGGGCCAGAATGAGTAAGCAAGTTCATCTCTGGGCCTTCATTTTTCTTTTCTGTAAGAACAGGGTAATCTTGTCCACTTTACCACAATGATGAAATAACGCACGGGCTCCCGATAATCACATCCGTCAGGAGGGGATTCAGGTTTTGTGGGGGCTGAGGCTTATTCAGTTTGGAGAAACGTTTTTAAGAAGAATGGAAACTTACAAGTACAAAATTAAATATGAAAGGGAACAGTTACTTAGGAGAAAGAAGTCACATTAAATAACAATTTAAAAAATTGAACAGGGCGCCTGGGTGGCTCAGTGGGTTAAGCCGCTGCCGTCAGCTCAGGTCATGATCTCAGGGTCCTGGGATCGAGTCCCGCATCGGGCTCTCTGCTCAGCAAGGAGCTTGCTTCCTCCTCTCTCTCTGCCTTCCTCTCTGCCTACTTGTGATCTCTCTCTGTCGAATAAATAAATAAAATCTTAAAAAAAAAAAAATCTGCATTTAAAAAAAATTGAACAAATACTATAAACATCACAAAAAACTAGAAAAGTAATGTATTTTACTGATTAACTTATATGATTTTTTTTTAAAGATTTTATTTATTTATTTGACAGAGAGAGATCACAAGTAGGCAGAGGCAGGCAGAGAGAGAGAGGAGGAAGCAGGCTCCCTGCCGAGCAGAGAGCCCAATGTGGGACTCGATCCCAGGACCCTGAGATCATGACCTGAGCCGAAGGCAGCGGCTTAACCCACTGAGCCACCCAGGCGCCCAACTTATATGATTTTATGATACTTTTTTCTTCATTGTTTTGCAGGGGGGATGGCTGTGTATACTTTGACAACCTCTCCGTATGACCACGATTTTGTAACAGCATTTTTTGCAGAGGACTATCAAGTCTATTCCCCAGCATGGTGGATCAAAGTTTGTTTCTTATGATTGACAGTTTGAGAAGACGTCAAAAGGAAACAAATTCTCTCTTTGCAATTTTACATTGCAAGATGGTGAAGAATTTTCACGACTAAGAGTATTTTCCATGGACTTATTCTGACTCAATTCTCCTCCACAAACTCATACTTTTGCAGCCAGAACACATTCCTTTCCCCATGTGGATTTTAGTTCTAGAATGTTCTGCCAGGATGCCTGGGTCGCCATAACCAAAGACACCTTTAGTGCTCTCATCACTTAGGAAATTCCAGGAAGCTCTATGCCAGAAATGGGACAGAAACCAAATTTTATATACATATATATATATATATTTCCTTTTTATGTATTTATTTTAAGGGGGTGGGGCAGAGGGAAAGGGAGAGAGAGAATCTTAAGTGGCCTTGCACTGAGTGCAGAGTCCTACACAGGGCTCGATCTTATGACCCAGAAATCATGACCTGAGATGAACCCAAGAGTCGACCACTCAGCTGACTGAGCCACCCAGGTGCCCACCAAATAATATGTTTTTAATTTTAGATCCCAATATCACAATAAAAGAAGTGATTCAGAGGGCTCAAAGGAGTCTCAGGAACTAAGACTAAGGGTCACGAGCCCCCATGACCCCATCGCCTGCGTCAGGGCGGTAACAACCCCGCTGCAGCTGAGGCTTCCACCATTAGTGCCCCTGGGTCCTGTGGTGTTCATATACACAGGTTCTGGACCCCTCTACCTGCACGCCCCGCTGCTGTTTCTAAGCCTGAAGCATGGCAGCTTGGGTTTTCCCATCATCAGAACATTCTCCCAAGTCAACGTTGGAGAAAATTATAGCTATTGGCTTGCCCCCTTGCCGTAGGGACCCTCTGTGCTCTGTGTATATAACTCCTCGGATGGAAACTGCCACCCCCCACCTGCTGCATGGATCACTGATCAGGTCCCCAGACCACATCTTCTTGCCTACTTTCCTGGGCCACTCCCAGTACCAACATGTCAGGTTGGTCCTCGGATAAGTTGGGGCGGAGTTGGGAGTACTGGTGGCTTATTGGGGGTAATGCCTGTTGAAACTACAAGGGGAGGAAGCAAGGAATGAGCAGGGAAAGACTCCACCCCCCAGTGCAAATCTGAAACCTGCAGGAAGACACAGGGAAGGGGGGATAGGCAGGTAGAGATGCGGACTGAAACGCCTACTGAAGTCTTCTCCAACCTGATCAGAAGCTGTGAGGTGAGGATGGCCCATTAGAAGAGGCCCCCACTGGGCGGCAACGTCCAGCCGCTAGGGTCATGGCACACTTCCTCATTAGCTGAAGACTGCCTGGGAGCAGCATGGTTTTGGCTCAAAAACAGGCAGATTCTGAATTCCCAATGGTGGGGGGATCTCAGTAACTAGACCCCCCACAGTGGACCAGCATGCTCTTCCTGAAGGAACTTCCGGAAGATGACCGCCATGGTTGGGATGTAGAAGAGGAAGACCTGGAGTGGGATGTAGAAGAGGCTGAAGCTCCGGGTATACTTGTCTCTTTGGCCTTGTAGATTCCTTACTTTTAGGGTAGGAATGAAGCCAGTGGCACCCCCCAAAGTACCGGGTTACACGGCTCTTGCCCTGGACTAAGGATATCACTGTGCGGATGTGGCTTGACTTCTCCTTGACTGAAGTTCCCGAACACCCACAGCCACTAGAGAACCACCCAAAGTGGACAGAATGTGGTGGAAAGGAACTCTGAGCAGAAGACAGTGGTCTTAACTGACGGAAGTTTTAAAAATCTTGTAATTCACATATTTTATAAAAATACATGAATCCATGAAACTATTGTTTGAGTCCCTACCAAAGTCTTGGAGGGGGTCCTTGAAAGTAAGGGACCCTGAAGAATAAACCTCATTAACTTCATGGTAAATCCATCCCTGCCCTAACTACAATCATTTCCATTCTGGGAAGTTCTGGTAACTTGAAGTTCTTCTTTTTAAAGATGGCCACCAAGGCTTCCTGCCCCAGGGAAGAGGTGCCATAGGTGATGTCAGACAACCAAGATGACAGTTCTTGGTTTTGAGTTTTTAAGGCCTTGCAAGAGATTTAAAATAAAAAAAAAAAATTATTTTTAAGAGAAAAGTCCTTGGGGTGGCAGAAATCTAGGCTTTTGAGCTTCAAAATCCTAATCCTTGGACAATTTAAAGGATAAAGTTTATCCTTATATATTTGGAAACAGAAACATACCTGGATGCACAGTGCTGTTTCCCAACACCTCAAAGTATTTGTTGCTTAAACGTTCCCCAACCTGGAGCCTGTGGCAGAGGAGGAGGGGTCGGGCAGAGGAGGAGGGGTCAGCCGAAGGGAGGAGGGGTCGGCCGAAGGGAGGAGGGGTCAGCCGAAGGGAGGAAAGGAGAAGCAAGAGTGTTGGGTAGATATTGCCATGGGATTCCAAGTAAAGGATCCTAGACCAGACCCCAGGGGAAAAGGGCACAACCGAAACTCCAGATCCATTTGGGGATTCGGTTCCAAAGAGGACCTTAGCCTTGCTTCTAGAGATGAGCCCTGAGGGGGCAAATCTCAGAGGATTTCCCCAGGCAAGAGAGGGAGAGAATACAGAGAGCGGGACGGAGGTAGCCCCGAGGGAGCCCCCACTACCAACAGAACCGTAGGACAACAGCCAAATGTTTCAGAGCTTTCCAGAAGGGGTGAACGAGAATAGGACCTAGAGAGATCTTATAGTTGGGACAGACACTTGAATGACAAGAGACCAGATGGGAACAAGGGTGCCTTGAGACATGTCCTTGGGGAAGCAGGGAGGGCAGCAACCCTTGACCGGGAGTCACATGGATGGACATGAAACCCCGGGGGAGGTGTCTTGGGGGTCCGTCTGTGCTGGGCTCCAAAACTGGTTGGAGACACCACAAATGGCCGGAGATCAGGTTTCTGCCACCCATCAGATCGGAAGCTCCACCCAGACAATGAATTCGAGAGACAGAGTTTTGACTTTTATGCACATGAGTTGGCAACCTGGGGTTTCATACCCCACACAGGACCAGAGCAAGGATGACCTGAGACCGTCCTAGACGTCCCCTGGTAGTTTCTGCCTTATAATCTGTGCACAGCAGGTCATGGCAGGACGTTTCCCGCCCCCACCCCCCCCCCCCCGCCCTGCCCCGCCCATCCCCCAGATTCGCTGTGCCCTTCTGCACAGGCTCCCGGCTGTGGGAAGCTGACCTCATGGGCTGGAAACCAACATGGGGCGTATTTGCCCTCTGGCTTCCAGTTGGGTTTGGCCCACGGGAGGCACTGACCAGCAGGAAATGGGAGGGGTAGGAGGAAAGAACGGGGCGGGGGGGTTGGTATTCATTCCCCGGCTTTGGCAAGCGCTCCCCCCGGCGGGCCCTTTCCCCCGGGGGGCACGGTTCTCACCAAGGTTCCAGTCAGTGCTCTCCCTCTCTTCGCCCCTGCAGGCCTGTGCGTGGCAAGGGCTTCCCTGCCCTTCCTGGCCCTGGGACGCTTCACTCTCCACCCTGCTTTCCCTCGACCCTGCTCACACCTTTGTAAATAGTTCCTTCCTCAGGCTCCTGTGAACCACCTCTGTGAAGAGTGCCACCTGTTTCCTGCCCGGCCCCCGGATGCTGCAGCTCCTGCCAGAAGCACTGTCAGTTGAGAATCGGGTGTGGGGTTCCCGTACGATCCGAGGGCGTCCGCAGTCCTCCCCGAGCCTGGGTCCCTTCCTCCGGGAAATGAGAGTATCATGCCCCAGCCTTTCCTCCTTCCAAAGGGTATTGTGAGAAATCAGAGTATAGGTGAAAATACTCAGCGAAAAAGTAAGACAGTAAATATTAATAGAATGATTAAAAGTGATAATAGGGGGTCGCCTGGGCTGCCCAGTCGGTTGAGCATCTGAGTCTTGGTTTTGGCTCAGGTTGATCTCAGGGTCATGGGATGGAGCCCCGAGTCGGGCTCCACGCTCAGCCGGGAGTCCGCTTGAGAGTCTGCCCCTCTGCCCCTCCCACCTCTCTCTCTCTCTCTCACAAATAAATGAAAATAAATCTACAAAAAAATCTACAAAAAAACTAATAAAAATAAATCTACCAAAAAACTAATAAAAGAAAGTGATAGTAGTGGTAAGATTCCCGTCTCTTCCCTGCAGCACCAAAGCAGTGACTCCGTCTTGGGAGCTTGCAAAGCTGCTTCCTTTGTTGTGAAGTCCTGTGCTGCAGAAAGGTGACACTTTGTGACCAGACACAGAGCACCTCTCTCAGAGCCGCTGGAACCGGGTGTAGACGAATGACCGCAGGCCCCGGGCTGTGCCGTCCCACTCTGAACTCCCTCTCCCGCCCTCGCATCCTCCGGCTGGGTTTGCTGGGAGCTAGTCCAGCCCCCGCTCCCCTCCGCTAAAGCCACAGGGGCACCAGGGGCCCTCCCATGGGTGGAACGGAGACTGCTCGGCGCTCCTTCCGTCGGAAAGAGAGTTGCCAATGGCGTCTTCACGGCCAGGTGAATGGGCATCCATTTCAAAACAAGGGTATGTTCCTTGGCGTCTCCCGCCCTCCCCTCCAGGCTGTTCTCCATCGGTGTTTTCACGGTCCTTTCTACGCCCGACCCCTCCAACCAGCAGGACACCAGGATCAATCAGCAAGGCCAAGAGTAGCCTCTGTGTGATCAAGAAATCTCAGACCCACGTTGTTTAAAATCCGAAGTCACTCACTACCTCTGGAGCTCTAGAGACAAGTATCATGAGGCAGTTTAGGACTGTGTTCTGCTGCATTAAGCCGAAACCCACCAAGAGTGGATTATTCAAAGAGGCTTATTTTTTTTCTTTTTCCCTTTTCTACTTGTAAAGAGATCTAGGGACGGGTGGCCCTGGACGGCGGCAGCTACTCGAGAAGGTGTGCTCGGGCCGTCTGGGCGGCCCCGACGGTGAAGGGTCTGCCTTCGGAGTCTGGGGTAGAGCTGGGCCTCAGGCTTTCTGCTCAGCGGGGAGTCTGCGTCTTCCTCGCCCTCTGCCCCTCCCCCTCTGCTTGTTTCAAGAAATATATAGATATGGTGTCCTGATGGCCGGTCACCTCCAGGCGGCACGCCATTTGCATCTCAGACACAAAGAAGAGGGCGGGGTCAAGGACAAGGCACTAAATGAAGATGCTATCAGGTCTGCTTCGACCCCAAACTCTCCCCCAAGACATCGCTGGCCCGTGCCGGTTGCATGGGCTTCTAGGGTCTAGCCTGGGAATCGAAACCTCATTAATTACATGGCGCCCATGGGAACGTCGGCTCTGATCTCCACGCTGTGATCCTGTTGGACGTGGACCAACGTTACCCTGGGAAATGCCTGGGTCAACTGTAATCAGATGTGTCAAATCCGGCAGGGAGGCTGGGCTTGGAAAGCGGGAGGGGGTGGCGTGGGAGAGGGACAGGAAGGGAGAGAAACGGAGGTGGCACGGCCGTAGGACAACACTGGGAAGAGGCGGGGTTTGGGGGCAGCTCAGCGCACGTGTCTACATGTTGTTGCCGTCACAGAAGCCAAGGCTTCCCGGAGCTCGTGTCTGTCAAGAGCCTCCTCACTGAGCGTCCCTTTCTCTGGCTCTATTTAGTGGAAAACAATGTCTGTGAGGAGTGGGCCTTCTCCTCAGAAGCAGCTGTGGGGGCAGGAGTGTGAGACTCAGACCTTCCGGAGGCTTCCAGATTTAAACCAATCCCACAGACCTGCGACAGAATCGCCTATAGAGAGCTGTACTACCGCCAAGTGCCGGGTATATAGTTATCTGTGCCGGAGGTTCTCATCTCTTTTTAAAGAAAAAGCCACACATTTGGCTAAAAGACAAAGTGGAAAAAATGTCCTCTTAAACAAATATTCAGGATGGCTGCTCAGAATGTTTGAAATGATGAACTGTGTGGAAAAAGGAAAAAAAAAAGAGCCCGTGGCAAGTTGTTAGCGGGCTATATTTGGGGGTCCAAGCCCAGGGCCCCCGCCAACGGAGTTCACCCAGCCCAAGTGTTTTTCCATGTCTATTTATAACTCTCCACACATTCACACACAAAAAATGCCGTGGACATTCGACTTCTTCGTTTCTAGATGACTAAAATGTTCTAAATGTATCAGATTACAGCACGTGAGAACCTTTGGCACAGCCTGCGATTAGCCTTACTTACTGGAGAAGGGATTAATCAATGTGCAGAAAACAACGAAACGGGATCCTTTGGGAATTCGAAAGTATGAAAACAACTTTTGCTTTATTTCCCTTTCAAAAACATAATTGGCCTCCAGAAAACTTGACTGTGCTCCAACCATGTGAGCGGCGCACTTGAGACCTGCACAGGAGGACGGCACAGTCTCTGGTCCCAAGGAATGTTCTGGGGACGTACAGGTAGTGGAATCAAATACATTCAAAGGATGATGGGGGCTCGCAGAGCCGTGGACGGATGCTGGGCACACGGAAGAGGGAGTGAAGGCAATCAGGGGTTGATGTCTCCAGCATCCACTCCTTGGGCTCCCTTTGTGGAGATGTAGGGTTTGGGGCAAGCATGGCTGATGGGGAACACGTGACCTGGTGCGGCCAATCAGAGCCGTCCATACCCCTGGGCACAGTGACTGGCTGGGAGCGGCCAAGCTCTCTAAGCTGGACCAGACTGGAGGTCAAGCCTCTGGCTGGGAAGGTGACATCAAAGACCCTCCTCTTTGTGTTGGATTTGAAGAAAGACGCCCCAGGTGCTGCGGGAAGCTGTTCTGTACCTGGAGGTGAGTCAGCCTTCAGACGGGGTTGACTGCAGGAGGCGAATGGAGAGACAAAAATAAACTAGTCCCTGAATCACCAGAATATTGTTTACCTAACACCGTTTTTATTCTTGATTTTTCAGTCACAGGAGGCAATAAATTCCTCCCACTGTTAACGTCAGTGTGAGTTGGGTGGTTTTGAACTTCAAGTCAAAAGATCCTTAACTCAGATAGGATAAATCCGGAAATGCTTCATGGAGGAGGAGGAGGCATATAACCTAAAACTTGGAAGATGAGTAGGACTGGGACCAGTGAGGTGGGAGAGGACAGGACGGGTGGTCCCAGCGGCTGAAAGGCTGCATGTGGCTGGAGGGCCCTGTTCCAGCTAAGCTGACCCTGGAAAACTGGGCTGGCTCAGCTCACCAGGAGCCGTGAAGGACACACTAAGGAATTTCCTCTTACTGTTGTAGGCAATGCTTGCGTGAGTGCGACAGGAGGTCGTTCCCTGCTTTCTCAAGCCGCTTCCCAGGTACCAGCCTGGGTCAAGCTTACAGTAAATGTGAGACAAAACAGAGAATGTTCCAGTGAAAAATCAAAGAGCATATTCGTTCCCTAGGGCTGTCGTAACAAATTACCACAAACTGGGAAGCTTAAAACAACAACTGTTTAAGTCTCTCATAGTCTAGAAGCTGGAAGTCCAAAATCAAGATGTCACCAGCGTCATACCCCCTCAGAAGGCTCTAGGGGAGGATCCTTCTTGCCTCCTCCAGCTTCCGGTGGCCCTGATGTCACCTGTTGTGGCAGTTTCACTCCAGTCTCTGCTTCTGTCTTCACACGGACTTCTGCCCGCCATCTCTCTGTCCTCTTCTTCTTCTTCCAAGGGCACCAGTCACTGGATTTAGAGCCCACCCGAAATCCAGGATCATTTCATCTTGAGATATTAACTCATTCCATCTTTAAAGACCCTATTTCCAAATAAGGTCTCATTCTGAGGGTCCAGCTGCACAAACGGGGCTGGGGGTGGGGACGTCACTCAACCCACCTCACTGACCAAAACCCGAAGCCAACTTATGCTCCATGATTTATGCCACTTAAACCACGGGTCCCCGTCCTGATGGCTGTGCTGGGGCCAATGGTGCACATTGCTGGACCCTCAGGCCACCTGTGAGCCCGCCCAGGTGTGCCCCCTTAATAATTAGAAGAATTTGTTGAGAACTCACGATGTAAGATTACGGCACTGAAAGCTTCCTCTTCGAGCGTAGGTACTCCTGTCGGCTTCAGACAGGGCAAGGTTGTACAGGACAAGAGCGGGTGCGGAAAATAACAACAAAGGAGGGGCTGGGCAGGAAGGCCTTAAACTTCCCCACTGCACAGCTGCGGCTCAAGTAAGCAAAGCCACTTGCTCAGAGGGGCAGGGACAGTGCCGAGCAGCAAGGACACTCTCCCTAATTCCAAACTCGTGTTTGTAACCTCTCTTACTACTTTCTTGGCTCAGCGCGGAAGTAAAAGACAGCAGGAAAGTGGAGAGCATTACCTTGTTGAGTGAATTATCTTGATGGTCAAGTCAAGGGAGAGAAAGGGGAAGCCGCTGAGCAGTATATGTGAAACCCCGAGCTCCCTTTCTGAATTTGCAGTTTTTACCGTCAGGCACTTTTAGTGGCATCGTGCTGGGAGCAGCACGTCCCTGGGAGATGATCTGATGCTCTCAGGACATTTTGCTTCTGGGCAAAGTGTCCAGCCCGACAGTAGTGGGGGGCACTGAACAGGAGAGACTTTTGAGGGGGCGTCACTCGGTTTCTAAATGCAGAAAAATCAGCAACTCAGCTTCTGACAGGGACCCAGGAGAGGGACTTCGGAGACAGTCGTTATAGATTGTTCTCTGAAGCCAACAGGCTAATGGGGTTTTATGGCTCAAGAGGCTGAGCCAGCTGGGCCCTGATTTCTTCGGGCTTCGGGAACAAACCAGAGTATATTGTTCTCCTCCTGTGTGTTCGCGACGGCCGTTCTGTGTGCATTTCTGACGGTTTGATGTCAGCAAAACGACTGCAGTTCCTCATGTGTTGAACTGATAGGGGCTAAGATCTCCATATGAGTGACTTTTCCAGGTAATTGAAGATGAAGCTGTTGAGAATGAAAACATTTGAGTTTTCACTGTTCAGAGAGGACCCTTTCCAAGTGGTACTGCACATCTTGGCAGCTTCTCAGACAAGGCATTGAGAGGATGACTCGGGGTCCCTGGTAGGAGCGTCATTTCTCTTTCTGCCCTGTACAGCGATGCTATCAGCAGCTGGAAAGCATAGTGGACTGTCTGGGCCCTCGATCGGGCTGCCTCAGCTTTGAATCCCACTGCCAGCTCTGCGATCCCACAGAAGTGACCTAACCTCTCAGCCATTTTCCTCATGCATAAGGAAATACATAAGGAAATAATGATTCTCACATCCTAGGGGTTAAATGGGGTCGTGCATGGACCCGATACATAAAAGCTTTTCGGAGGTCACTTGACAAATACAACACGAGCATATCCTTAGTATTATCGATGACGCGCAAAGAAGTCAGCCATTCTAACAGCCCCTACACTGACTAGGCCAAGACTGTTGTTTTCGTTGAGTTTTATGTCTGCTTTGTATTTTTTTCTGTTTTCCTGCAGAGGCGAGGTGATCTGATTACTTCCTCACTGCCAGACCTCTCTCCGCTGAGGGTGCTTGTCCCCAGTCGCCTTCCTCGTACTTCCTCGTTCCATTCATTCATTAATATCCCCTGGTGACAAAATACAATGTAGGAAACAAATGCCGAGGAAAAGTTCCGGATCCAGTGTTCTGAGAACTGACGGAGAAGGGATGAAGAAAAAAAGAACAGACGAGTGTGAAGGAATTGGTAAGAGCCAGAGGAGAGTGACAGGGGACATTCCATAAGCCTGAGAGGCCCCTCCCCAAGCACACCCCTAATTTTCCACTGTCCGCGACAGCAGCATAGAGCCTCATGCACTTTGCTTTTGACATGAGCGAAAAGTCTGAAAGAATCTCAGAGGTCCTCCAGGGTCATGTCCTTCAGGATGCGGTTATGTAAACTTGGGTGCCTCAAACTCGGCAGATCCAAAATGCTAAATGTCTCACATTCGCAGCCCAAACAGCCCGCCCTCCTTGCATGCCCATTTTGTCTGCTGGCACTACATGCGGCGACACGGTTGGAAATCTGGGGGAGGTTGGGAATCTCCCCCGACACTTGCCTCCCACCGCCTGTTATCCCAGACACTCTTCTCTCCGATCACTCCTCCGCCCCTGACCATTTCTGTTCCCCACCTCTGGCTACGGGTCCTTTGATCCTTCACTTAAAACTTGGCTCGTTCCTGGGGCGCCTGGGTGCCCAGTCAGTCCGTCAGTGAAGGGTCTGACTGCTGATTTTGGTTCAGGTCATGATCTCCGGGTCGTGGGTTGGAGCTGGGCTCTGTGTTGGGCTCCACGCTTAGCACAGAGTCTGCTTGTCCCTCTCCCTCTGCTTCTCCCCTCACCCCAAATAAATAAAATCTTAAACAACAACAAAACAACCTGGCCCATTCCTTCTAGTGAATGCACTGTCCTAGATCCTTTAGGGAGGAGGGATCCAGAAGCTGGGGCCACCGCATCAAAGCTGCAGAGAAGAATGAGGTCTAGGAAAGGTCAATACACTTGGCAATAATAAAGAGGTCACTTTTTTTGGTTGTGATCTACTTTGGTAGTCGTAGTCTGGAGTGCAGTCAAATCAGCATGACACGGAAATGTCCACGCACACAGCCACAGAGACTCGCCCTTAGCATAAGCGTCAGATCTGAAAGGACGAGTCTCCAGCTCATACCCTTTATTTTGCAGAAAGGGAAATTGGACCCAAAGAACTAAGTGTCTTGCCCAGGAGAGTGACACAGCAGAGTCTGGAATCTCAGGGTCCCTGAGTCCCACCGAATGTTTTTTTTCCACTAAATCAGTGGTACTTAGCACGGATTCATATTAGAATCACCTGGAGGGCTTTTAAAAAACCTGCCTGCATCTGGCTTTCCTCCAGAGATTCTGATGTAAAAGGCCTCGGACAGAGCTCAAACTTTTTTTTATTTTTAAGCCCAGTGAGGAAGAACTGGATAAGAACTAGGCTCTCCCTTTTCTTGGTTGAGTCTTTTTCCCTCTGATTCAGGTCCTTGAAGGCAAGTAAAGGAAATAATGATATTTCAATTCGAACACAAAGCAGCATGGAGTTGGCGAATCAGAAAACCTTTGAACCAAAGTGACATTAAAGATAACCTAGTCCAGTGGCTTTTAAAAAGAACTTCGCGGTGATGCCTTTGTCCAAGCGAATTCTTCACATCTGGCCCGCTGTTTCGGCAGTTAAGGTTGGAACTCATTGGCTTGCTGTGGACATGGGGGCACCAGGATGGGCACTGGGGACCGTCAGGAGAGGCTGGGAAGGCTTCCCGCAGCAGGGACGAGTCGGGGCAGTTGGCAGTGATCTTCGGGGTCATCACCCGAGGGTCGCTGTAAGGAAGGGCCTGGGAGGTAAGGTTCTTCCATTCTCGTGGGTTGGATGTTGTAAAACGTGCTGTGGATTTTTTTTTTAATTATTTATGAGCGAGAGAGAGGGAGGGAGCATGTACAAGCAAGCACAAGGGGGGGAGGGGCAGAAGGAGAGGGAGAGAGAAATCGAGAATCACACGCAGACTCCCCGCTGAGCACGGAGCCCCACAACGAGGGGCTCAATCTCATGACCCCGAGATCGTGACCTGAGCTGAAATCAGGCGTAGGACACTCAACTGACTGAGCCAGCCGGGTCCCGCGCACTGTCAAGTTCATCACAGCTTTGTGGGGCCCGAACCAATCTATGCTCATGTCCACAAGAAAACTTAATGGCCAACATTTCTCCGTACAGTTAATTACATGCAACTTTTTAATTATAGAGCTAACATTTTATTTAAGCATATCTCAACTTCTTCTGTGTCCAGTCAAATTTTTACTTAAGCACATCCCAACCCTGGAGATGTCTGTGAATTGCTGTGGGCAGGGACTCCCAACATCCAGATGACACATGACCTTCCTAACCTGAACGTGATGACGACCTTCAGAACTGACCAGTGTATCGAGATGATACACCTGCATTTCCTCTTTGGTTAAACTTCTAGTTTGATTTTTTTCCCTCTCCATTGAATGACCTATGACTGGAATCAAAACAATTTTCTTGGAAATCAGTCTTAGGATATGAAATCTATCAGCTTACGATAGGTGGTTGTTCGAGAGCCTGAGAAAAAATTACCTTCCTAAGCTAAGCAAGGTTAGCTTAGAAAAATCTCAGCTACATTCAGAGCGATTTAGGGATTCCGGTTGCGCATTATTGCCTTGGTATCTGACAGATAGTCTTCGGCCTATAAATAGCTTTGTCTCCACACGGCAGTCAGTGTAACATTCCAAAGACATTTTCTTTTTTTTTTTTTTTTTAATTTAAATTCAATTAATTAACATATAGTGTATTATTAGTTTCAGAGGTAGAGGTCGGTGATTCATGGGTCTTATGTAACACCCAGCGCTCATCGCATCGTGTGTTTTCCTTAATGACCTTCCCCGGGTTCCCGCATTCCCCCCACCAACAACCCTCAGTTTGCTTCCTATGATTAAGGGTCTTTTACGGTTTATCGCCCCAAAGACGTTTTTGATGACAACTCGGGATCCACATTGAAGACTCTGCAAGGCGGGATGGGCCCAGCACAGAGAACCCAGCCGCGGATCCGGGCTGCAGGAATATGGCCCGGGCCGGACTGAGCATGTTCACAGGCAGGGGGAGACCATCAGGCCACTAGGAACCACCACCTGGGCCTGGCTATTCTAAGGACTGTGCTTTTGTTTTTGGCATTACTGGCAAGATGCATCCTCTCAGAGTTGTAAGTTACGTAAGAAAATACTAGGGAAATAGGGAACTTGAAGGAGGAGTCAAGGCAAGGAGCTTGGAGTTTCTGCAATTTGGGCAGGTGGGCGTGCTGAGTCATTGCCTTTGAGGTATGTCCTTAGTCTGTGGCTACAGCTTGCTGGAACTGAGGACATGTCAGAGACAGTGACATTATATGTGTCGTGGGGCCGAGGGATGAACAGTTTTTCAATGCATTTTTCTACCGAGTGTGTTTTTGGGTTTTAAGATCCTGAGTGGAAAGTCTAGGAAATCACAAAATTGCAAAGGAAATGATGGAGCCCCAGTGTACAGACTTGCCTTTGGAGGACTGTACAATCTCATCGCTCTTGAGCAAAAACCTCCTCCTGCCCTTTGACGCAGGAGAGAGGGAACACCCTTTCCAAGTCCCAACACAGCAGAGAGCAAGATGAGCCTCTGCCCCTTTCTTCCAGAGTAGAATGGGTCCGATGGGGAATGTGACTTATTTCCACTTTCAGGGCTTGGACCAAGGGGACTGGAGTCTGAGAGGAGGCAGAGTCTTTTCAGTCTGCAAGAGGGACCAGCTTAATGAAAGCCGGGTTGCCATTGTGAAATTAGATGCTAGATTTGAGAATTACTTCTGACCTAGTGATACAGTCATAAATAAACTATTAATAGCATGACTTCCATTTTGTTCAGTAACTTTATATCTCCCAACAGAAAGGTCACATTGTTTTGCTCTCCAGTTGCATGAAGCAAAGTTCTGGGGTTTTCTCCATAAACCCACAGGAGTTTCTGTGTGATGATGAGAACTGTTTTTTGGGGCTTTTTCCAGGCAGAATTTTCGATAGTGTTGTTTTTTTTTTTTCCTTTTTTTGGGGGGGGGGCAATTTTTAACCATCATTTAGAGCCATCACCTTGGCCATTTTGTGGGGACATCTAAATCTATACATGAAGAGGAAGTCGTGCCAGGGTTGAGATAAAATCCTGCGTTCTACAGGGCTGCGTGAACCAAATCTGACCACTTGACATTTTGAGTCTAAAGAATCTCTCAATTTCTCCGACTCTGGCAGGAACAGGAGAACATCTTGAATGTTTCTAAAATTCAATGACCTCTTTAATTCATTCCACTTGAAGGAATGGTTAAATTTCTGGACCCCAGTTTTTCAAGGCTTTCCAGAATGGACACGTGCCATCAGCGCCCCCTACAGGTCTGAGTCTTTCCAGCCAGGAAACTCCTGGAGGTCCACCATGAAAATGGCTTCTCAGGTCTCAGGTCTCAGGGACAGCTGCTGATGACGGACTCACCTTCCTGCTGGGAGATTCACGTTCTGGGAAAGCACCTAGGTCTGGTCTTACACGTACATAACATGCCGCAGGAAAACACAGAGCCAAACAGGAATTCTGGGGCCCTGGTAGTGGGTTCCTTGCACAACATGAATTTCTTAATACTCTATTCTCTCTCTCCTTTGTAAGTACTGTGGCCTTTTGGTAGATTTATTCCAGAAAAAATTCCCTCTGTGAGAACACACCCTTGCGGTGTGTGAAGTCCACACATTGTTTCTCAAAACGTTTTGGACTGTCCCAAATTTTACATGCTAGTTTTTTAATTCATTCATTCTTTCAGTCATTCACTCAAGGGATACTGTGGTAGGCCTTGTGATCTGGGACTGATGTGTGAAAGATCTTGTTTTGAGCACCTTGGATAAAGGAAGGACTAAGAGAGATTAAGGTCCTCTGTTCAGGGGGCTCAAGTACCGGGCGGGGGTGGGGGAGACACATAATACCCAGGTACATGAACAAATGTATAATATGATTTCATGGGAGGTGGTGCTATAAAGGGAAATAAAGCAGGCTAAAGGTCTAGAATGACTGATAGGGTATACTCATTCTGAGACAGTTGGTCAAGGTCGGTTCAATCAGAAAGTTGGAGAGTCAAAAAAAAAAAAAGAAAGTTGGAGAGTGGGACGAAAGTCCACACCAACATGTGGGTGAAGAGCGTGTCAGGACAACAAAAGCAAGTGCAAGAGCCCTGGGGCAGAAATGAGCTTGTGTGGTCCAGGAACAGCAGGAAGGCCCTTGTGCCTAGAACAGAGAGACTTTAAGGAGACAGTGACAGGAGATGAGATCCAAGAAGTAAGCAGGGCCCGCTATGGAAGATCTTCTAGAATATGGCGGGGAGTTTGGCTTTTATGATGAGATAAGCAGCCACTGGAGCTCTGTGGGAGGGGAATGAGGTGATCAGCTTTGTGGCCTTAAAGCTTCATTGTGTGGAGAAAAAACTCAAGGAGCACACATGTGGAGACAGAATCTAGTCGGGTGCCTGTTGCAGAACCCCAAGCGAGAGGTGATGGTGGCTTGGTGGGAGTCATCAAAGGGGTCAGAAGTAGACCAATTCTGTGTATGTTCTGAGAGTTGAGCTCCGGGACTTGCCGGTGAACTGAATGGAGGAAGTGGGAAAAAGAAAGACATCAGTAGGACTCCTGGGCGTTTGGCCCCCGGGGAACTGGGCAATTAACTGAGGCTGGGCAGACTCGGGGAGGAAGGAGTCTGAGTGGGTGGGTAGAATCGGGAGTTCTGCTTGGACAAGTGAAGTTGCAGAAACTTATTAGTCACCATCTGGAGACGGGGAGCAAGCAGCTGGATCTGGGAGTCTGGAGCGCGCGTGACGCAGGAATAACCCGGGGGCAGTATTTATGGAAAGAGGAGCTCTGCTCCGTGAGATGTCGTGATATTGCCTTGTTGATCTGCTCCTTTCCCGGGTCTCGGTTTCCTCATTTGTCAAACGATGGGCTGGCTGGCCTCTCAGGGTCTTTTCTGCTTGGCAAGTACAAAATAGAACATTAGCATTTAAACTCACAGGGCAGCAGCAGTGGGCTGAGCCTGCTGTCATTGGGACTTAAGACCAAAGCGAGGTGTAAGACCCAAAGAAGACTGGCAGTTATCTTAAGAATTGGAACCGGATGGCACCTGGGTGGCTCAGTGGGTTAAGCCTCTGCTTTCGGCTCAAGCCATGGTCTCAGCGTCCTGGGATCAAGCCCTGAATCGGGCTCTCTGCTCAGCGGGGAGCCTGCTTCCCCCTCTTTCTCTGCCTGCCTCTCTGCCTACTTGTGACCTCTGTCTGTCAAATAAATAAATAAATAATCTTAAAAAAAAATAAAAGAATTGGAACTGGAAATGGCGTCTTTGCAAAGCAATCATACTGCTGCCTGTTTCGAAAGTAGGGGCGTTGGGGAAGGAAACACTTCAGCAGCAGAAGATGAACTTGCTCAAGGCAACACAGCATACACGGGGTGGGGGGTAAACCGGATCTGGGGGGAAGGGCCGGGGTGGGGGTGAGTACCATCCCCCGCATCGCCGTGACCTGCAGACCGCACCAGGTCGGCTGCGAGCACTGCCAATCAGGAATGAACTTGTCCACAGAGGACTTGTTTTGCTTTCCTCTTTTTGATACCGGCCTAATTCGCCCGGGGCATTTTTCAGTTTATTTTGTCACTCATTTTTTTGGAAGTAGCCCTTAGCCGCAAAGTATCTTGCCTCCAGGATTTATCAAGCACCCCCACCCTTCTCACCCCGCCCCCCCAACAGCCCTCGGGGTTGGGAAAGTCATTATCTAATCCTGTTTCAGAGATGCAGGAAGCCAGGGGCCAGAGGGGCTGAGAGGTGAAGCCACCTGTTCCGACCACATAGACAAGAGGGGGGATGAACCCATCTCAAATCCAGGTTCTACGAATCCCCAACTCTTTCCTCTTCCATCACTCCGTCCAACGGTCCAAACCAAGAGGCCGGGACAGATGACTTGGCCAAGTTCTCGGCTATGACACAATGGATTCTTTAGGTGCTTTTGTTTTGGGATCGGAATGTGATTTTAAATGACCTCGGTTTCGTTTTTTATGTTACTTGATTTAAAGCTTCGCTTATATTGCTAAAGAGTGAGGCCCGTGACACATCAGCCGGCATGTTTTTGAAGCCCTTCAGAGAGAACCATGAGGCAGTGAGCCCCGCTTCGAAGGACTGCTTTCTTACGGGGAACCTCGGCAAGACGGTCACAGCTGTCTCACGAGTAAAGGGATGAGTCAAGTCCAAGCTCACACATTTCCCCACACAGGATGTACGGGAGGAGGCGGAGGATTCGGGTCCAGAAGAGCCTTGCACCGCTGCAGTTAGTACCGCCACCCAACAAATCATCTACCCCCCCCCTCCCCCTCTCAAATAAAGATGAAAAGGACGGTCCCACTACTCTCACGGATTCTGGGGTCCGATGCTTAGACAAGCCAGAGGGACTGTGGCCCAGTGAAGTCTGGGCAGATTTCATGGCTGGAAGGGACTCGGCAGCTGGGGCTGGAAGCTCTCGAGACATTTCATGGGCGGGTTTGGTGGTTGATTGGCCATTGGGGGAAACTCAGCTGGAGCAATTGATTCCAAGAGTGTCGTGTGGTCTTTCCACACGCTTGGGCTTCCTCCCAGTGTGGCGCCTTCTTACACGGAGACTCGTGGCTGGCTCCAACACCGAGTGGCCCAGAAAGCAAAGGAAGACACTGCAGTGCCTTTTTAAATGAACCTCAGAAGTCATGCATTGTCACTTTTGCACATTCTGTTGGTTATAGGCAAGTCTCAAGCCTTCTTGGAGTCGAGGGTAGGGGGCATGGACCCTGCCTCTTGATGGAAGGGTGGCAAGGCCACGTTGAAGGAACACAGGGACAATGGAAGGCACTGTGGCTGCCGTCTTTGGAAAACGGCATCTGCCATCCTAGTGGGGATACATTACCTTTGGGTTTTCCCAACAGTAGGGAAGGGACACGCCTATCAACCGAACACCATGGAAGTACGGCTGGGGATGTGGCTCATGGCCAGGTGCCACTGGCTGGGTGTGAATCTTCTCTCCCATCCAACCAGCCAAGCCAGGAACCAAGCCAGGAACAACCTGGCTGAAGTGACACCAGCAAGTGGCAGCTACGGAGCTAAGAGACAAGGACACAAGAGTGGAGCAAACGGGCCTCTATCCTCAAAGAGCTCCTGGACCGCAAGCTAGTGCACAGAAAGCTGGCTGGGGTATAAGTTTAAAGACTTTATTTATTTATTTGATGGCGAGAGCACAAGCACAAGTAGGGGGAGCAGCAGGCAGAAGGAGAAGCAGCCTCCCCACCAAGAAGGGAGACCGATGCGGGGCTCCATCCCAGGACCCAGGCTGAAGGCAGACACTTAACTGACTGTGCTATTCAGGTGCCCCTGGGGTAGAAGTATGTATGTATGTACGTGTGTATGTATTTATTATTAACATATACCGAATTACATGTCTCCGGGGCACAGGTCTGTGATTCATCAGTCTTACACAACTCACAGCACTCACCATAGCACAGGCCGTCCCCGGTGGCCATCACCCAGCCCCTCCCTCCAGCAGTTTGTTCCCTGAGATTAAGAG